>NC_071571.1:56507668-56819066 GCF_024509145.1 Vidua macroura | reverse complement strand
CTGCTCCTTGCCAAGCACAGGCAGCTGCCTGGGTTCTTGGTTTTTGACCAACTCACAGTTGCCCTTCTTTTCAGCAGCTGCCACCGTGTTCTCTGCATCTCGGAGCCTCTGGGGAGCAACAAGAATTTCCAAGGTGGGATGCATGACGACTATGTCAAAACCCAGGAAAGTTGTCCTGGAACACCTTCCATTGGCATGCCAAAAGTGAATTCAAGAGGCAGGAGAGCAGCAGCCGCCGTCCTTCAGCTGTCTGCGAGCTTCGCACACAAGCTGGCTTCTTCGCGGCTTCGTTCTTCGCCTCTTGCAAGCTACCGCGATCTCCGGCTGCCGGAGGCCAAGAAGCGGCTACTTCGCGCACAGATCAGTGGAGCGGCAGCGGTGCGCTCCGGAGCAGGGCTTCTGCCGAAAGACGCCGGGAAGCGGCACTTGCTTTCGGCCAGCTGCGGAGCTCCGTATTCTGCCTGTCGAGTCGCCTACATCTTAGCGAAAAGCTTTTCGGCTCCAGTTCTCAAGGAGAAAGTGTACCAGCAGTGCTCACTTAGCCCGACCTTGCCAGGAAATAAGATTTGCTGCACATTCCAAGGACACTGCATTTTCCTGGGCAAGCTGCAACCTGCTGGCAGATGGCCCTGCTCTCTGCCCACTCCTGCCCAGTTCTTGCTACTAGCGGGCACGTTGCAGCCTGGCGAAGGCAAGAAACCTGGAGAGCTGTCACAGAGCAGAAGGGCAGCTGAGATGCTGAAAAGCAGCAAAGCTGAACTGCCTGCCTCAGCTTCAGCAGTGTGTAATTGACTGAAGGCGAAAAACCAAGCAGCAGGGCAGCGGGCTTCTGTGCGCACTGAAGGCAAATGCAAGAATCCAGCAGCTGCTCCTTGCCAAGCACAGGCAGCTGCCTGGGTTCTTGGTTTTTGACCAACTCACAGTTGCCCTTCTTTTCAGCAGCTGCCACCGTGTTCTCTGCATCTCGGAGCCTCTGGGGAGCAACAAGAATTTCCAAGGTGGGATGCATGACGATTATGTCAAAACCCAGGAAAGTTGTCCTGGAACACCTCCCATTGGCATGCCAGAAGTGAATTCAAGAGGCAGGAGAGCGGCAGCCACCGTCCTGCAGCAGTCTGCGAGCTTCGCACACAAGCTGGCTTCTTCGCGGCTTCGTTCTTCGCCTCTTGCAAGCTACCGCGATCTCTGGCTGCCGGAGGCCAAGAAGCCGCTACTTCGCGCAGAGATCACTGGAGCGGCAGCGGTGCGCTCCGAAGCGCCGCTTTTGCCGAAAGACGCCGGGAAGCGGCACTTGCTTTCGGCCAGCTGCGGAGCTCCGTATTCTGCCTCTCTAGTCGCCTACATCTTAGCGAAAAGCTTTTCCGCTCCAGTTCTCAAGGAGAAAGTGTACCAGCAGTGCTCACTTAGCCCGACCTTGCCAGGAAATAAGATTTGCTGCACATTCCAAGGACACTGCATTTTCCTGGGCAAGCTGCAACCTGCTGGCAGATGGCCGTGCTCTCTGCCCACTCCTGCCCAGTTCTTGCTACTAGCGGGCACGTTGCAGCCTGGCGAAGGCAAGAAACCTGGAGAGCTGTCACAGAGCAGAAGGGCAGCTGAGATGCTGAAAAGCAGCAAAGCTGAACTGCTTGCCTCAGCTTCAGCAGTGTGTAATTGACTGAAGGCGAAAAACCAAGCAGCAGAGCAGCGGGCTTCTGTGCGCACTGAAGGCAATTGCAAGAATCCAGCAGCTGCTCCTTGCCAAGCACAGGCAGCTGCCTGGGTTCTTGGTTTTTGACCAACTCACAGTTGCCCTTCTTTTCAGCAGCTGCCACCGTGTTCTCTGCATCTCGGAGCCTCTGGGGAGCAACGAGAATTTCCAAGGTGGGATGCATGAAAACTAAAATAAAAACTCAGGAAAGTTGTCCTGGAACACCTTCAATTGGCATGCCAAGGGTGAATTCAAGAGGCAGGAGAGCGGCAGCCACCGTCCTGCAGCTGTCTGCGAGCTTCGCACACAAGCTGGCTTCTTCGCGGCTTCGTTCTTCGCCTCTTGCAAGCTACCGCGATCTCCGGCTGCCGGAGGCCAAGAAGCGGCTACTTCGCGCACAGATCAGTGGAGCGGTAGCGGTGAGCTCCGGAGCGCCGCTTTTGCCGAAAGACGCCGGGAAGCGGCACTTGCTTTCGGCCAGCTGCGGAGCTCCGTATTCTGCCTCTCTGCTCGCCTACATCTTAGCGAAAAGCTTTTCCGCTCCAGTTCTCAAGGAGAAAGTGTACCAGCAGTGCTCACTTAGCCCGACCTTGCCAGGAAATAAGATTTGCTGCACATTCCAAGGACACTGCATTTTCCTGGGCAAGCTGCAACCTGCTGGCAGATGGCCGTGCTCTCTGCCCACTCCTGCCCAGTTCTTGCTACTAGCGGGCACGTTGCAGCCTGGCGAAGGCAAGAAACCTGGAGAGCTGTCACAGAGCAGAAGGGCAGCTGAGATGCTGAAAAGCAGCAAAGCTGAACTGCCTGCCTCAGCTTCAGCAGTGTGTAATTGACTGAAGGCGAAAAACCAAGCAGCAGAGCAGCGGGCTTCTGTGCGCACTGAAGGCAATTGCAAGAATCCAGCAGCTGCTCCTTGCCAAGCACAGGCAGCTGCCTGGGTTCTTGGTTTTTGATCAACTCACAGTTGCCCTTCTTTTCAGCAGCTGCCACCATGTTCTCTGCATCTCGGAGCCTCTGGGGAGCAACGAGAATTTCCAAGGTGGGATGCATGAAAACTAAAATAAAAACTCAGGAAGTTTGTCCTGGAACACCTTCCATTGGCATGCCAAGGGTGAATTCAAGAGGCAGGAGAGCGGCAGCCACCGTCCTGCAGCTGTGTGCGAGCTTCGCACACAAGCCGGCTTCTTCGCGGCTTCGTTCTTCGTCTCTTGCAAGCTACCGCGATCTCCGGCTGCCGGAGGCCAAGAAGCGGCTACTTCGCGCACAGATCAGTGGAGCGGTAGCGGTGAGCTCCGGAGCGCCGCTTCTGCCGAAAGACGCCGGGAAGCGGCACTTGCTTTCGGCCAGCTGCGGAGCTGCGTATTCTGCCTCTCTGCTCGCCTACATCTTAGCGAAAAGCTTTTCCGCTCCAGTTCTCAAGGAGAAAGTGTACCAGCACTGCTCACTTAGCCCGACCTTGCCAGGAAATAAGATTTGCTGCACATTCCAAGGACACTGCATTTTCCTGGGCAAGCTGCAACCTGCTGGCAGATGGCCCTGCTCTCTGCCCACTCCTGCCCAGTTCTTGCTACTAGCGGGCACGTTGCAGCCTGGCGAAGGCAAGAAACCTGGAGAGCTGTCACAGAGCAGAAGGGCAGCTGAGATGCTGAAAAGCAGCAAAGCTGAACTGCCTGCCTCAGCTTCAGCTGTGTGTAATTGACTGAAGGCGAAAAACCAAGCAGCAGAGCAGCGGGCTTCTGTGCGCACTGAAGGCAATTGCAAGAATCCAGCAGCTGCTCCTTGCCAAGCACAGGCAGCTGCCTGGGTTCTTGGTTTTTGACCAACTCACAGTTGCCCTTCTTTTCAGCAGCTGCCACCGTGTTCTCTGCATCTCGGAGCCTCTGGGGAGCAACAAGAATTTCCAAGGTGGGATGCATGACGACTATGTCAAAACCCAGGAAAGTTGTCCTGGAACACCTTCCATTGGCATGCCAAAAGTGAATTCAAGAGGCAGGAGAGCAGCAGCCGCCGTCCTTCAGCTGTCTGCGAGCTTCGCACACAAGCTGGCTTCTTCGCGGCTTCGTTCTTCGCCTCTTGCAAGCTACCGCGATCTCCGGCTGCCGGAGGCCAAGAAGCGGCTACTTCGCGCACAGATCACTGGAGCGGCAGCGGTGCGCTCCGGAGCAGGGCTTCTGCCGAAAGACGCCGGGAAGCGGCACTTGCTTTCGGCCAGCTGCGGAGCTCCGTATTCTGCCTGTCGAGTCGCCTACATCTTAGCGAAAAGCTTTTCGGCTCCAGTTCTCAAGGAGAAAGTGTACCAGCAGTGCTCACTTAGCCCGACCTTGCCAGGAAATAAGATTTGCTGCACATTCCAAGGACACTGCATTTTCCTGGGCAAGCTGCAACCTGCTGGCAGATGGCCCTGCTCTCTGCCCACTCCTGCCCAGTTCTTGCTACTAGCGGGCACGTTGCAGCCTGGCGAAGGCAAGAAACCTGGAGAGCTGTCACAGAGCAGAAGGGCAGCTGAGATGCTGAAAAGCAGCAAAGCTGAACTGCCTGCCTCAGCTTCAGCAGTGTGTAATTGACTGAAGGCGAAAAACCAAGCAGCAGGGCAGCGGGCTTCTGTGCGCACTGAAGGCAATTGCAAGAATCCAGCAGCTGCTCCTTGCCAAGCACAGGCAGCTGCCTGGGTTCTTGGTTTTTGACCAACTCACAGTTGCCCTTCTTTTCAGCAGCTGCCACCGTGTTCTCTGCATCTCGGAGCCTCTGGGGAGTAACAAGAATTTCCAAGGTGGGATGCATGACGACCTTGTCAAAACCCAGGAAAGTTGTCCTGGAACACCTTCCATTGGCATGCCAAAAGTGAATTCAAGAGGCAGGAGAGCGGCAGCCACCGTCCTGCAGCTGTCTGCGAGCTTCGCACACAAGCCGGCTTCTTCGCGGCTTCGTTCTTCGTCTCTTGCAAGCTACCGCGATCTCCGGCTGCCGGAGGCCAAGAAGCGGCTACTTCGCGCACAGATCAGTGGAGCGGTAGCGGTGAGCTCCGGAGCGCCGCTTTTGCCGAAAGACGCCGGGAAGCGGCACTTGCTTTCGGCCAGCTGCGGAGCTGCGTATTCTGCCTCTCTAGTCGCCTACATCTTAGCGAAAAGCTTTTCGGCTCCAGTTCTCAAGGAGAAAGTGTACCAGCAGTGCTCACTTAGCCCGACCTTGCCAGGAAATAAGATTTGCTGCACATTCCAAGGACACTGCATTTTCCTGGGCAAGCTGCAACCTGCTGGCAGATGGCCGTGCTCTCTGCCCACTCCTGCCCAGTTCTTGCTACTAGCGGGCACGTTGCAGCCTGGCGAAGGCAAGAAACCTGGAGAGCTGTCACAGAGCAGAAGGGCAGCTGAGGTGCTGAAAAGCAGCAAAGCTGAACTGCCTGCCTCAGCTTCAGCAGTGTGTAATTGACTGAAGGCGGAAAACCAAGCAGCAGAGCAGCGGGCTTCTGTGCGCACTGAAGGCAATTGCAAGAATCCAGCAGCTGCTCCTTGCCAAGCACAGGCAGCTGCCTGGGTTCTTGGTTTTTGACCAACTCACAGTTGCCCTTCTTTTCAGCAGCTGCCACCGTGTTCTCTGCATCTCGGAGCCTCTGGGGAGCAACAAGAATTTCCAAGGTGGGATGCATGACGATTATGTCAAAACCCAGGAAAGTTGTCCTGGAACACCTCCCATTGGCATGCCAGAAGTGAATTCAAGAGGCAGGAGAGCGGCAGCCACCGTCCTGCAGCAGTCTGCGAGCTTCGCACACAAGCTGGCTTCTTCGCGGCTTCGTTCTTCGCCTCTTGCTAGCTACCGTGATCTCCGGCTGCCGGAGGCCAAGAAGCGGCTACTTCGCGCAGAGATCACTGGAGCGGCAGCGGTGCGCTCCGGAGAGCCGCTTCTGCCGAAAGACGCCGGGAAGCGGCACTTGCTTTCGGCCAGCTGCGGAGCTGCGTATTCTGCCTCTCTGCTCGCCTACATCTTAGCGAAAAGCTTTTCCGCTCCAGTTCTCAAGGAGAAAGTGTACCAGCACTGCTCACTTAGCCCGACCTTGCCAGGAAATAAGATTTGCTGCACATTCCAAGGACACTGCATTTTCCTGGGCAAGCTGCAACCTGCTGGCAGATGGCCGTGCTCTCTGCCCACTCCTGCCCAGTTCTTGCTACTAGCGGGCACGTTGCAGCCTGGCGAAGGCAAGAAACCTGGAGAGCTGTCACAGAGCAGAAGGGCAGCTGAGATGCTGAAAAGCAGCAAAGCTGAACTGCCTGCCTCAGCTTCAGCAGTGTGTAATTGACTGAAGGCGAAAAACCAAGCAGCAGAGCAGCGGGCTTCTGTGCGCACTGAAGGCAATTGCAAGAATCCAGCAGCTGCTCCTTGCCAAGCACAGGCAGCTGCCTGGGTTCTTGGTTTTTGACCAACTCACAGTTGCCCTTCTTTTCAGCAGCTGCCACCGTGTTCTCTGCATCTCGGAGCCTCTGGGGAGCAACAAGAATTTCCAAGGTGGGATGCATGAAAACTAAAATAAAAACTCAGGAAGGTTGTCCTGGAACACCTTCCATTGGCATGCCAAGGGTGAATTCAAGAGGCAGGAGAGCGGCAGCCACCGTCCTGCAGCTGTCTGCGAGCTTCGCGCACTATCCGGCTTCTTCGCGGCTTCGTTCTTCGCCTCTTGCAAGCTACCGCGATCTCCGGCTGCCGGAGGCCAAGAAGCGGCTACTTCGCGCACAGATCAGTGGAGCGGTAGCGGTGAGCTCCGGAGCGCCGCTTTTGCCGAAAGACGCCGGGAAGCGGCACTTGCTTTCGGCCAGCTGCGGAGCTGCGTATTCTGCCTCTCTGCTCGCCTACATCTTAGCGAAAAGCTTTTCCGCTCCAGTTCTCAAGGAGAAAGTGTACCAGCAGTGCTCACTTAGCCCGACCTTGCCAGGAAATAAGATTTGCTGCACATTCCAAGGACACTGCATTTTCCTGGGCAAGCTGCAACCTGCTGGCAGATGGCCCTGCTCTCTGCCCACTCCTGCCCAGTTCTTGCTACTAGCGGGCACGTTGCAGCCTGGCGAAGGCAAGAAACCTGGAGAGCTGTCACAGAGCAGAAGGGCAGCTGAGATGCTGAAAAGCAGCAAAGCTGAACTGCCTGCCTCAGCTTCAGCAGTGTGTAATTGACTGAAGGCGAAAAACCAAGCAGCAGGGCAGCGGGCTTCTGTGCGCACTGAAGGCAATTGCAAGAATCCAGCAGCTGCTCCTTGCCAAGCACAGGCAGCTGCCTGGGTTCTTGGTTTTTGACCAACTCACAGTTGCCCTTCTTTTCAGCAGCTGCCACCGTGTTCTCTGCATCTCGGAGCCTCTGGGGAGCAACGAGAATTTCCAAGGTGGGATGCATGACGACCTTGTCAAAACCCAGGAAAGTTGTCCTGGAACACCTTCCATTGGCATGCCAAAAGTGAATTCAAGAGGCAGGAGAGCGGCAGCCACCGTCCTGCAGCTCTCTGCGAGCTTCGCACACAAGCCGGCTTCTTCGCGGCTTCGTTCTTCGTCTCTTGCAAGCTACCGCGATCTCCGGCTGCCGGAGGCCAAGAAGCGGCTACTTCGCGCACAGATCAGTGGAGCGGTAGCGGTGAGCTCCGGAGCGCCGCTTCTGCCGAAAGACGCCGGGAAGCGGCACTTGCTTTCGGCCAGCTGCGGAGCTGCGTATTCTGCCTCTCTGCTCGCCTACATCTTAGCGAAAAGCTTTTCCGCTCCAGTTCTCAAGGAGAAAGTGTACCAGCAGTGCTCACTTAGCCCGACCTTGCCAGGAAATAAGATTTGCTGCACATTCCAAGGACACTGCATTTTCCTGGGCAAGCTGCAACCTGCTGGCAGATGGCCCTGCTCTCTGCCCACTCCTGCCCAGTTCTTGCTACTAGCGGGCACGTTGCAGCCTGGCGAAGGCAAGAAACCTGGAGAGCTGTCACAGAGCAGAAGGGCAGCTGAGATGCTGAAAAGCAGCAAAGCTGAACTGCCTGCCTCAGCTTCAGCAGTGTGTAATTGACTGAAGGCGAAAAACCAAGCAGCAGAGCAGCGGGCTTCTGTGCGCACTGAAGGCAATTGCAAGAATCCAGCAGCTGCTCCTTGCCAAGCACAGGCAGCTGCCTGGGTTCTTGGTTTTTGACCAACTCACAGTTGCCCTTCTTTTCAGCAGCTGCCACCGTGTTCTCTGCATCTCGGAGCCTCTGGGGAGCAACAAGAATTTCCAAGGTGGGATGCATGAAAACTAAAATAAAAACTCAGGAAGGTTGTCCTGGAACACCTTCCATTGGCATGCCAAGGGTGAATTCAAGAGGCAGGAGAGCGGCAGCCACCGTCCTGCAGCTGTGTGCGAGCTTCGCGCACTATCCGGCTTCTTCGCGGCTTCGTTCTTCGCCTCTTGCAAGCTACCGCGATCTCCGGCTGCCGGAGGCCAAGAAGCGGCTACTTCGCGCACAGATCAGTGGAGCGGTAGCGGTGAGCTCCGGAGCGCCGCTTTTGCCGAAAGACGCCGGGAAGCGGCACTTGCTTTCGGCCAGCTGCGGAGCTGCGTATTCTGCCTCTCTGCTCGCCTACATCTTAGCGAAAAGCTTTTCCGCTCCAGTTCTCAAGGAGAAAGTGTACCAGCAGTGCTCACTTAGCCCGACCTTGCCAGGAAATAAGATTTGCTGCACATTCCAAGGACACTGCATTTTCCTGGGCAAGCTGCAACCTGCTGGCAGATGGCCCTGCTCTCTGCCCACTCCTGCCCAGTTCTTGCTACTAGCGGGCACGTTGCAGCCTGGCGAAGGCAAGAAACCTGGAGAGCTGTCACAGAGCAGAAGGGCAGCTGAGATGCTGAAAAGCAGCAAAGCTGAACTGCCTGCCTCAGCTTCAGCAGTGTGTAATTGACTGAAGGCGAAAAACCAAGCAGCAGGGCAGCGGGCTTCTGTGCGCACTGAAGGCAATTGCAAGAATCCAGCAGCTGCTCCTTGCCAAGCACAGGCAGCTGCCTGGGTTCTTGGTTTTTGACCAACTCACAGTTGCCCTTCTTTTCAGCAGCTGCCACCGTGTTCTCTGCATCTCGGAGCCTCTGGGGAGTAACAAGAATTTCCAAGGTGGGATGCATGACGACCTTGTCAAAACCCAGGAAAGTTGTCCTGGAACACCTTCCATTGGCATGCCAAAAGTGAATTCAAGAGGCAGGAGAGCGGCAGCCACCGTCCTGCAGCTGTCTGCGAGCTTCGCACACAAGCCGGCTTCTTCGCGGCTTCGTTCTTCGTCTCTTGCAAGCTACCGCGATCTCCGGCTGCCGGAGGCGAAGAAGCGGCTACTTCGCGCACAGATCAGTGGAGCGGTAGCGGTGAGCTCCGGAGCGCCGCTTCTGCCAAAAGACGCCGGGAAGCGGCACTTGCTTTCGGCCAGCTGCGGAGCTGCGTATTCTGCCTCTCTGCTCGCCTACATCTTAGCGAAAAGCTTTTCGGCTCCAGTTCTCAAGGAGAAAGTGTACCAGCAGTGCTCACTTAGCCCGACCTTGCCAGGAAATAAGATTTGCTGCACATTCCAAGGACACTGCATTTTCCTGGGCAAGCTGCAACCTGCTGGCAGATGGCCCTGCTCTCTGCCCACTCCTGCCCAGTTCTTGCTACTAGCGGGCACGTTGCAGCCTGGCGAAGGCAAGAAACCTGGAGAGCTGTCACAGAGCAGAAGGGCAGCTGAGATGCTGAAAAGCAGCAAAGCTGAACTGCCTGCCTCAGCTTCAGCAGTGTGTAATTGACTGAAGGCGAAAAACCAAGCAGCAGAGCAGCGGGCTTCTGTGCGCACTGAAGGCAATTGCAAGAATCCAGCAGCTGCTCCTTGCCAAGCACAGGCAGCTGCCTGGGTTCTTGGTTTTTGACCAACTCACAGTTGCCCTTCTTTTCAGCAGCTGCCACCGTGTTCTCTGCATCTCGGAGCCTCTGGGGAGCAACAAGAATTTCCAAGGTGGGATGCATGAAAACTAAAATAAAAACTCAGGAAGGTTGTCCTGGAACACCTTCCATTGGCATGCCAAGGGTGAATTCAAGAGGCAGGAGAGCGGCAGCCACCGTCCTGCAGCTGTGTGCGAGCTTCGCGCACTATCCGGCTTCTTCGCGGCTTCGTTCTTCGCCTCTTGCAAGCTACCGCGATCTCCGGCTGCCGGAGGCCAAGAAGCGGCTACTTCGCGCACAGATCACTGGAGCGGCAGCGGTGCGCTCCGGAGCAGGGCTTCTGCCGAAAGACGCCGGGAAGCGGCACTTGCTTTCGGCCAGCTGCGGAGCTCCGTATTCTGCCTGTCGAGTCGCCTACATCTTAGCGAAAAGCTTTTCGGCTCCAGTTCTCAAGGAGAAAGTGTACCAGCAGTGCTCACTTAGCCCGACCTTGCCAGGAAATAAGATTTGCTGCACATTCCAAGGACACTGCATTTTCCTGGGCAAGCTGCAACCTGCTGGCAGATGGCCCTGCTCTCTGCCCACTCCTGCCCAGTTCTTGCTACTAGCGGGCACGTTGCAGCCTGGCGAAGGCAAGAAACCTGGAGAGCTGTCACAGAGCAGAAGGGCAGCTGAGATGCTGAAAAGCAGCAAAGCTGAACAGCCTGCCTCAGCTTCAGCAGTGTGTAATTGACTGAAGGCGAAAAACCAAGCAGCAGGGCAGCGGGCTTCTGTGCGCACTGAAGGCAATTGCAAGAATCCAGCAGCTGCTCCTTGCCAAGCACAGGCAGCTGCCTGGGTTCTTGGTTTTTGACCAACTCACAGTTGCCCTTCTTTTCAGCAGCTGCCACCGTGTTCTCTGCATCTCGGAGCCTCTGGGGAGTAACAAGAATTTCCAAGGTGGGATGCATGACGACCTTGTCAAAACCCAGGAAAGTTGTCCTGGAACACCTTCCATTGGCATGCCAAAAGTGAATTCAAGAGGCAGGAGAGCGGCAGCCACCGTCCTGCAGCTGTCTGCGAGCTTCGCACACAAGCCGGCTTCTTCGCGGCTTCGTTCTTCGTCTCTTGCAAGCTACCGCGATCTCCGGCTGCCGGAGGCCAAGAAGCGGCTACTTCGCGCACAGATCAGTGGAGCGGTAGCGGTGAGCTCCGGAGCGCCGCTTTTGCCGAAAGACGCCGGGAAGCGGCACTTGCTTTCGGCCAGCTGCGGAGCTGCGTATTCTGCCTCTCTAGTCGCCTACATCTTAGCGAAAAGCTTTTCGGCTCCAGTTCTCAAGGAGAAAGTGTACCAGCAGTGCTCACTTAGCCCGACCTTGCCAGGAAATAAGATTTGCTGCACATTCCAAGGACACTGCATTTTCCTGGGCAAGCTGCAACCTGCTGGCAGATGGCCGTGCTCTCTGCCCACTCCTGCCCAGTTCTTGCTACTAGCGGGCACGTTGCAGCCTGGCGAAGGCAAGAAACCTGGAGAGCTGTCACAGAGCAGAAGGGCAGCTGAGGTGCTGAAAAGCAGCAAAGCTGAACTGCCTGCCTCAGCTTCAGCAGTGTGTAATTGACTGAAGGCGGAAAACCAAGCAGCAGAGCAGCGGGCTTCTGTGCGCACTGAAGGCAATTGCAAGAATCCAGCAGCTGCTCCTTGCCAAGCACAGGCAGCTGCCTGGGTTCTTGGTTTTTGACCAACTCACAGTTGCCCTTCTTTTCAGCAGCTGCCACCGTGTTCTCTGCATCTCGGAGCCTCTGGGGAGCAACAAGAATTTCCAAGGTGGGATGCATGACGATTATGTCAAAACCCAGGAAAGTTGTCCTGGAACACCTCCCATTGGCATGCCAGAAGTGAATTCAAGAGGCAGGAGAGCGGCAGCCACCGTCCTGCAGCAGTCTGCGAGCTTCGCACACAAGCTGGCTTCTTCGCGGCTTCGTTCTTCGCCTCTTACTAGCTACCGTGATCTCCGGCTGCCGGAGGCCAAGAAGCGGCTACTTCGCGCAGAGATCACTGGAGCGGCAGCGGTGCGCTCCGGAGAGCCGCTTCTGCCGAAAGACGCCGGGAAGCGGCACTTGCTTTCGGCCAGCTGCGGAGCTGCGTATTCTGCCTCTCTGCTCGCCTACATCTTAGCGAAAAGCTTTTCCGCTCCAGTTCTCAAGGAGAAAGTGTACCAGCAGTGCTCACTTAGCCCGACCTTGCCAGGAAATAAGATTTGCTGCACATTCCAAGGACACTGCATTTTCCTGGGCAAGCTGCAACCTGCTGGCAGATGGCCGTGCTCTCTGCCCACTCCTGCCCAGTTCTTGCTACTAGCGGGCACGTTGCAGCCTGGCGAAGGCAAGAAACCTGGAGAGCTGTCACAGAGCAGAAGGGCAGCTGAGATGCTGAAAAGCAGCAAAGCTGAACTGCCTGCCTCAGCTTCAGCAGTGTGTAATTGACTGAAGGCGAAAAACCAAGCAGCAGAGCAGCGGGCTTCTGTGCGCACTGAAGGCAATTGCAAGAATCCAGCAGCTGCTCCTTGCCAAGCACAGGCAGCTGCCTGGGTTCTTGGTTTTTGACCAACTCACAGTTGCCCTTCTTTTCAGCAGCTGCCACCGTGTTCTCTGCATCTCGGAGCCTCTGGGGAGCAACAAGAATTTCCAAGGTGGGATGCATGAAAACTAAAATAAAAACTCAGGAAGGTTGTCCTGGAACACCTTCCATTGGCATGCCAAGGGTGAATTCAAGAGGCAGGAGAGCGGCAGCCACCGTCCTGCAGCTGTGTGCGAGCTTCGCGCACTATCCGGCTTCTTCGCGGCTTCGTTCTTCGCCTCTTGCAAGCTACCGCGATCTCCGGCTGCCGGAGGCCAAGAAGCGGCTACTTCGCGCACAGATCAGTGGAGCGGTAGCGGTGAGCTCCGGAGCGCCGCTTTTGCCGAAAGACGCCGGGAAGCGGCACTTGCTTTCGGCCAGCTGCGGAGCTGCGTATTCTGCCTCTCTGCTCGCCTACATCTTAGCGAAAAGCTTTTCCGCTCCAGTTCTCAAGGAGAAAGTGTACCAGCAGTGCTCACTTAGCCCGACCTTGCCAGGAAATAAGATTTGCTGCACATTCCAAGGACACTGCATTTTCCTGGGCAAGCTGCAACCTGCTGGCAGATGGCCCTGCTCTCTGCCCACTCCTGCCCAGTTCTTGCTACTAGCGGGCACGTTGCAGCCTGGCGAAGGCAAGAAACCTGGAGAGCTGTCACAGAGCAGAAGGGCAGCTGAGATGCTGAAAAGCAGCAAAGCTGAACTGCCTGCCTCAGCTTCAGCAGTGTGTAATTGACTGAAGGCGAAAAACCAAGCAGCAGGGCAGCGGGCTTCTGTGCGCACTGAAGGCAATTGCAAGAATCCAGCAGCTGCTCCTTGCCAAGCACAGGCAGCTGCCTGGGTTCTTGGTTTTTGACCAACTCACAGTTGCCCTTCTTTTCAGCAGCTGCCACCGTGTTCTCTGCATCTCGGAGCCTCTGGGGAGCAACGAGAATTTCCAAGGTGGGATGCATGACGACCTTGTCAAAACCCAGGAAAGTTGTCCTGGAACACCTTCCATTGGCATGCCAAAAGTGAATTCAAGAGGCAGGAGAGCGGCAGCCACCGTCCTGCAGCTCTCTGCGAGCTTCGCACACAAGCCGGCTTCTTCGCGGCTTCGTTCTTCGTCTCTTGCAAGCTACCGCGATCTCCGGCTGCCGGAGGCCAAGAAGCGGCTACTTCGCGCACAGATCAGTGGAGCGGTAGCGGTGAGCTCCGGAGCGCCGCTTCTGCCGAAAGACGCCGGGAAGCGGCACTTGCTTTCGGCCAGCTGCGGAGCTGCGTATTCTGCCTCTCTGCTCGCCTACATCTTAGCGAAAAGCTTTTCCGCTCCAGTTCTCAAGGAGAAAGTGTACCAGCAGTGCTCACTTAGCCCGACCTTGCCAGGAAATAAGATTTGCTGCACATTCCAAGGACACTGCATTTTCCTGGGCAAGCTGCAACCTGCTGGCAGATGGCCCTGCTCTCTGCCCACTCCTGCCCAGTTCTTGCTACTAGCGGGCACGTTGCAGCCTGGCGAAGGCAAGAAACCTGGAGCTGTCACAGAGCAGAAGGGCAGCTGAGATGCTGAAAAGCAGCAAAGCTGAACTGCCTGCCTCAGCTTCAGCAGTGTGTAATTGACTGAAGGCGAAAAACCAAGCAGCAGAGCAGCGGGCTTCTGTGCGCACTGAAGGCAATTGCAAGAATCCAGCAGCTGCTCCTTGCCAAGCACAGGCAGCTGCCTGGGTTCTTGGTTTTTGACCAACTCACAGTTGCCCTTCTTTTCAGCAGCTGCCACCGTGTTCTCTGCATCTCGGAGCCTCTGGGGAGCAACAAGAATTTCCAAGGTGGGATGCATGAAAACTAAAATAAAAACTCAGGAAGGTTGTCCTGGAACACCTTCCATTGGCATGCCAAGGGTGAATTCAAGAGGCAGGAGAGCGGCAGCCACCGTCCTGCAGCTGTCTGCGAGCTTCGCGCACTATCCGGCTTCTTCGCGGCTTCGTTCTTCGCCTCTTGCAAGCTACCGCGATCTCCGGCTGCCGGAGGCCAAGAAGCGGCTACTTCGCGCACAGATCAGTGGAGCGGTAGCGGTGAGCTCCGGAGCGCCGCTTTTGCCGAAAGACGCCGGGAAGCGGCACTTGCTTTCGGCCAGCTGCGGAGCTGCGTATTCTGCCTCTCTGCTCGCCTACATCTTAGCGAAAAGCTTTTCGGCTCCAGTTCTCAAGGAGAAAGTGTACCAGCAGTGCTCACTTAGCCCGACCTTGCCAGGAAATAAGATTTGCTGCACATTCCAAGGACACTGCATTTTCCTGGGCAAGCTGCAACCTGCTGGCAGATGGCCCTGCTCTCTGCCCACTCCTGCCCAGTTCTTGCTACTAGCGGGCACGTTGCAGCCTGGCGAAGGCAAGAAACCTGGAGAGCTGTCACAGAGCAGAAGGGCAGCTGAGATGCTGAAAAGCAGCAAAGCTGAACTGCCTGCCTCAGCTTCAGCAGTGTGTAATTGACTGAAGGCGAAAAACCAAGCAGCAGGGCAGCGGGCTTCTGTGCGCACTGAAGGCAATTGCAAGAATCCAGCAGCTGCTCCTTGCCAAGCACAGGCAGCTGCCTGGGTTCTTGGTTTTTGACCAACTCACAGTTGCCCTTCTTTTCAGCAGCTGCCACCGTGTTCTCTGCATCTCGGAGCCTCTGGGGAGCAACAAGAATTTCCAAGGTGGGATGCATGACGACCTTGTCAAAACCCAGGAAAGTTGTCCTGGAACACCTTCCATTGGCATGCCAAAAGTGAATTCAAGAGGCAGGAGAGCAGCAGCCGCCGTCCTTCAGCTGTCTGCGAGCTTCGCACACAAGCTGGCTTCTTCGCGGCTTCGTTCTTCGCCTCTTGCAAGCTACCGCGATCTCCGGCTGCCGGAGGCCAAGAAGCGGCTACTTCGCGCACAGATGACTGGAGCGGCAGCGGTGCGCTCCGGAGAGCCGCTTTTGCCGAAAGACGCCGGCAAGCGGCACTTGCTTTCGGCCAGCTGCGGAGCTCCGTATTCTGCCTCTCTGCTCGCCTACATCTTAGCGAAAAGCTTTTCGGCTCCAGTTCTCAAGGAGAAAGTGTACCAGCAGTGCTCACTTAGCCCGACCTTGCCAGGAAATAAGGTTTGCTGCACATTCCAAGGACACTTCATTTTCCTGGGCAAGCTGCAACCTGCTGGCAGATGGCCGTGCTCTCTGCCCACTCCTGCCCAGTTCTTGCTACTAGCGGGCACGTTGCAGCCTGGCGAAGGCAAGAAACCTGGAGAGCTGTCACAGAGCAGAAGGGCAGCTGAGATGCTGAAAAGCAGCCAAGCTGAACAGCCTGCCTCAGCTTCAGCAGTGTGTAATTGACTGAAGGCGAAAAACCAAGCAGCAGAGCAGCGGGCTTCTGTGCGCACTGAAGGCAATTGCAAGAATCCAGCAGCTGCTCCTTGCCAAGCACAGGCAGCTGCCTGGGTTCTTGGTTTTTGACCAACTCACAGTTGCCCTTCTTTTCAGCAGCTGCCACCGTGTTCTCTGCATCTCGGAGCCTCTGGGGAGCAACAAGAATTTCCAAGGTGGGATGCATGAAAACTAAAATAAAAACTCAGGAAGGTTGTCCTGGAACACCTTCCATTGGCATGCCAAGGGTGAATTCAAGAGGCAGGAGAGCGGCAGCCACCGTCCTGCAGCTGTGTGCGAGCTTCGCGCACTATCCGGCTTCTTCGCGGCTTCGTTCTTCGCCTCTTGCAAGCTACCGCGATCTCCGGCTGCCGGAGGCCAAGAAGCGGCTACTTCGCGCACAGATCAGTGGAGCGGCAGCGGTGCGCTCCGGAGAGCCGCTTCTGCCGAAAGACGCCGGCAAGCGGCACTTGCTTTCGGCCAGCTGCGGAGCTCCGTATTCTGCCTCTCTGCTCGCCTACATCTTAGCGAAAAGCTTTTCCGCTCCAGTTCTCAAGGAAAAAGTGTACCAGCAGTGCTCACTTAGCCCGACCTTGCCAGGAAATAAGGTTTGCTGCACATTCCAAGGACACTGCATTTTCCTGGGCAAGCTGCAACCTGCTGGCAGATGGCCGTGCTCTCTGCCCACTCCTGCCCAGTTCTTGGTACTAGCGGGCACGTTGCAGCCTGGCGAAGGCAAGAAACCTGGAGAGCTGTCACAGAGCAGAAGGGCAGCTGAGATGCTGAAAAGCAGCAAAGCTGAACTGCCTGCCTCAGCTTCAGCAGTGTGTAATTGACTGAAGGCGAAAAACCAAGCAGCAGAGCAGCGGGCTTCTGTGCGCACTGAAGGCAATTGCAAGAATCCAGCAGCTGCTCCTTGCCAAGCACAGGCAGCTGCCTGGGTTCTTGGTTTTTGACCAACTCACAGTTGCCCTTCTTTTCAGCAGCTGCCACCGTGTTCTCTGCATCTCGGAGCCTCTGGGGAGCAACAAGAATTTCCAAGGTGGGATGCATGAAAACTAAAATAAAAACTCAGGAAGGTTGTCCTGGAACACCTTCCATTGGCATGCCAAGGGTGAATTCAAGAGGCAGGAGAGCGGCAGCCACCGTCCTGCAGCTGTCTGCGAGCTTCGCGCACTATCCGGCTTCTTCGCGGCTTCGTTCTTCGCCTCTTGCAAGCTACCGCGATCTCCGGCTGCCGGAGGCCAAGAAGCGGCTACTTCGCGCACAGATCAGTGGAGCGGTAGCGGTGAGCTCCGGAGCGCCGCTTTTGCCGAAAGACGCCGGGAAGCGGCACTTGCTTTCGGCCAGCTGCGGAGCTGCGTATTCTGCCTCTCTGCTCGCCTACATCTTAGCGAAAAGCTTTTCCGCTCCAGTTCTCAAGGAGAAAGTGTACCAGCAGTGCTCACTTAGCCCGACCTTGCCAGGAAATAAGATTTGCTGCACATTCCAAGGACACTGCATTTTCCTGGGCAAGCTGCAACCTGCTGGCAGATGGCCCTGCTCTCTGCCCACTCCTGCCCAGTTCTTGCTACTAGCGGGCACGTTGCAGCCTGGCGAAGGCAAGAAACCTGGAGAGCTGTCACAGAGCAGAAGGGCAGCTGAGATGCTGAAAAGCAGCAAAGCTGAACTGCCTGCCTCAGCTTCAGCAGTGTGTAATTGACTGAAGGCGAAAAACCAAGCAGCAGAGCAGCGGGCTTCTGTGCGCACTGAAGGCAATTGCAAGAATCCAGCAGCTGCTCCTTGCCAAGCACAGGCAGCTGCCTGGGTTCTTGGTTTTTGACCAACTCACAGTTGCCCTTCTTTTCAGCAGCTGCCACCGTGTTCTCTGCATCTCGGAGCCTCTGGGGAGCAACAAGAATTTCCAAGGTGGGATGCATGAAAACTAAAATAAAAACTCAGGAAGGTTGTCCTGGAACACCTTCCATTGGCATGCCAAGGGTGAATTCAAGAGGCAGGAGAGCGGCAGCCACCGTCCTGCAGCTGTCTGCGAGCTTCGCGCACTATCCGGCTTCTTCGCGGCTTCGTTCTTCGCCTCTTGCAAGCTACCGCGATCTCCGGCTGCCGGAGGCCAAGAAGCGGCTACTTCGCGCACAGATCAGTGGAGCGGTAGCGGTGAGCTCCGGAGCGCCGCTTTTGCCGAAAGACGCCGGGAAGCGGCACTTGCTTTCGGCCAGCTGCGGAGCTGCGTATTCTGCCTCTCTGCTCGCCTACATCTTAGCGAAAAGCTTTTCGGCTCCAGTTCTCAAGGAGAAAGTGTACCAGCAGTGCTCACTTAGCCCGACCTTGCCAGGAAATAAGATTTGCTGCACATTCCAAGGACACTGCATTTTCCTGGGCAAGCTGCAACCTGCTGGCAGATGGCCCTGCTCTCTGCCCACTCCTGCCCAGTTCTTGCTACTAGCGGGCACGTTGCAGCCTGGCGAAGGCAAGAAACCTGGAGAGCTGTCACAGAGCAGAAGGGCAGCTGAGATGCTGAAAAGCAGCAAAGCTGAACTGCCTGCCTCAGCTTCAGCAGTGTGTAATTGACTGAAGGCGAAAAACCAAGCAGCAGAGCAGCGGGCTTCTGTGCGCACTGAAGGCAATTGCAAGAATCCAGCAGCTGCTCCTTGCCAAGCACAGGCAGCTGCCTGGGTTCTTGGTTTTTGACCAACTCACAGTTGCCCTTCTTTTCAGCAGCTGCCACCGTGTTCTCTGCATCTCGGAGCCTCTGGGGAGCAACAAGAATTTCCAAGGTGGGATGCATGAAAACTAAAATAAAAACTCAGGAAGGTTGTCCTGGAACACCTTCCATTGGCATGCCAAGGGTGAATTCAAGAGGCAGGAGAGCGGCAGCCACCGTCCTGCAGCTGTCTGCGAGCTTCGCGCACTATCCGGCTTCTTCGCGGCTTCGTTCTTCGCCTCTTGCAAGCTACCGCGATCTCCGGCTGCCGGAGGCCAAGAAGCGGCTACTTCGCGCACAGATCAGTGGAGCGGTAGCGGTGAGCTCCGGAGCGCCGCTTTTGCCGAAAGACGCCGGGAAGCGGCACTTGCTTTCGGCCAGCTGCGGAGCTGCGTATTCTGCCTCTCTGCTCGCCTACATCTTAGCGAAAAGCTTTTCGGCTCCAGTTCTCAAGGAGAAAGTGTACCAGCAGTGCTCACTTAGCCCGACCTTGCCAGGAAATAAGATTTGCTGCACATTCCAAGGACACTGCATTTTCCTGGGCAAGCTGCAACCTGCTGGCAGATGGCCCTGCTCTCTGCCCACTCCTGCCCAGTTCTTGCTACTAGCGGGCACGTTGCAGCCTGGCGAAGGCAAGAAACCTGGAGAGCTGTCACAGAGCAGAAGGGCAGCTGAGATGCTGAAAAGCAGCAAAGCTGAACTGCCTGCCTCAGCTTCAGCAGTGTGTAATTGACTGAAGGCGAAAAACCAAGCAGCAGGGCAGCGGGCTTCTGTGCGCACTGAAGGCAATTGCAAGAATCCAGCAGCTGCTCCTTGCCAAGCACAGGCAGCTGCCTGGGTTCTTGGTTTTTGACCAACTCACAGTTGCCCTTCTTTTCAGCAGCTGCCACCGTGTTCTCTGCATCTCGGAGCCTCTGGGGAGCAACAAGAATTTCCAAGGTGGGATGCATGACGACCTTGTCAAAACCCAGGAAAGTTGTCCTGGAACACCTTCCATTGGCATGCCAAAAGTGAATTCAAGAGGCAGGAGAGCAGCAGCCGCCGTCCTTCAGCTGTCTGCGAGCTTCGCACACAAGCTGGCTTCTTCGCGGCTTCGTTCTTCGCCTCTTGCAAGCTACCGCGATCTCCGGCTGCCGGAGGCCAAGAAGCGGCTACTTCGCGCACAGATGACTGGAGCGGCAGCGGTGCGCTCCGGAGCGCCGCTTTTGCCGAAAGACGCCGGGAAGCGGCACTTGCTTTCGGCCAGCTGCGGAGCTCCGTATTCTGCCTCTCTGCTCGCCTACATCTTAGCGAAAAGCTTTTCGGCTCCAGTTCTCAAGGAGAAAGTGTACCAGCAGTGCTCACTTAGCCCGACCTTGCCAGGAAATAAGGTTTGCTGCACATTCCAAGGACACTTCATTTTCCTGGGCAAGCTGCAACCTGCTGGCAGATGGCCGTGCTCTCTGCCCACTCCTGCCCAGTTCTTGCTACTAGCGGGCACGTTGCAGCCTGGCGAAGGCAAGAAACCTGGAGAGCTGTCACAGAGCAGAAGGGCAGCTGAGATGCTGAAAAGCAGCCAAGCTGAACAGCCTGCCTCAGCTTCAGCAGTGTGTAATTGACTGAAGGCGAAAAACCAAGCAGCAGGGCAGCGGGCTTCTGTGCGCACTGAAGGCAATTGCAAGAATCCAGCAGCTGCTCCTTGCCAAGCACAGGCAGCTGCCTGGGTTCTTGGTTTTTGACCAACTCACAGTTGCCCTTCTTTTCAGCAGCTGCCACCGTGTTCTCTGCATCTCGGAGCCTCTGGGGAGCAACAAGAATTTCCAAGGTGGGATGCATGACGACTATGTCAAAACCCAGGAAAGTTGTCCTGGAACACCTTCCATTGGCATGCCAAGGGTGAATTCAAGAGGCAGGAGAGCAGCAGCCGCCGTCCTTCAGCTGTCTGCGAGCTTCGCACACAAGCTGGCTTCTTCGCGGCTTCGTTCTTCGCCTCTTGCAAGCTACCGCGATCTCCGGCTGCCGGAGGCCAAGAAGCGGCTACTTCGCGCACAGATCAGTGGAGCGGCAGCGGTGCGCTCCGGAGAGCCGCTTCTGCCGAAAGACGCCGGCAAGCGGCACTTGCTTTCGGCCAGCTGCGGAGCTCCGTATTCTGCCTCTCTGCTCGCCTACATCTTAGCGAAAAGCTTTTCCGCTCCAGTTCTCAAGGAAAAAGTGTACCAGCAGTGCTCACTTAGCCCGACCTTGCCAGGAAATAAGGTTTGCTGCACATTCCAAGGACACTGCATTTTCCTGGGCAAGCTGCAACCTGCTGGCAGATGGCCGTGCTCTCTGCCCACTCCTGCCCAGTTCTTGGTACTAGCGGGCACGTTGCAGCCTGGCGAAGGCAAGAAACCTGGAGAGCTGTCACAGAGCAGAAGGGCAGCTGAGATGCTGAAAAGCAGCAAAGCTGAACTGCCTGCCTCAGCTTCAGCAGTGTGTAATTGACTGAAGGCGAAAAACCAAGCAGCAGAGCAGCGGGCTTCTGTGCGCACTGAAGGCAATTGCAAGAATCCAGCAGCTGCTCCTTGCCAAGCACAGGCAGCTGCCTGGGTTCTTGGTTTTTGACCAACTCACAGTTGCCCTTCTTTTCAGCAGCTGCCACCGTGTTCTCTGCATCTCGGAGCCTCTGGGGAGCAACAAGAATTTCCAAGGTGGGATGCATGAAAACTAAAATAAAAACTCAGGAAGGTTGTCCTGGAACACCTTCCATTGGCATGCCAAGGGTGAATTCAAGAGGCAGGAGAGCGGCAGCCACCGTCCTGCAGCTGTCTGCGAGCTTCGCGCACTATCCGGCTTCTTCGCGGCTTCGTTCTTCGCCTCTTGCAAGCTACCGCGATCTCCGGCTGCCGGAGGCCAAGAAGCGGCTACTTCGCGCACAGATCAGTGGAGCGGTAGCGGTGAGCTCCGGAGCGCCGCTTTTGCCGAAAGACGCCGGCAAGCGGCACTTGCTTTCGGCCAGCTGCGGAGCTGCGTATTCTGCCTCTCTGCTCGCCTACATCTTAGCGAAAAGCTTTTCCGCTCCAGTTCTCAAGGAGAAAGTGTACCAGCAGTGCTCACTTAGCCCGACCTTGCCAGGAAATAAGATTTGCTGCACATTCCAAGGACACTGCATTTTCCTGGGCAAGCTGCAACCTGCTGGCAGATGGCCCTGCTCTCTGCCCACTCCTGCCCAGTTCTTGCTACTAGCGGGCACGTTGCAGCCTGGCGAAGGCAAGAAACCTGGAGAGCTGTCACAGAGCAGAAGGGCAGCTGAGATGCTGAAAAGCAGCAAAGCTGAACTGCCTGCCTCAGCTTCAGCAGTGTGTAATTGACTGAAGGCGAAAAACCAAGCAGCAGGGCAGCGGGCTTCTGTGCGCACTGAAGGCAATTGCAAGAATCCAGCAGCTGCTCCTTGCCAAGCACAGGCAGCTGCCTGGGTTCTTGGTTTTTGACCAACTCACAGTTGCCCTTCTTTTCAGCAGCTGCCACCGTGTTCTCTGCATCTCGGAGCCTCTGGGGAGTAACAAGAATTTCCAAGGTGGGATGCATGACGACCTTGTCAAAACCCAGGAAAGTTGTCCTGGAACACCTTCCATTGGCATGCCAAAAGTGAATTCAAGAGGCAGGAGAGCGGCAGCCACCGTCCTGCAGCTGTCTGCGAGCTTCGCACACAAGCCGGCTTCTTCGCGGCTTCGTTCTTCGTCTCTTGCAAGCTACCGCGATCTCCGGCTGCCGGAGGCCAAGAAGCGGCTACTTCGCGCACAGATCAGTGGAGCGGTAGCGGTGAGCTCCGGAGCGCCGCTTTTGCCGAAAGACGCCGGGAAGCGGCACTTGCTTTCGGCCAGCTGCGGAGCTGCGTATTCTGCCTCTCTGCTCGCCTACATCTTAGCGAAAAGCTTTTCGGCTCCAGTTCTCAAGGAGAAAGTGTACCAGCAGTGCTCACTTAGCCCGACCTTGCCAGGAAATAAGATTTGCTGCACATTCCAAGGACACTGCATTTTCCTGGGCAAGCTGCAACCTGCTGGCAGATGGCCCTGCTCTCTGCCCACTCCTGCCCAGTTCTTGCTACTAGCGGGCACGTTGCAGCCTGGCGAAGGCAAGAAACCTGGAGAGCTGTCACAGAGCAGAAGGGCAGCTGAGATGCTGAAAAGCAGCAAAGCTGAACTGCCTGCCTCAGCTTCAGCAGTGTGTAATTGACTGAAGGCGAAAAACCAAGCAGCAGAGCAGCGGGCTTCTGTGCGCACTGAAGGCAATTGCAAGAATCCAGCAGCTGCTCCTTGCCAAGCACAGGCAGCTGCCTGGGTTCTTGGTTTTTGACCAACTCACAGTTGCCCTTCTTTTCAGCAGCTGCCACCGTGTTCTCTGCATCTCGGAGCCTCTGGGGAGCAACAAGAATTTCCAAGGTGGGATGCATGAAAACTAAAATAAAAACTCAGGAAGGTTGTCCTGGAACACCTTCCATTGGCATGCCAAGGGTGAATTCAAGAGGCAGGAGAGCGGCAGCCACCGTCCTGCAGCTGTGTGCGAGCTTCGCGCACTATCCGGCTTCTTCGCGGCTTCGTTCTTCGCCTCTTGCAAGCTACCGCGATCTCCGGCTGCCGGAGGCCAAGAAGCGGCTACTTCGCGCACAGATCAGTGGAGCGGTAGCGGTGAGCTCCGGAGCGCCGCTTTTGCCGAAAGACGCCGGCAAGCGGCACTTGCTTTCGGCCAGCTGCGGAGCTGCGTATTCTGCCTCTCTGCTCGCCTACATCTTAGCGAAAAGCTTTTCCGCTCCAGTTCTCAAGGAGAAAGTGTACCAGCAGTGCTCACTTAGCCCGACCTTGCCAGGAAATAAGATTTGCTGCACATTCCAAGGACACTGCATTTTCCTGGGCAAGCTGCAACCTGCTGGCAGATGGCCGTGCTCTCTGCCCACTCCTGCCCAGTTCTTGGTACTAGCGGGCACGTTGCAGCCTGGCGAAGGCAAGAAACCTGGAGAGCTGTCACAGAGCAGAAGGGCAGCTGAGATGCTGAAAAGCAGCAAAGCTGAACTGCCTGCCTCAGCTTCAGCAGTGTGTAATTGACTGAAGGCGAAAAACCAAGCAGCAGGGCAGCGGGCTTCTGTGCGCACTGAAGGCAATTGCAAGAATCCAGCAGCTGCTCCTTGCCAAGCACAGGCAGCTGCCTGGGTTCTTGGTTTTTGACCAACTCACAGTTGCCCTTCTTTTCAGCAGCTGCCACCGTGTTCTCTGCATCTCGGAGCCTCTGGGGAGCAACAAGAATTTCCAAGGTGGGATGCATGAAAACTAAAATAAAAACTCAGGAAGGTTGTCCTGGAACACCTTCCATTGGCATGCCAAGGGTGAATTCAAGAGGCAGGAGAGCGGCAGCCACCGTCCTGCAGCTGTCTGCGAGCTTCGCGCACTATCCGGCTTCTTCGCGGCTTCGTTCTTCGCCTCTTGCAAGCTACCGCGATCTCCGGCTGCCGGAGGCCAAGAAGCGGCTACTTCGCGCACAGATCAGTGGAGCGGTAGCGGTGAGCTCCGGAGCGCCGCTTTTGCCGAAAGACGCCGGGAAGCGGCACTTGCTTTCGGCCAGCTGCGGAGCTGCGTATTCTGCCTCTCTGCTCGCCTACATCTTAGCGAAAAGCTTTTCGGCTCCAGTTCTCAAGGAGAAAGTGTACCAGCAGTGCTCACTTAGCCCGACCTTGCCAGGAAATAAGATTTGCTGCACATTCCAAGGACACTGCATTTTCCTGGGCAAGCTGCAACCTGCTGGCAGATGGCCCTGCTCTCTGCCCACTCCTGCCCAGTTCTTGCTACTAGCGGGCACGTTGCAGCCTGGCGAAGGCAAGAAACCTGGAGAGCTGTCACAGAGCAGAAGGGCAGCTGAGATGCTGAAAAGCAGCAAAGCTGAACTGCCTGCCTCAGCTTCAGCAGTGTGTAATTGACTGAAGGCGAAAAACCAAGCAGCAGGGCAGCGGGCTTCTGTGCGCACTGAAGGCAATTGCAAGAATCCAGCAGCTGCTCCTTGCCAAGCACAGGCAGCTGCCTGGGTTCTTGGTTTTTGACCAACTCACAGTTGCCCTTCTTTTCAGCAGCTGCCACCGTGTTCTCTGCATCTCGGAGCCTCTGGGGAGTAACAAGAATTTCCAAGGTGGGATGCATGACGACCTTGTCAAAACCCAGGAAAGTTGTCCTGGAACACCTTCCATTGGCATGCCAAAAGTGAATTCAAGAGGCAGGAGAGCGGCAGCCACCGTCCTGCAGCTGTCTGCGAGCTTCGCACACAAGCCGGCTTCTTCGCGGCTTCGTTCTTCGTCTCTTGCAAGCTACCGCGATCTCCGGCTGCCGGAGGCCAAGAAGCGGCTACTTCGCGCACAGATCAGTGGAGCGGTAGCGGTGAGCTCCGGAGCGCCGCTTCTGCCGAAAGACGCCGGGAAGCGGCACTTGCTTTCGGCCAGCTGCGGAGCTGCGTATTCTGCCTCTCTGCTCGCCTACATCTTAGCGAAAAGCTTTTCGGCTCCAGTTCTCAAGGAGAAAGTGTACCAGCAGTGCTCACTTAGCCCGACCTTGCCAGGAAATAAGATTTGCTGCACATTCCAAGGACACTGCATTTTCCTGGGCAAGCTGCAACCTGCTGGCAGATGGCCGTGCTCTCTGCCCACTCCTGCCCAGTTCTTGCTACTAGCGGGCACGTTGCAGCCTGGCGAAGGCAAGAAACCTGGAGAGCTGTCACAGAGCAGAAGGGCAGCTGAGATGCTGAAAAGCAGCAAAGCTGAACTGCCTGCCTCAGCTTCAGCAGTGTGTAATTGACTGAAGGCGAAAAACCAAGCAGCAGAGCAGCGGGCTTCTGTGCGCACTGAAGGCAATTGCAAGAATCCAGCAGCTGCTCCTTGCCAAGCACAGGCAGCTGCCTGGGTTCTTGGTTTTTGACCAACTCACAGTTGCCCTTCTTTTCAGCAGCTGCCACCGTGTTCTCTGCATCTCGGAGCCTCTGGGGAGCAACAAGAATTTCCAAGGTGGGATGCATGAAAACTAAAATAAAAACTCAGGAAGGTTGTCCTGGAACACCTTCCATTGGCATGCCAAAAGTGAATTCAAGAGGCAGGAGAGCGGCAGCCACCGTCCTGCAGCTGTGTGCGAGCTTCGCGCACTATCCGGCTTCTTCGCGGCTTCGTTCTTCGCCTCTTGCAAGCTACCGCGATCTCCGGCTGCCGGAGGCCAAGAAGCGGCTACTTCGCGCACAGATCAGTGGAGCGGTAGCGGTGAGCTCCGGAGCGCCGCTTCTGCCGAAAGACGCCGGGAAGCGGCACTTGCTTTCGGCCAGCTGCGGAGCTGCGTATTCTGCCTCTCTGCTCGCCTACATCTTAGCGAAAAGCTTTTCGGCTCCAGTTCTCAAGGAGAAAGTGTACCAGCAGTGCTCACTTAGCCCGACCTTGCCAGGAAATAAGATTTGCTGCACATTCCAAGGACACTGCATTTTCCTGGGCAAGCTGCAACCTGCTGGCAGATGGCCCTGCTCTCTGCCCACTCCTGCCCAGTTCTTGCTACTAGCGGGCACGTTGCAGCCTGGCGAAGGCAAGAAACCTGGAGAGCTGTCACAGAGCAGAAGGGCAGCTGAGATGCTGAAAAGCAGCAAAGCTGAACTGCCTGCCTCAGCTTCAGCAGTGTGTAATTGACTGAAGGCGAAAAACCAAGCAGCAGGGCAGCGGGCTTCTGTGCGCACTGAAGGCAATTGCAAGAATCCAGCAGCTGCTCCTTGCCAAGCACAGGCAGCTGCCTGGGTTCTTGGTTTTTGACCAACTCACAGTTGCCCTTCTTTTCAGCAGCTGCCACCGTGTTCTCTGCATCTCGGAGCCTCTGGGGAGTAACAAGAATTTCCAAGGTGGGATGCATGACGACCTTGTCAAAACCCAGGAAAGTTGTCCTGGAACACCTTCCATTGGCATGCCAAAAGTGAATTCAAGAGGCAGGAGAGCGGCAGCCACCGTCCTGCAGCTGTCTGCGAGCTTCGCACACAAGCCGGCTTCTTCGCGGCTTCGTTCTTCGTCTCTTGCAAGCTACCGCGATCTCCGGCTGCCGGAGGCCAAGAAGCGGCTACTTCGCGCACAGATCAGTGGAGCGGTAGCGGTGAGCTCCGGAGCGCCGCTTCTGCCGAAAGACGCCGGGAAGCGGCACTTGCTTTCGGCCAGCTGCGGAGCTGCGTATTCTGCCTCTCTGCTCGCCTACATCTTAGCGAAAAGCTTTTCGGCTCCAGTTCTCAAGGAGAAAGTGTACCAGCAGTGCTCACTTAGCCCGACCTTGCCAGGAAATAAGATTTGCTGCACATTCCAAGGACACTGCATTTTCCTGGGCAAGCTGCAACCTGCTGGCAGATGGCCGTGCTCTCTGCCCACTCCTGCCCAGTTCTTGCTACTAGCGGGCACGTTGCAGCCTGGCGAAGGCAAGAAACCTGGAGAGCTGTCACAGAGCAGAAGGGCAGCTGAGATGCTGAAAAGCAGCAAAGCTGAACTGCCTGCCTCAGCTTCAGCAGTGTGTAATTGACTGAAGGCGAAAAACCAAGCAGCAGAGCAGCGGGCTTCTGTGCGCACTGAAGGCAATTGCAAGAATCCAGCAGCTGCTCCTTGCCAAGCACAGGCAGCTGCCTGGGTTCTTGGTTTTTGACCAACTCACAGTTGCCCTTCTTTTCAGCAGCTGCCACCGTGTTCTCTGCATCTCGGAGCCTCTGGGGAGCAACAAGAATTTCCAAGGTGGGATGCATGAAAACTAAAATAAAAACTCAGGAAGGTTGTCCTAGAACACCTTCCATTGGCATGCCAAGGGTGAATTCAAGAGGCAGGAGAGCGGCAGCCACCGTCCTGCAGCTGTCTGCGAGCTTCGCGCACTATCCGGCTTCTTCGCGGCTTCGTTCTTCGCCTCTTGCAAGCTACCGCGATCTCCGGCTGCCGGAGGCCAAGAAGCGGCTACTTCGCGCACAGATCAGTGGAGCGGTAGCGGTGAGCTCCGGAGCGCCGCTTCTGCCGAAAGACGCCGGGAAGCGGCACTTGCTTTCGGCCAGCTGCGGAGCTGCGTATTCTGCCTCTCTGCTCGCCTACATCTTAGCGAAAAGCTTTTCGGCTCCAGTTCTCAAGGAGAAAGTGTACCAGCAGTGCTCACTTAGCCCGACCTTGCCAGGAAATAAGATTTGCTGCACATTCCAAGGACACTGCATTTTCCTGGGCAAGCTGCAACCTGCTGGCAGATGGCCCTGCTCTCTGCCCACTCCTGCCCAGTTCTTGCTACTAGCGGGCACGTTGCAGCCTGGCGAAGGCAAGAAACCTGGAGAGCTGTCACAGAGCAGAAGGGCAGCTGAGATGCTGAAAAGCAGCAAAGCTGAACTGCCTGCCTCAGCTTCAGCAGTGTGTAATTGACTGAAGGCGAAAAACCAAGCAGCAGAGCAGCGGGCTTCTGTGCGCACTGAAGGCAATTGCAAGAATCCAGCAGCTGCTCCTTGCCAAGCACAGGCAGCTGCCTGGGTTCTTGGTTTTTGACCAACTCACAGTTGCCCTTCTTTTCAGCAGCTGCCACCGTGTTCTCTGCATCTCGGAGCCTCTGGGGAGCAACAAGAATTTCCAAGGTGGGATGCATGAAAACTAAAATAAAAACTCAGGAAGGTTGTCCTGGAACACCTTCCATTGGCATGCCAAGGGTGAATTCAAGAGGCAGGAGAGCGGCAGCCACCGTCCTGCAGCTGTGTGCGAGCTTCGCGCACTATCCGGCTTCTTCGCGGCTTCGTTCTTCGCCTCTTGCAAGCTACCGCGATCTCCGGCTGCCGGAGGCCAAGAAGCGGCTACTTCGCGCACAGATCAGTGGAGCGGTAGCGGTGAGCTCCGGAGCGCCGCTTTTGCCGAAAGACGCCGGGAAGCGGCACTTGCTTTCGGCCAGCTGCGGAGCTGCGTATTCTGCCTCTCTGCTCGCCTACATCTTAGCGAAAAGCTTTTCCGCTCCAGTTCTCAAGGAGAAAGTGTACCAGCAGTGCTCACTTAGCCCGACCTTGCCAGGAAATAAGATTTGCTGCACATTCCAAGGACACTGCATTTTCCTGGGCAAGCTGCAACCTGCTGGCAGATGGCCCTGCTCTCTGCCCACTCCTGCCCAGTTCTTGCTACTAGCGGGCACGTTGCAGCCTGGCGAAGGCAAGAAACCTGGAGAGCTGTCACAGAGCAGAAGGGCAGCTGAGATGCTGAAAAGCAGCAAAGCTGAACTGCCTGCCTCAGCTTCAGCAGTGTGTAATTGACTGAAGGCGAAAAACCAAGCAGCAGGGCAGCGGGCTTCTGTGCGCACTGAAGGCAATTGCAAGAATCCAGCAGCTGCTCCTTGCCAAGCACAGGCAGCTGCCTGGGTTCTTGGTTTTTGACCAACTCACAGTTGCCCTTCTTTTCAGCAGCTGCCACCGTGTTCTCTGCATCTCGGAGCCTCTGGGGAGCAACGAGAATTTCCAAGGTGGGATGCATGACGACCTTGTCAAAACCCAGGAAAGTTGTCCTGGAACACCTTCCATTGGCATGCCAAAAGTGAATTCAAGAGGCAGGAGAGCGGCAGCCACCGTCCTGCAGCTGTCTGCGAGCTTCGCACACAAGCCGGCTTCTTCGCGGCTTCGTTCTTCGTCTCTTGCAAGCTACCGCGATCTCCGGCTGCCGGAGGCCAAGAAGCGGCTACTTCGCGCACAGATCAGTGGAGCGGTAGCGGTGAGCTCCGGAGCGCCGCTTCTGCCGAAAGACGCCGGGAAGCGGCACTTGCTTTCGGCCAGCTGCGGAGCTGCGTATTCTGCCTCTCTGCTCGCCTACATCTTAGCGAAAAGCTTTTCGGCTCCAGTTCTCAAGGAGAAAGTGTACCAGCAGTGCTCACTTAGCCCGACCTTGCCAGGAAATAAGATTTGCTGCACATTCCAAGGACACTGCATTTTCCTGGGCAAGCTGCAACCTGCTGGCAGATGGCCGTGCTCTCTGCCCACTCCTGCCCAGTTCTTGCTACTAGCGGGCACGTTGCAGCCTGGCGAAGGCAAGAAACCTGGAGAGCTGTCACAGAGCAGAAGGGCAGCTGAGATGCTGAAAAGCAGCAAAGCTGAACTGCCTGCCTCAGCTTCAGCAGTGTGTAATTGACTGAAGGCGAAAAACCAAGCAGCAGAGCAGCGGGCTTCTGTGCGCACTGAAGGCAATTGCAAGAATCCAGCAGCTGCTCCTTGCCAAGCACAGGCAGCTGCCTGGGTTCTTGGTTTTTGACCAACTCACAGTTGCCCTTCTTTTCAGCAGCTGCCACCGTGTTCTCTGCATCTCGGAGCCTCTGGGGAGCAACAAGAATTTCCAAGGTGGGATGCATGAAAACTAAAATAAAAACTCAGGAAGGTTGTCCTAGAACACCTTCCATTGGCATGCCAAGGGTGAATTCAAGAGGCAGGAGAGCGGCAGCCACCGTCCTGCAGCTGTCTGCGAGCTTCGCGCACTATCCGGCTTCTTCGCGGCTTCGTTCTTCGCCTCTTGCAAGCTACCGCGATCTCCGGCTGCCGGAGGCCAAGAAGCGGCTACTTCGCGCACAGATCAGTGGAGCGGTAGCGGTGAGCTCCGGAGCGCCGCTTCTGCCGAAAGACGCCGGGAAGCGGCACTTGCTTTCGGCCAGCTGCGGAGCTGCGTATTCTGCCTCTCTGCTCGCCTACATCTTAGCGAAAAGCTTTTCGGCTCCAGTTCTCAAGGAGAAAGTGTACCAGCAGTGCTCACTTAGCCCGACCTTGCCAGGAAATAAGATTTGCTGCACATTCCAAGGACACTGCATTTTCCTGGGCAAGCTGCAACCTGCTGGCAGATGGCCCTGCTCTCTGCCCACTCCTGCCCAGTTCTTGCTACTAGCGGGCACGTTGCAGCCTGGCGAAGGCAAGAAACCTGGAGAGCTGTCACAGAGCAGAAGGGCAGCTGAGATGCTGAAAAGCAGCAAAGCTGAACTGCCTGCCTCAGCTTCAGCAGTGTGTAATTGACTGAAGGCGAAAAACCAAGCAGCAGAGCAGCGGGCTTCTGTGCGCACTGAAGGCAATTGCAAGAATCCAGCAGCTGCTCCTTGCCAAGCACAGGCAGCTGCCTGGGTTCTTGGTTTTTGACCAACTCACAGTTGCCCTTCTTTTCAGCAGCTGCCACCGTGTTCTCTGCATCTCGGAGCCTCTGGGGAGCAACAAGAATTTCCAAGGTGGGATGCATGAAAACTAAAATAAAAACTCAGGAAGGTTGTCCTGGAACACCTTCCATTGGCATGCCAAGGGTGAATTCAAGAGGCAGGAGAGCGGCAGCCACCGTCCTGCAGCTGTGTGCGAGCTTCGCGCACTATCCGGCTTCTTCGCGGCTTCGTTCTTCGCCTCTTGCAAGCTACCGCGATCTCCGGCTGCCGGAGGCCAAGAAGCGGCTACTTCGCGCACAGATCAGTGGAGCGGTAGCGGTGAGCTCCGGAGCGCCGCTTTTGCCGAAAGACGCCGGGAAGCGGCACTTGCTTTCGGCCAGCTGCGGAGCTGCGTATTCTGCCTCTCTGCTCGCCTACATCTTAGCGAAAAGCTTTTCCGCTCCAGTTCTCAAGGAGAAAGTGTACCAGCAGTGCTCACTTAGCCCGACCTTGCCAGGAAATAAGATTTGCTGCACATTCCAAGGACACTGCATTTTCCTGGGCAAGCTGCAACCTGCTGGCAGATGGCCCTGCTCTCTGCCCACTCCTGCCCAGTTCTTGCTACTAGCGGGCACGTTGCAGCCTGGCGAAGGCAAGAAACCTGGAGAGCTGTCACAGAGCAGAAGGGCAGCTGAGATGCTGAAAAGCAGCAAAGCTGAACTGCCTGCCTCAGCTTCAGCAGTGTGTAATTGACTGAAGGCGAAAAACCAAGCAGCAGGGCAGCGGGCTTCTGTGCGCACTGAAGGCAATTGCAAGAATCCAGCAGCTGCTCCTTGCCAAGCACAGGCAGCTGCCTGGGTTCTTGGTTTTTGACCAACTCACAGTTGCCCTTCTTTTCAGCAGCTGCCACCGTGTTCTCTGCATCTCGGAGCCTCTGGGGAGCAACGAGAATTTCCAAGGTGGGATGCATGACGACCTTGTCAAAACCCAGGAAAGTTGTCCTGGAACACCTTCCATTGGCATGCCAAAAGTGAATTCAAGAGGCAGGAGAGCGGCAGCCACCGTCCTGCAGCTGTCTGCGAGCTTCGCACACAAGCCGGCTTCTTCGCGGCTTCGTTCTTCGTCTCTTGCAAGCTACCGCGATCTCCGGCTGCCGGAGGCCAAGAAGCGGCTACTTCGCGCACAGATCAGTGGAGCGGTAGCGGTGAGCTCCGGAGCGCCGCTTCTGCCGAAAGACGCCGGGAAGCGGCACTTGCTTTCGGCCAGCTGCGGAGCTGCGTATTCTGCCTCTCTGCTCGCCTACATCTTAGCGAAAAGCTTTTCGGCTCCAGTTCTCAAGGAGAAAGTGTACCAGCAGTGCTCACTTAGCCCGACCTTGCCAGGAAATAAGATTTGCTGCACATTCCAAGGACACTGCATTTTCCTGGGCAAGCTGCAACCTGCTGGCAGATGGCCCTGCTCTCTGCCCACTCCTGCCCAGTTCTTGCTACTAGCGGGCACGTTGCAGCCTGGCGAAGGCAAGAAACCTGGAGAGCTGTCACAGAGCAGAAGGGCAGCTGAGATGCTGAAAAGCAGCAAAGCTGAACTGCCTGCCTCAGCTTCAGCAGTGTGTAATTGACTGAAGGCGAAAAACCAAGCAGCAGAGCAGCGGGCTTCTGTGCGCACTGAAGGCAATTGCAAGAATCCAGCAGCTGCTCCTTGCCAAGCACAGGCAGCTGCCTGGGTTCTTGGTTTTTGACCAACTCACAGTTGCCCTTCTTTTCAGCAGCTGCCACCGTGTTCTCTGCATCTCGGAGCCTCTGGGGAGCAACAAGAATTTCCAAGGTGGGATGCATGACGACTATGTCAAAACCCAGGAAAGTTGTCCTGGAACACCTTCCATTGGCATGCCAAGGGTGAATTCAAGAGGCAGGAGAGCAGCAGCCGCCGTCCTTCAGCTGTCTGCGAGCTTCGCACACAAGCTGGCTTCTTCGCGGCTTCGTTCTTCGCCTCTTGCAAGCTACCGCGATCTCCGGCTGCCGGAGGCCAAGAAGCGGCTACTTCGCGCACAGCTCAGTGGAGCGGCAGCGGTGCGCTCCGGAGAGCCGCTTTTGCCGAAAGACGCCGGCAAGCGGCACTTGCTTTCGGCCAGCTGCGGAGCTCCGTATTCTGCCTCTCTGCTCGCCTACATCTTAGCGAAAAGCTTTTCGGCTCCAGTTCTCAAGGAGAAAGTGTACCAGCAGTGCTCACTTAGCCCGACCTTGCCAGGAAATAAGGTTTGCTGCACATTCCAAGGACACTTCATTTTCCTGGGCAAGCTGCAACCTGCTGGCAGATGGCCGTGCTCTCTGCCCACTCCTGCCCAGTTCTTGGTACTAGCGGGCACGTTGCAGCCTGGCGAAGGCAAGAAACCTGGAGAGCTGTCACAGAGCAGAAGGGCAGCTGAGATGCTGAAAAGCAGCCAAGCTGAACAGCCTGCCTCAGCTTCAGCAGTGTGTAATTGACTGAAGGCGAAAAACCAAGCAGCAGAGCAGCGGGCTTCTGTGCGCACTGAAGGCAATTGCAAGAATCCAGCAGCTGCTCCTTGCCAAGCACAGGCAGCTGCCTGGGTTCTTGGTTTTTGACCAACTCACAGTTGCCCTTCTTTTCAGCAGCTGCCACCGTGTTCTCTGCATCTCGGAGCCTCTGGGGAGCAACAAGAATTTCCAAGGTGGGATGCATGACGACTATGTCAAAACCCAGGAAAGTTGTCCTGGAACACCTTCCATTGGCATGCCAAGGGTGAATTCAAGAGGCAGGAGAGCAGCAGCCGCCGTCCTTCAGCTGTCTGCGAGCTTCGCACACAAGCTGGCTTCTTCGCGGCTTCGTTCTTCGCCTCTTGCAAGCTACCGCGATCTCCGGCTGCCGGAGGCCAAGAAGCGGCTACTTCGCGCACAGATCAGTGGAGCGGCAGCGGTGCGCTCCGGAGAGCCGCTTCTGCCGAAAGACGCCGGCAAGCGGCACTTGCTTTCGGCCAGCTGCGGAGCTCCGTATTCTGCCTCTCTGCTCGCCTACATCTTAGCGAAAAGCTTTTCCGCTCCAGTTCTCAAGGAAAAAGTGTACCAGCAGTGCTCACTTAGCCCGACCTTGCCAGGAAATAAGGTTTGCTGCACATTCCAAGGACACTGCATTTTCCTGGGCAAGCTGCAACCTGCTGGCAGATGGCCGTGCTCTCTGCCCACTCCTGCCCAGTTCTTGGTACTAGCGGGCACGTTGCAGCCTGGCGAAGGCAAGAAACCTGGAGAGCTGTCACAGAGCAGAAGGGCAGCTGAGATGCTGAAAAGCAGCAAAGCTGAACTGCCTGCCTCAGCTTCAGCAGTGTGTAATTGACTGAAGGCGAAAAACCAAGCAGCAGAGCAGCGGGCTTCTGTGCGCACTGAAGGCAATTGCAAGAATCCAGCAGCTGCTCCTTGCCAAGCACAGGCAGCTGCCTGGGTTCTTGGTTTTTGACCAACTCACAGTTGCCCTTCTTTTCAGCAGCTGCCACCGTGTTCTCTGCATCTCGGAGCCTCTGGGGAGCAACAAGAATTTCCAAGGTGGGATGCATGAAAACTAAAATAAAAACTCAGGAAGGTTGTCCTGGAACACCTTCCATTGGCATGCCAAGGGTGAATTCAAGAGGCAGGAGAGCGGCAGCCACCGTCCTGCAGCTGTGTGCGAGCTTCGCGCACTATCCGGCTTCTTCGCGGCTTCGTTCTTCGCCTCTTGCAAGCTACCGCGATCTCCGGCTGCCGGAGGCCAAGAAGCGGCTACTTCGCGCACAGATCAGTGGAGCGGTAGCGGTGAGCTCCGGAGCGCCGCTTTTGCCGAAAGACGCCGGGAAGCGGCACTTGCTTTCGGCCAGCTGCGGAGCTGCGTATTCTGCCTCTCTGCTCGCCTACATCTTAGCGAAAAGCTTTTCCGCTCCAGTTCTCAAGGAGAAAGTGTACCAGCAGTGCTCACTTAGCCCGACCTTGCCAGGAAATAAGATTTGCTGCACATTCCAAGGACACTGCATTTTCCTGGGCAAGCTGCAACCTGCTGGCAGATGGCCCTGCTCTCTGCCCACTCCTGCCCAGTTCTTGCTACTAGCGGGCACGTTGCAGCCTGGCGAAGGCAAGAAACCTGGAGAGCTGTCACAGAGCAGAAGGGCAGCTGAGATGCTGAAAAGCAGCAAAGCTGAACTGCCTGCCTCAGCTTCAGTAGTGTGTAATTGACTGAAGGCGAAAAACCAAGCAGCAGGGCAGCGGGCTTCTGTGCGCACTGAAGGCAATTGCAAGAATCCAGCAGCTGCTCCTTGCCAAGCACAGGCAGCTGCCTGGGTTCTTGGTTTTTGACCAACTCACAGTTGCCCTTCTTTTCAGCAGCTGCCACCGTGTTCTCTGCATGTCGGAGCCTCTGGGGAGCAACGAGAATTTCCAAGGTGGGATGCATGACGACCTTGTCAAAACCCAGGAAAGTTGTCCTGGAACACCTTCCATTGGCATGCCAAAAGTGAATTCAAGAGGCAGGAGAGCGGCAGCCACCGTCCTGCAGCTGTCTGCGAGCTTCGCGCACTATCCGGCTTCTTCGCGGCTTCGTTCTTCGCCTCTTGCAAGCTACCGCGATCTCCGGCTGCCGGAGGCCAAGAAGCGGCTACTTCGCGCACAGATCAGTGGAGCGGTAGCGGTGAGCTCCGGAGCGCCGCTTTTGCCGAAAGACGCCGGGAAGCGGCACTTGCTTTCGGCCAGCTGCGGAGCTGCGTATTCTGCCTCTCTGCTCGCCTACATCTTAGCGAAAAGCTTTTCCGCTCCAGTTCTCAAGGAGAAAGTGTACCAGCAGTGCTCACTTAGCCCGACCTTGCCAGGAAATAAGATTTGCTGCACATTCCAAGGACACTGCATTTTCCTGGGCAAGCTGCAACCTGCTGGCAGATGGCCGTGCTCTCTGCCCACTCCTGCCCAGTTCTTGCTACTAGCGGGCACGTTGCAGCCTGGCGAAGGCAAGAAACCTGGAGAGCTGTCACAGAGCAGAAGGGCAGCTGAGATGCTGAAAAGCAGCAAAGCTGAACTGCCTGCCTCAGCTTCAGCAGTGTGTAATTGACTGAAGGCGAAAAACCAAGCAGCAGGGCAGCGGGCTTCTGTGCGCACTGAAGGCAATTGCAAGAATCCAGCAGCTGCTCCTTGCCAAGCACAGGCAGCTGCCTGGGTTCTTGGTTTTTGACCAACTCACAGTTGCCCTTCTTTTCAGCAGCTGCCACCGTGTTCTCTGCATCTCGGAGCCTCTGGGGAGTAACAAGAATTTCCAAGGTGGGATGCATGACGACCTTGTCAAAACCCAGGAAAGTTGTCCTGGAACACCTTCCATTGGCATGCCAAAAGTGAATTCAAGAGGCAGGAGAGCAGCAGCCGCCGTCCTTCAGCTGTCTGCGAGCTTCGCACACAAGCCGGCTTCTTCGCGGCTTCGTTCTTCGTCTCTTGCAAGCTACCGCGATCTCCGGCTGCCGGAGGCCAAGAAGCGGCTACTTCGCGCACAGATCAGTGGAGCGGCAGCGGTGCGCTCCGGAGAGCCGCTTCTGCCGAAAGACGCCGGCAAGCGGCACTTGCTTTCGGCCAGCTGCGGAGCTCCGTATTCTGCCTCTCTGCTCGCCTACATCTTAGCGAAAAGCTTTTCGGCTCCAGTTCTCAAGGAAAAAGTGTACCAGCAGTGCTCACTTAGCCCGACCTTGCCAGGAAATAAGGTTTGCTGCACATTCCAAGGACACTGCATTTTCCTGGGCAAGCTGCAACCTGCTGGCAGATGGCCGTGCTCTCTGCCCACTCCTGCCCAGTTCTTGGTACTAGCGGGCACGTTGCAGCCTGGCGAAGGCAAGAAACCTGGAGAGCTGTCACAGAGCAGAAGGGCAGCTGAGATGCTGAAAAGCAGCAAAGCTGAACTGCCTGCCTCAGCTTCAGCAGTGTGTAATTGACTGAAGGCGAAAAACCAAGCAGCAGGGCAGCGGGCTTCTGTGCGCACTGAAGGCAATTGCAAGAATCCAGCAGCTGCTCCTTGCCAAGCACAGGCAGCTGCCTGGGTTCTTGGTTTTTGACCAACTCACAGTTGCCCTTCTTTTCAGCAGCTGCCACCGTGTTCTCTGCATCTCGGAGCCTCTGGGGAGTAACAAGAATTTCCAAGGTGGGATGCATGACGACCTTGTCAAAACCCAGGAAAGTTGTCCTGGAACACCTTCCATTGGCATGCCAAAAGTGAATTCAAGAGGCAGGAGAGCGGCAGCCACCGTCCTGCAGCTGTCTGCGAGCTTCGCACACAAGCCGGCTTCTTCGCGGCTTCGTTCTTCGTCTCTTGCAAGCTACCGCGATCTCCGGCTGCCGGAGGCCAAGAAGCGGCTACTTCGCGCACAGATCAGTGGAGCGGTAGCGGTGAGCTCCGGAGCGCCGCTTTTGCCGAAAGACGCCGGGAAGCGGCACTTGCTTTCGGCCAGCTGCGGAGCTGCGTATTCTGCCTCTCTGCTCGCCTACATCTTAGCGAAAAGCTTTTCGGCTCCAGTTCTCAAGGAGAAAGTGTACCAGCAGTGCTCACTTAGCCCGACCTTGCCAGGAAATAAGATTTGCTGCACATTCCAAGGACACTGCATTTTCCTGGGCAAGCTGCAACCTGCTGGCAGATGGCCCTGCTCTCTGCCCACTCCTGCCCAGTTCTTGCTACTAGCGGGCACGTTGCAGCCTGGCGAAGGCAAGAAACCTGGAGAGCTGTCACAGAGCAGAAGGGCAGCTGAGATGCTGAAAAGCAGCAAAGCTGAACTGCCTGCCTCAGCTTCAGCAGTGTGTAATTGACTGAAGGCGAAAAACCAAGCAGCAGAGCAGCGGGCTTCTGTGCGCACTGAAGGCAATTGCAAGAATCCAGCAGCTGCTCCTTGCCAAGCACAGGCAGCTGCCTGGGTTCTTGGTTTTTGACCAACTCACAGTTGCCCTTCTTTTCAGCAGCTGCCACCGTGTTCTCTGCATCTCGGAGCCTCTGGGGAGCAACAAGAATTTCCAAGGTGGGATGCATGAAAACTAAAATAAAAACTCAGGAAGGTTGTCCTGGAACACCTTCCATTGGCATGCCAAGGGTGAATTCAAGAGGCAGGAGAGCGGCAGCCACCGTCCTGCAGCTGTGTGCGAGCTTCGCGCACTATCCGGCTTCTTCGCGGCTTCGTTCTTCGCCTCTTGCAAGCTACCGCGATCTCCGGCTGCCGGAGGCCAAGAAGCGGCTACTTCGCGCACAGATCAGTGGAGCGGTAGCGGTGAGCTCCGGAGCGCCGCTTTTGCCGAAAGACGCCGGCAAGCGGCACTTGCTTTCGGCCAGCTGCGGAGCTGCGTATTCTGCCTCTCTGCTCGCCTACATCTTAGCGAAAAGCTTTTCCGCTCCAGTTCTCAAGGAGAAAGTGTACCAGCAGTGCTCACTTAGCCCGACCTTGCCAGGAAATAAGATTTGCTGCACATTCCAAGGACACTGCATTTTCCTGGGCAAGCTGCAACCTGCTGGCAGATGGCCGTGCTCTCTGCCCACTCCTGCCCAGTTCTTGGTACTAGCGGGCACGTTGCAGCCTGGCGAAGGCAAGAAACCTGGAGAGCTGTCACAGAGCAGAAGGGCAGCTGAGATGCTGAAAAGCAGCAAAGCTGAACTGCCTGCCTCAGCTTCAGCAGTGTGTAATTGACTGAAGGCGAAAAACCAAGCAGCAGGGCAGCGGGCTTCTGTGCGCACTGAAGGCAATTGCAAGAATCCAGCAGCTGCTCCTTGCCAAGCACAGGCAGCTGCCTGGGTTCTTGGTTTTTGACCAACTCACAGTTGCCCTTCTTTTCAGCAGCTGCCACCGTGTTCTCTGCATCTCGGAGCCTCTGGGGAGCAACAAGAATTTCCAAGGTGGGATGCATGAAAACTAAAATAAAAACTCAGGAAGGTTGTCCTGGAACACCTTCCATTGGCATGCCAAGGGTGAATTCAAGAGGCAGGAGAGCGGCAGCCACCGTCCTGCAGCTGTCTGCGAGCTTCGCGCACTATCCGGCTTCTTCGCGGCTTCGTTCTTCGCCTCTTGCAAGCTACCGCGATCTCCGGCTGCCGGAGGCCAAGAAGCGGCTACTTCGCGCACAGATCAGTGGAGCGGTAGCGGTGAGCTCCGGAGCGCCGCTTTTGCCGAAAGACGCCGGGAAGCGGCACTTGCTTTCGGCCAGCTGCGGAGCTGCGTATTCTGCCTCTCTGCTCGCCTACATCTTAGCGAAAAGCTTTTCGGCTCCAGTTCTCAAGGAGAAAGTGTACCAGCAGTGCTCACTTAGCCCGACCTTGCCAGGAAATAAGATTTGCTGCACATTCCAAGGACACTGCATTTTCCTGGGCAAGCTGCAACCTGCTGGCAGATGGCCCTGCTCTCTGCCCACTCCTGCCCAGTTCTTGGTACTAGCGGGCACGTTGCAGCCTGGCGAAGGCAAGAAACCTGGAGAGCTGTCACAGAGCAGAAGGGCAGCTGAGATGCTGAAAAGCAGCAAAGCTGAACTGCCTGCCTCAGCTTCAGCAGTGTGTAATTGACTGAAGGCGAAAAACCAAGCAGCAGGGCAGCGGGCTTCTGTGCGCACTGAAGGCAATTGCAAGAATCCAGCAGCTGCTCCTTGCCAAGCACAGGCAGCTGCCTGGGTTCTTGGTTTTTGACCAACTCACAGTTGCCCTTCTTTTCAGCAGCTGCCACCGTGTTCTCTGCATCTCGGAGCCTCTGGGGAGTAACAAGAATTTCCAAGGTGGGATGCATGACGACCTTGTCAAAACCCAGGAAAGTTGTCCTGGAACACCTTCCATTGGCATGCCAAAAGTGAATTCAAGAGGCAGGAGAGCGGCAGCCACCGTCCTGCAGCTGTCTGCGAGCTTCGCACACAAGCCGGCTTCTTCGCGGCTTCGTTCTTCGTCTCTTGCAAGCTACCGCGATCTCCGGCTGCCGGAGGCCAAGAAGCGGCTACTTCGCGCACAGATCAGTGGAGCGGTAGCGGTGAGCTCCGGAGCGCCGCTTCTGCCGAAAGACGCCGGGAAGCGGCACTTGCTTTCGGCCAGCTGCGGAGCTGCGTATTCTGCCTCTCTGCTCGCCTACATCTTAGCGAAAAGCTTTTCGGCTCCAGTTCTCAAGGAGAAAGTGTACCAGCAGTGCTCACTTAGCCCGACCTTGCCAGGAAATAAGATTTGCTGCACATTCCAAGGACACTGCATTTTCCTGGGCAAGCTGCAACCTGCTGGCAGATGGCCGTGCTCTCTGCCCACTCCTGCCCAGTTCTTGCTACTAGCGGGCACGTTGCAGCCTGGCGAAGGCAAGAAACCTGGAGAGCTGTCACAGAGCAGAAGGGCAGCTGAGATGCTGAAAAGCAGCAAAGCTGAACTGCCTGCCTCAGCTTCAGCAGTGTGTAATTGACTGAAGGCGAAAAACCAAGCAGCAGAGCAGCGGGCTTCTGTGCGCACTGAAGGCAATTGCAAGAATCCAGCAGCTGCTCCTTGCCAAGCACAGGCAGCTGCCTGGGTTCTTGGTTTTTGACCAACTCACAGTTGCCCTTCTTTTCAGCAGCTGCCACCGTGTTCTCTGCATCTCGGAGCCTCTGGGGAGCAACAAGAATTTCCAAGGTGGGATGCATGAAAACTAAAATAAAAACTCAGGAAGGTTGTCCTGGAACACCTTCCATTGGCATGCCAAGGGTGAATTCAAGAGGCAGGAGAGCGGCAGCCACCGTCCTGCAGCTGTGTGCGAGCTTCGCGCACTATCCGGCTTCTTCGCGGCTTCGTTCTTCGCCTCTTGCAAGCTACCGCGATCTCCGGCTGCCGGAGGCCAAGAAGCGGCTACTTCGCGCACAGATCAGTGGAGCGGTAGCGGTGAGCTCCGGAGCGCCGCTTCTGCCGAAAGACGCCGGGAAGCGGCACTTGCTTTCGGCCAGCTGCGGAGCTGCGTATTCTGCCTCTCTGCTCGCCTACATCTTAGCGAAAAGCTTTTCGGCTCCAGTTCTCAAGGAGAAAGTGTACCAGCAGTGCTCACTTAGCCCGACCTTGCCAGGAAATAAGATTTGCTGCACATTCCAAGGACACTGCATTTTCCTGGGCAAGCTGCAACCTGCTGGCAGATGGCCCTGCTCTCTGCCCACTCCTGCCCAGTTCTTGCTACTAGCGGGCACGTTGCAGCCTGGCGAAGGCAAGAAACCTGGAGAGCTGTCACAGAGCAGAAGGGCAGCTGAGATGCTGAAAAGCAGCAAAGCTGAACTGCCTGCCTCAGCTTCAGCAGTGTGTAATTGACTGAAGGCGAAAAACCAAGCAGCAGGGCAGCGGGCTTCTGTGCGCACTGAAGGCAATTGCAAGAATCCAGCAGCTGCTCCTTGCCAAGCACAGGCAGCTGCCTGGGTTCTTGGTTTTTGACCAACTCACAGTTGCCCTTCTTTTCAGCAGCTGCCACCGTGTTCTCTGCATCTCGGAGCCTCTGGGGAGTAACAAGAATTTCCAAGGTGGGATGCATGACGACCTTGTCAAAACCCAGGAAAGTTGTCCTGGAACACCTTCCATTGGCATGCCAAAAGTGAATTCAAGAGGCAGGAGAGCGGCAGCCACCGTCCTGCAGCTGTCTGCGAGCTTCGCACACAAGCCGGCTTCTTCGCGGCTTCGTTCTTCGTCTCTTGCAAGCTACCGCGATCTCCGGCTGCCGGAGGCCAAGAAGCGGCTACTTCGCGCACAGATCAGTGGAGCGGTAGCGGTGAGCTCCGGAGCGCCGCTTCTGCCGAAAGACGCCGGGAAGCGGCACTTGCTTTCGGCCAGCTGCGGAGCTGCGTATTCTGCCTCTCTGCTCGCCTACATCTTAGCGAAAAGCTTTTCGGCTCCAGTTCTCAAGGAGAAAGTGTACCAGCAGTGCTCACTTAGCCCGACCTTGCCAGGAAATAAGATTTGCTGCACATTCCAAGGACACTGCATTTTCCTGGGCAAGCTGCAACCTGCTGGCAGATGGCCGTGCTCTCTGCCCACTCCTGCCCAGTTCTTGCTACTAGCGGGCACGTTGCAGCCTGGCGAAGGCAAGAAACCTGGAGAGCTGTCACAGAGCAGAAGGGCAGCTGAGATGCTGAAAAGCAGCAAAGCTGAACTGCCTGCCTCAGCTTCAGCAGTGTGTAATTGACTGAAGGCGAAAAACCAAGCAGCAGAGCAGCGGGCTTCTGTGCGCACTGAAGGCAATTGCAAGAATCCAGCAGCTGCTCCTTGCCAAGCACAGGCAGCTGCCTGGGTTCTTGGTTTTTGACCAACTCACAGTTGCCCTTCTTTTCAGCAGCTGCCACCGTGTTCTCTGCATCTCGGAGCCTCTGGGGAGCAACAAGAATTTCCAAGGTGGGATGCATGAAAACTAAAATAAAAACTCAGGAAGGTTGTCCTAGAACACCTTCCATTGGCATGCCAAGGGTGAATTCAAGAGGCAGGAGAGCGGCAGCCACCGTCCTGCAGCTGTCTGCGAGCTTCGCGCACTATCCGGCTTCTTCGCGGCTTCGTTCTTCGCCTCTTGCAAGCTACCGCGATCTCCGGCTGCCGGAGGCCAAGAAGCGGCTACTTCGCGCACAGATCAGTGGAGCGGTAGCGGTGAGCTCCGGAGCGCCGCTTCTGCCGAAAGACGCCGGGAAGCGGCACTTGCTTTCGGCCAGCTGCGGAGCTGCGTATTCTGCCTCTCTGCTCGCCTACATCTTAGCGAAAAGCTTTTCGGCTCCAGTTCTCAAGGAGAAAGTGTACCAGCAGTGCTCACTTAGCCCGACCTTGCCAGGAAATAAGATTTGCTGCACATTCCAAGGACACTGCATTTTCCTGGGCAAGCTGCAACCTGCTGGCAGATGGCCCTGCTCTCTGCCCACTCCTGCCCAGTTCTTGCTACTAGCGGGCACGTTGCAGCCTGGCGAAGGCAAGAAACCTGGAGAGCTGTCACAGAGCAGAAGGGCAGCTGAGATGCTGAAAAGCAGCAAAGCTGAACTGCCTGCCTCAGCTTCAGCAGTGTGTAATTGACTGAAGGCGAAAAACCAAGCAGCAGAGCAGCGGGCTTCTGTGCGCACTGAAGGCAATTGCAAGAATCCAGCAGCTGCTCCTTGCCAAGCACAGGCAGCTGCCTGGGTTCTTGGTTTTTGACCAACTCACAGTTGCCCTTCTTTTCAGCAGCTGCCACCGTGTTCTCTGCATCTCGGAGCCTCTGGGGAGCAACAAGAATTTCCAAGGTGGGATGCATGAAAACTAAAATAAAAACTCAGGAAGGTTGTCCTGGAACACCTTCCATTGGCATGCCAAGGGTGAATTCAAGAGGCAGGAGAGCGGCAGCCACCGTCCTGCAGCTGTGTGCGAGCTTCGCGCACTATCCGGCTTCTTCGCGGCTTCGTTCTTCGCCTCTTGCAAGCTACCGCGATCTCCGGCTGCCGGAGGCCAAGAAGCGGCTACTTCGCGCACAGATCAGTGGAGCGGTAGCGGTGAGCTCCGGAGCGCCGCTTTTGCCGAAAGACGCCGGGAAGCGGCACTTGCTTTCGGCCAGCTGCGGAGCTGCGTATTCTGCCTCTCTGCTCGCCTACATCTTAGCGAAAAGCTTTTCCGCTCCAGTTCTCAAGGAGAAAGTGTACCAGCAGTGCTCACTTAGCCCGACCTTGCCAGGAAATAAGATTTGCTGCACATTCCAAGGACACTGCATTTTCCTGGGCAAGCTGCAACCTGCTGGCAGATGGCCCTGCTCTCTGCCCACTCCTGCCCAGTTCTTGCTACTAGCGGGCACGTTGCAGCCTGGCGAAGGCAAGAAACCTGGAGAGCTGTCACAGAGCAGAAGGGCAGCTGAGATGCTGAAAAGCAGCAAAGCTGAACTGCCTGCCTCAGCTTCAGCAGTGTGTAATTGACTGAAGGCGAAAAACCAAGCAGCAGGGCAGCGGGCTTCTGTGCGCACTGAAGGCAATTGCAAGAATCCAGCAGCTGCTCCTTGCCAAGCACAGGCAGCTGCCTGGGTTCTTGGTTTTTGACCAACTCACAGTTGCCCTTCTTTTCAGCAGCTGCCACCGTGTTCTCTGCATCTCGGAGCCTCTGGGGAGCAACGAGAATTTCCAAGGTGGGATGCATGACGACCTTGTCAAAACCCAGGAAAGTTGTCCTGGAACACCTTCCATTGGCATGCCAAAAGTGAATTCAAGAGGCAGGAGAGCGGCAGCCACCGTCCTGCAGCTGTCTGCGAGCTTCGCACACAAGCCGGCTTCTTCGCGGCTTCGTTCTTCGTCTCTTGCAAGCTACCGCGATCTCCGGCTGCCGGAGGCCAAGAAGCGGCTACTTCGCGCACAGATCAGTGGAGCGGTAGCGGTGAGCTCCGGAGCGCCGCTTCTGCCGAAAGACGCCGGGAAGCGGCACTTGCTTTCGGCCAGCTGCGGAGCTGCGTATTCTGCCTCTCTGCTCGCCTACATCTTAGCGAAAAGCTTTTCGGCTCCAGTTCTCAAGGAGAAAGTGTACCAGCAGTGCTCACTTAGCCCGACCTTGCCAGGAAATAAGATTTGCTGCACATTCCAAGGACACTGCATTTTCCTGGGCAAGCTGCAACCTGCTGGCAGATGGCCCTGCTCTCTGCCCACTCCTGCCCAGTTCTTGCTACTAGCGGGCACGTTGCAGCCTGGCGAAGGCAAGAAACCTGGAGAGCTGTCACAGAGCAGAAGGGCAGCTGAGATGCTGAAAAGCAGCAAAGCTGAACTGCCTGCCTCAGCTTCAGCAGTGTGTAATTGACTGAAGGCGAAAAACCAAGCAGCAGAGCAGCGGGCTTCTGTGCGCACTGAAGGCAATTGCAAGAATCCAGCAGCTGCTCCTTGCCAAGCACAGGCAGCTGCCTGGGTTCTTGGTTTTTGACCAACTCACAGTTGCCCTTCTTTTCAGCAGCTGCCACCGTGTTCTCTGCATCTCGGAGCCTCTGGGGAGCAACAAGAATTTCCAAGGTGGGATGCATGAAAACTAAAATAAAAACTCAGGAAGGTTGTCCTGGAACACCTTCCATTGGCATGCCAAGGGTGAATTCAAGAGGCAGGAGAGCGGCAGCCACCGTCCTGCAGCTGTGTGCGAGCTTCGCGCACTATCCGGCTTCTTCGCGGCTTCGTTCTTCGCCTCTTGCAAGCTACCGCGATCTCCGGCTGCCGGAGGCCAAGAAGCGGCTACTTCGCGCACAGATCAGTGGAGCGGTAGCGGTGAGCTCCGGAGCGCCGCTTTTGCCGAAAGACGCCGGGAAGCGGCACTTGCTTTCGGCCAGCTGCGGAGCTGCGTATTCTGCCTCTCTGCTCGCCTACATCTTAGCGAAAAGCTTTTCCGCTCCAGTTCTCAAGGAGAAAGTGTACCAGCAGTGCTCACTTAGCCCGACCTTGCCAGGAAATAAGATTTGCTGCACATTCCAAGGACACTGCATTTTCCTGGGCAAGCTGCAACCTGCTGGCAGATGGCCCTGCTCTCTGCCCACTCCTGCCCAGTTCTTGGTACTAGCGGGCACGTTGCAGCCTGGCGAAGGCAAGAAACCTGGAGAGCTGTCACAGAGCAGAAGGGCAGCTGAGATGCTGAAAAGCAGCAAAGCTGAACTGCCTGCCTCAGCTTCAGCAGTGTGTAATTGACTGAAGGCGAAAAACCAAGCAGCAGAGCAGCGGGCTTCTGTGCGCACTGAAGGCAATTGCAAGAATCCAGCAGCTGCTCCTTGCCAAGCACAGGCAGCTGCCTGGGTTCTTGGTTTTTGACCAACTCACAGTTGCCCTTCTTTTCAGCAGCTGCCACCGTGTTCTCTGCATCTCGGAGCCTCTGGGGAGCAACAAGAATTTCCAAGGTGGGATGCATGACGACTATGTCAAAACCCAGGAAAGTTGTCCTGGAACACCTTCCATTGGCATGCCAAGGGTGAATTCAAGAGGCAGGAGAGCAGCAGCCGCCGTCCTTCAGCTGTCTGCGAGCTTCGCACACAAGCTGGCTTCTTCGCGGCTTCGTTCTTCGCCTCTTGCAAGCTACCGCGATCTCCGGCTGCCGGAGGCCAAGAAGCGGCTACTTCGCGCACAGCTCAGTGGAGCGGCAGCGGTGCGCTCCGGAGAGCCGCTTTTGCCGAAAGACGCCGGCAAGCGGCACTTGCTTTCGGCCAGCTGCGGAGCTCCGTATTCTGCCTCTCTGCTCGCCTACATCTTAGCGAAAAGCTTTTCGGCTCCAGTTCTCAAGGAGAAAGTGTACCAGCAGTGCTCACTTAGCCCGACCTTGCCAGGAAATAAGGTTTGCTGCACATTCCAAGGACACTTCATTTTCCTGGGCAAGCTGCAACCTGCTGGCAGATGGCCGTGCTCTCTGCCCACTCCTGCCCAGTTCTTGGTACTAGCGGGCACGTTGCAGCCTGGCGAAGGCAAGAAACCTGGAGAGCTGTCACAGAGCAGAAGGGCAGCTGAGATGCTGAAAAGCAGCCAAGCTGAACAGCCTGCCTCAGCTTCAGCAGTGTGTAATTGACTGAAGGCGAAAAACCAAGCAGCAGAGCAGCGGGCTTCTGTGCGCACTGAAGGCAATTGCAAGAATCCAGCAGCTGCTCCTTGCCAAGCACAGGCAGCTGCCTGGGTTCTTGGTTTTTGACCAACTCACAGTTGCCCTTCTTTTCAGCAGCTGCCACCGTGTTCTCTGCATCTCGGAGCCTCTGGGGAGCAACAAGAATTTCCAAGGTGGGATGCATGACGACTATGTCAAAACCCAGGAAAGTTGTCCTGGAACACCTTCCATTGGCATGCCAAGGGTGAATTCAAGAGGCAGGAGAGCAGCAGCCGCCGTCCTTCAGCTGTCTGCGAGCTTCGCACACAAGCTGGCTTCTTCGCGGCTTCGTTCTTCGCCTCTTGCAAGCTACCGCGATCTCCGGCTGCCGGAGGCCAAGAAGCGGCTACTTCGCGCACAGATCAGTGGAGCGGCAGCGGTGCGCTCCGGAGAGCCGCTTCTGCCGAAAGACGCCGGCAAGCGGCACTTGCTTTCGGCCAGCTGCGGAGCTCCGTATTCTGCCTCTCTGCTCGCCTACATCTTAGCGAAAAGCTTTTCCGCTCCAGTTCTCAAGGAAAAAGTGTACCAGCAGTGCTCACTTAGCCCGACCTTGCCAGGAAATAAGGTTTGCTGCACATTCCAAGGACACTGCATTTTCCTGGGCAAGCTGCAACCTGCTGGCAGATGGCCGTGCTCTCTGCCCACTCCTGCCCAGTTCTTGGTACTAGCGGGCACGTTGCAGCCTGGCGAAGGCAAGAAACCTGGAGAGCTGTCACAGAGCAGAAGGGCAGCTGAGATGCTGAAAAGCAGCAAAGCTGAACTGCCTGCCTCAGCTTCAGCAGTGTGTAATTGACTGAAGGCGAAAAACCAAGCAGCAGAGCAGCGGGCTTCTGTGCGCACTGAAGGCAATTGCAAGAATCCAGCAGCTGCTCCTTGCCAAGCACAGGCAGCTGCCTGGGTTCTTGGTTTTTGACCAACTCACAGTTGCCCTTCTTTTCAGCAGCTGCCACCGTGTTCTCTGCATCTCGGAGCCTCTGGGGAGCAACAAGAATTTCCAAGGTGGGATGCATGAAAACTAAAATAAAAACTCAGGAAGGTTGTCCTGGAACACCTTCCATTGGCATGCCAAGGGTGAATTCAAGAGGCAGGAGAGCGGCAGCCACCGTCCTGCAGCTGTGTGCGAGCTTCGCGCACTATCCGGCTTCTTCGCGGCTTCGTTCTTCGCCTCTTGCAAGCTACCGCGATCTCCGGCTGCCGGAGGCCAAGAAGCGGCTACTTCGCGCACAGATCAGTGGAGCGGTAGCGGTGAGCTCCGGAGCGCCGCTTTTGCCGAAAGACGCCGGGAAGCGGCACTTGCTTTCGGCCAGCTGCGGAGCTGCGTATTCTGCCTCTCTGCTCGCCTACATCTTAGCGAAAAGCTTTTCCGCTCCAGTTCTCAAGGAGAAAGTGTACCAGCAGTGCTCACTTAGCCCGACCTTGCCAGGAAATAAGATTTGCTGCACATTCCAAGGACACTGCATTTTCCTGGGCAAGCTGCAACCTGCTGGCAGATGGCCCTGCTCTCTGCCCACTCCTGCCCAGTTCTTGGTACTAGCGGGCACGTTGCAGCCTGGCGAAGGCAAGAAACCTGGAGAGCTGTCACAGAGCAGAAGGGCAGCTGAGATGCTGAAAAGCAGCAAAGCTGAACTGCCTGCCTCAGCTTCAGTAGTGTGTAATTGACTGAAGGCGAAAAACCAAGCAGCAGGGCAGCGGGCTTCTGTGCGCACTGAAGGCAATTGCAAGAATCCAGCAGCTGCTCCTTGCCAAGCACAGGCAGCTGCCTGGGTTCTTGGTTTTTGACCAACTCACAGTTGCCCTTCTTTTCAGCAGCTGCCACCGTGTTCTCTGCATGTCGGAGCCTCTGGGGAGCAACGAGAATTTCCAAGGTGGGATGCATGACGACCTTGTCAAAACCCAGGAAAGTTGTCCTGGAACACCTTCCATTGGCATGCCAAAAGTGAATTCAAGAGGCAGGAGAGCGGCAGCCACCGTCCTGCAGCTGTCTGCGAGCTTCGCGCACTATCCGGCTTCTTCGCGGCTTCGTTCTTCGCCTCTTGCAAGCTACCGCGATCTCCGGCTGCCGGAGGCCAAGAAGCGGCTACTTCGCGCACAGATCAGTGGAGCGGTAGCGGTGAGCTCCGGAGCGCCGCTTTTGCCGAAAGACGCCGGGAAGCGGCACTTGCTTTCGGCCAGCTGCGGAGCTGCGTATTCTGCCTCTCTGCTCGCCTACATCTTAGCGAAAAGCTTTTCCGCTCCAGTTCTCAAGGAGAAAGTGTACCAGCAGTGCTCACTTAGCCCGACCTTGCCAGGAAATAAGATTTGCTGCACATTCCAAGGACACTGCATTTTCCTGGGCAAGCTGCAACCTGCTGGCAGATGGCCGTGCTCTCTGCCCACTCCTGCCCAGTTCTTGCTACTAGCGGGCACGTTGCAGCCTGGCGAAGGCAAGAAACCTGGAGAGCTGTCACAGAGCAGAAGGGCAGCTGAGATGCTGAAAAGCAGCAAAGCTGAACTGCCTGCCTCAGCTTCAGCAGTGTGTAATTGACTGAAGGCGAAAAACCAAGCAGCAGGGCAGCGGGCTTCTGTGCGCACTGAAGGCAATTGCAAGAATCCAGCAGCTGCTCCTTGCCAAGCACAGGCAGCTGCCTGGGTTCTTGGTTTTTGACCAACTCACAGTTGCCCTTCTTTTCAGCAGCTGCCACCGTGTTCTCTGCATCTCGGAGCCTCTGGGGAGTAACAAGAATTTCCAAGGTGGGATGCATGACGACCTTGTCAAAACCCAGGAAAGTTGTCCTGGAACACCTTCCATTGGCATGCCAAAAGTGAATTCAAGAGGCAGGAGAGCAGCAGCCGCCGTCCTTCAGCTGTCTGCGAGCTTCGCACACAAGCCGGCTTCTTCGCGGCTTCGTTCTTCGTCTCTTGCAAGCTACCGCGATCTCCGGCTGCCGGAGGCCAAGAAGCGGCTACTTCGCGCACAGATCAGTGGAGCGGCAGCGGTGCGCTCCGGAGAGCCGCTTCTGCCGAAAGACGCCGGCAAGCGGCACTTGCTTTCGGCCAGCTGCGGAGCTCCGTATTCTGCCTCTCTGCTCGCCTACATCTTAGCGAAAAGCTTTTCGGCTCCAGTTCTCAAGGAAAAAGTGTACCAGCAGTGCTCACTTAGCCCGACCTTGCCAGGAAATAAGGTTTGCTGCACATTCCAAGGACACTGCATTTTCCTGGGCAAGCTGCAACCTGCTGGCAGATGGCCGTGCTCTCTGCCCACTCCTGCCCAGTTCTTGGTACTAGCGGGCACGTTGCAGCCTGGCGAAGGCAAGAAACCTGGAGAGCTGTCACAGAGCAGAAGGGCAGCTGAGATGCTGAAAAGCAGCAAAGCTGAACTGCCTGCCTCAGCTTCAGCAGTGTGTAATTGACTGAAGGCGAAAAACCAAGCAGCAGGGCAGCGGGCTTCTGTGCGCACTGAAGGCAATTGCAAGAATCCAGCAGCTGCTCCTTGCCAAGCACAGGCAGCTGCCTGGGTTCTTGGTTTTTGACCAACTCACAGTTGCCCTTCTTTTCAGCAGCTGCCACCGTGTTCTCTGCATCTCGGAGCCTCTGGGGAGCAACAAGAATTTCCAAGGTGGGATGCATGAAAACTAAAATAAAAACTCAGGAAGGTTGTCCTGGAACACCTTCCATTGGCATGCCAAGGGTGAATTCAAGAGGCAGGAGAGCGGCAGCCACCGTCCTGCAGCTGTCTGCGAGCTTCGCGCACTATCCGGCTTCTTCGCGGCTTCGTTCTTCGCCTCTTGCAAGCTACCGCGATCTCCGGCTGCCGGAGGCCAAGAAGCGGCTACTTCGCGCACAGATCAGTGGAGCGGTAGCGGTGAGCTCCGGAGCGCCGCTTCTGCCGAAAGACGCCGGGAAGCGGCACTTGCTTTCGGCCAGCTGCGGAGCTGCGTATTCTGCCTCTCTGCTCGCCTACATCTTAGCGAAAAGCTTTTCGGCTCCAGTTCTCAAGGAGAAAGTGTACCAGCAGTGCTCACTTAGCCCGACCTTGCCAGGAAATAAGATTTGCTGCACATTCCAAGGACACTGCATTTTCCTGGGCAAGCTGCAACCTGCTGGCAGATGGCCCTGCTCTCTGCCCACTCCTGCCCAGTTCTTGCTACTAGCGGGCACGTTGCAGCCTGGCGAAGGCAAGAAACCTGGAGAGCTGTCACAGAGCAGAAGGGCAGCTGAGATGCTGAAAAGCAGCAAAGCTGAACTGCCTGCCTCAGCTTCAGCAGTGTGTAATTGACTGAAGGCGAAAAACCAAGCAGCAGAGCAGCGGGCTTCTGTGCGCACTGAAGGCAATTGCAAGAATCCAGCAGCTGCTCCTTGCCAAGCACAGGCAGCTGCCTGGGTTCTTGGTTTTTGACCAACTCACAGTTGCCCTTCTTTTCAGCAGCTGCCACCGTGTTCTCTGCATCTCGGAGCCTCTGGGGAGCAACGAGAATTTCCAAGGTGGGATGCATGAAAACTAAAATAAAAACTCAGGAAGGTTGTCCTGGAACACCTTCCATTGGCATGCCAAGGGTGAATTCAAGAGGCAGGAGAGCGGCAGCCACCGTCCTGCAGCTGTGTGCGAGCTTCGCGCACTATCCGGCTTCTTCGCGGCTTCGTTCTTCGCCTCTTGCAAGCTACCGCGATCTCCGGCTGCCGGAGGCCAAGAAGCGGCTACTTCGCGCACAGATCAGTGGAGCGGTAGCGGTGAGCTCCGGAGCGCCGCTTTTGCCGAAAGACGCCGGGAAGCGGCACTTGCTTTCGGCCAGCTGCGGAGCTGCGTATTCTGCCTCTCTGCTCGCCTACATCTTAGCGAAAAGCTTTTCCGCTCCAGTTCTCAAGGAGAAAGTGTACCAGCAGTGCTCACTTAGCCCGACCTTGCCAGGAAATAAGATTTGCTGCACATTCCAAGGACACTGCATTTTCCTGGGCAAGCTGCAACCTGCTGGCAGATGGCCCTGCTCTCTGCCCACTCCTGCCCAGTTCTTGCTACTAGCGGGCACGTTGCAGCCTGGCGAAGGCAAGAAACCTGGAGAGCTGTCACAGAGCAGAAGGGCAGCTGAGATGCTGAAAAGCAGCAAAGCTGAACTGCCTGCCTCAGCTTCAGCAGTGTGTAATTGACTGAAGGCGAAAAACCAAGCAGCAGGGCAGCGGGCTTCTGTGCGCACTGAAGGCAATTGCAAGAATCCAGCAGCTGCTCCTTGCCAAGCACAGGCAGCTGCCTGGGTTCTTGGTTTTTGACCAACTCACAGTTGCCCTTCTTTTCAGCAGCTGCCACCGTGTTCTCTGCATCTCGGAGCCTCTGGGGAGCAACGAGAATTTCCAAGGTGGGATGCATGACGACCTTGTCAAAACCCAGGAAAGTTGTCCTGGAACACCTTCCATTGGCATGCCAAAAGTGAATTCAAGAGGCAGGAGAGCGGCAGCCACCGTCCTGCAGCTGTCTGCGAGCTTCGCACACAAGCCGGCTTCTTCGCGGCTTCGTTCTTCGTCTCTTGCAAGCTACCGCGATCTCCGGCTGCCGGAGGCCAAGAAGCGGCTACTTCGCGCACAGATCAGTGGAGCGGTAGCGGTGAGCTCCGGAGCGCCGCTTCTGCCGAAAGACGCCGGGAAGCGGCACTTGCTTTCGGCCAGCTGCGGAGCTGCGTATTCTGCCTCTCTGCTCGCCTACATCTTAGCGAAAAGCTTTTCGGCTCCAGTTCTCAAGGAGAAAGTGTACCAGCAGTGCTCACTTAGCCCGACCTTGCCAGGAAATAAGATTTGCTGCACATTCCAAGGACACTGCATTTTCCTGGGCAAGCTGCAACCTGCTGGCAGATGGCCCTGCTCTCTGCCCACTCCTGCCCAGTTCTTGCTACTAGCGGGCACGTTGCAGCCTGGCGAAGGCAAGAAACCTGGAGAGCTGTCACAGAGCAGAAGGGCAGCTGAGATGCTGAAAAGCAGCAAAGCTGAACTGCCTGCCTCAGCTTCAGCAGTGTGTAATTGACTGAAGGCGAAAAACCAAGCAGCAGAGCAGCGGGCTTCTGTGCGCACTGAAGGCAATTGCAAGAATCCAGCAGCTGCTCCTTGCCAAGCACAGGCAGCTGCCTGGGTTCTTGGTTTTTGACCAACTCACAGTTGCCCTTCTTTTCAGCAGCTGCCACCGTGTTCTCTGCATCTCGGAGCCTCTGGGGAGCAACAAGAATTTCCAAGGTGGGATGCATGAAAACTAAAATAAAAACTCAGGAAGGTTGTCCTGGAACACCTTCCATTGGCATGCCAAGGGTGAATTCAAGAGGCAGGAGAGCGGCAGCCACCGTCCTGCAGCTGTGTGCGAGCTTCGCGCACTATCCGGCTTCTTCGCGGCTTCGTTCTTCGCCTCTTGCAAGCTACCGCGATCTCCGGCTGCCGGAGGCCAAGAAGCGGCTACTTCGCGCACAGATCAGTGGAGCGGTAGCGGTGAGCTCCGGAGCGCCGCTTTTGCCGAAAGACGCCGGGAAGCGGCACTTGCTTTCGGCCAGCTGCGGAGCTGCGTATTCTGCCTCTCTGCTCGCCTACATCTTAGCGAAAAGCTTTTCGGCTCCAGTTCTCAAGGAGAAAGTGTACCAGCAGTGCTCACTTAGCCCGACCTTGCCAGGAAATAAGATTTGCTGCACATTCCAAGGACACTGCATTTTCCTGGGCAAGCTGCAACCTGCTGGCAGATGGCCCTGCTCTCTGCCCACTCCTGCCCAGTTCTTGCTACTAGCGGGCACGTTGCAGCCTGGCGAAGGCAAGAAACCTGGAGAGCTGTCACAGAGCAGAAGGGCAGCTGAGATGCTGAAAAGCAGCAAAGCTGAACTGCCTGCCTCAGCTTCAGCAGTGTGTAATTGACTGAAGGCGAAAAACCAAGCAGCAGGGCAGCGGGCTTCTGTGCGCACTGAAGGCAATTGCAAGAATCCAGCAGCTGCTCCTTGCCAAGCACAGGCAGCTGCCTGGGTTCTTGGTTTTTGACCAACTCACAGTTGCCCTTCTTTTCAGCAGCTGCCACCGTGTTCTCTGCATCTCGGAGCCTCTGGGGAGCAACGAGAATTTCCAAGGTGGGATGCATGACGACCTTGTCAAAACCCAGGAAAGTTGTCCTGGAACACCTTCCATTGGCATGCCAAAAGTGAATTCAAGAGGCAGGAGAGCGGCAGCCACCGTCCTGCAGCTGTGTGCGAGCTTCGCACACAAGCCGGCTTCTTCGCGGCTTCGTTCTTCGTCTCTTGCAAGCTACCGCGATCTCCGGCTGCCGGAGGCCAAGAAGCGGCTACTTCGCGCACAGATCAGTGGAGCGGTAGCGGTGAGCTCCGGAGCGCCGCTTCTGCCGAAAGACGCCGGGAAGCGGCACTTGCTTTCGGCCAGCTGCGGAGCTGCGTATTCTGCCTCTCTGCTCGCCTACATCTTAGCGAAAAGCTTTTCGGCTCCAGTTCTCAAGGAGAAAGTGTACCAGCAGTGCTCACTTAGCCCGACCTTGCCAGGAAATAAGATTTGCTGCACATTCCAAGGACACTGCATTTTCCTGGGCAAGCTGCAACCTGCTGGCAGATGGCCCTGCTCTCTGCCCACTCCTGCCCAGTTCTTGCTACTAGCGGGCACGTTGCAGCCTGGCGAAGGCAAGAAACCTGGAGAGCTGTCACAGAGCAGAAGGGCAGCTGAGATGCTGAAAAGCAGCAAAGCTGAACTGCCTGCCTCAGCTTCAGCAGTGTGTAATTGACTGAAGGCGAAAAACCAAGCAGCAGAGCAGCGGGCTTCTGTGCGCACTGAAGGCAATTGCAAGAATCCAGCAGCTGCTCCTTGCCAAGCACAGGCAGCTGCCTGGGTTCTTGGTTTTTGACCAACTCACAGTTGCCCTTCTTTTCAGCAGCTGCCACCGTGTTCTCTGCATCTCGGAGCCTCTGGGGAGCAACAAGAATTTCCAAGGTGGGATGCATGACGACTATGTCAAAACCCAGGAAAGTTGTCCTGGAACACCTTCCATTGGCATGCCAAGGGTGAATTCAAGAGGCAGGAGAGCAGCAGCCGCCGTCCTTCAGCTGTCTGCGAGCTTCGCACACAAGCTGGCTTCTTCGCGGCTTCGTTCTTCGCCTCTTGCAAGCTACCGCGATCTCCGGCTGCCGGAGGCCAAGAAGCGGCTACTTCGCGCACAGCTCAGTGGAGCGGCAGCGGTGCGCTCCGGAGAGCCGCTTTTGCCGAAAGACGCCGGCAAGCGGCACTTGCTTTCGGCCAGCTGCGGAGCTGCGTATTCTGCCTCTCTGCTCGCCTACATCTTAGCGAAAAGCTTTTCGGCTCCAGTTCTCAAGGAGAAAGTGTACCAGCAGTGCTCACTTAGCCCGACCTTGCCAGGAAATAAGGTTTGCTGCACATTCCAAGGACACTTCATTTTCCTGGGCAAGCTGCAACCTGCTGGCAGATGGCCGTGCTCTCTGCCCACTCCTGCCCAGTTCTTGGTACTAGCGGGCACGTTGCAGCCTGGCGAAGGCAAGAAACCTGGAGAGCTGTCACAGAGCAGAAGGGCAGCTGAGATGCTGAAAAGCAGCCAAGCTGAACAGCCTGCCTCAGCTTCAGCAGTGTGTAATTGACTGAAGGCGAAAAACCAAGCAGCAGAGCAGCGGGCTTCTGTGCGCACTGAAGGCAATTGCAAGAATCCAGCAGCTGCTCCTTGCCAAGCACAGGCAGCTGCCTGGGTTCTTGGTTTTTGACCAACTCACAGTTGCCCTTCTTTTCAGCAGCTGCCACCGTGTTCTCTGCATCTCGGAGCCTCTGGGGAGCAACAAGAATTTCCAAGGTGGGATGCATGAAAACTAAAATAAAAACTCAGGAAGGTTGTCCTGGAACACCTTCCATTGGCATGCCAAGGGTGAATTCAAGAGGCAGGAGAGCGGCAGCCACCGTCCTGCAGCTGTGTGCGAGCTTCGCGCACTATCCGGCTTCTTCGCGGCTTCGTTCTTCGCCTCTTGCAAGCTACCGCGATCTCCGGCTGCCGGAGGCCAAGAAGCGGCTACTTCGCGCACAGATCAGTGGAGCGGTAGCGGTGAGCTCCGGAGCGCCGCTTTTGCCGAAAGACGCCGGGAAGCGGCACTTGCTTTCGGCCAGCTGCGGAGCTGCGTATTCTGCCTCTCTGCTCGCCTACATCTTAGCGAAAAGCTTTTCGGCTCCAGTTCTCAAGGAGAAAGTGTACCAGCAGTGCTCACTTAGCCCGACCTTGCCAGGAAATAAGATTTGCTGCACATTCCAAGGACACTGCATTTTCCTGGGCAAGCTGCAACCTGCTGGCAGATGGCCCTGCTCTCTGCCCACTCCTGCCCAGTTCTTGCTACTAGCGGGCACGTTGCAGCCTGGCGAAGGCAAGAAACCTGGAGAGCTGTCACAGAGCAGAAGGGCAGCTGAGATGCTGAAAAGCAGCAAAGCTGAACTGCCTGCCTCAGCTTCAGCAGTGTGTAATTGACTGAAGGCGAAAAACCAAGCAGCAGGGCAGCGGGCTTCTGTGCGCACTGAAGGCAATTGCAAGAATCCAGCAGCTGCTCCTTGCCAAGCACAGGCAGCTGCCTGGGTTCTTGGTTTTTGACCAACTCACAGTTGCCCTTCTTTTCAGCAGCTGCCACCGTGTTCTCTGCATCTCGGAGCCTCTGGGGAGCAACGAGAATTTCCAAGGTGGGATGCATGACGACCTTGTCAAAACCCAGGAAAGTTGTCCTGGAACACCTTCCATTGGCATGCCAAAAGTGAATTCAAGAGGCAGGAGAGCGGCAGCCACCGTCCTGCAGCTGTCTGCGAGCTTCGCACACAAGCCGGCTTCTTCGCGGCTTCGTTCTTCGTCTCTTGCAAGCTACCGCGATCTCCGGCTGCCGGAGGCCAAGAAGCGGCTACTTCGCGCACAGATCAGTGGAGCGGTAGCGGTGAGCTCCGGAGCGCCGCTTCTGCCGAAAGACGCCGGGAAGCGGCACTTGCTTTCGGCCAGCTGCGGAGCTGCGTATTCTGCCTCTCTGCTCGCCTACATCTTAGCGAAAAGCTTTTCGGCTCCAGTTCTCAAGGAGAAAGTGTACCAGCAGTGCTCACTTAGCCCGACCTTGCCAGGAAATAAGATTTGCTGCACATTCCAAGGACACTGCATTTTCCTGGGCAAGCTGCAACCTGCTGGCAGATGGCCCTGCTCTCTGCCCACTCCTGCCCAGTTCTTGCTACTAGCGGGCACGTTGCAGCCTGGCGAAGGCAAGAAACCTGGAGAGCTGTCACAGAGCAGAAGGGCAGCTGAGATGCTGAAAAGCAGCAAAGCTGAACTGCCTGCCTCAGCTTCAGCAGTGTGTAATTGACTGAAGGCGAAAAACCAAGCAGCAGAGCAGCGGGCTTCTGTGCGCACTGAAGGCAATTGCAAGAATCCAGCAGCTGCTCCTTGCCAAGCACAGGCAGCTGCCTGGGTTCTTGGTTTTTGACCAACTCACAGTTGCCCTTCTTTTCAGCAGCTGCCACCGTGTTCTCTGCATCTCGGAGCCTCTGGGGAGCAACAAGAATTTCCAAGGTGGGATGCATGAAAACTAAAATAAAAACTCAGGAAGGTTGTCCTGGAACACCTTCCATTGGCATGCCAAGGGTGAATTCAAGAGGCAGGAGAGCGGCAGCCACCGTCCTGCAGCTGTGTGCGAGCTTCGCGCACTATCCGGCTTCTTCGCGGCTTCGTTCTTCGCCTCTTGCAAGCTACCGCGATCTCCGGCTGCCGGAGGCCAAGAAGCGGCTACTTCGCGCACAGATCAGTGGAGCGGTAGCGGTGAGCTCCGGAGCGCCGCTTTTGCCGAAAGACGCCGGGAAGCGGCACTTGCTTTCGGCCAGCTGCGGAGCTGCGTATTCTGCCTCTCTGCTCGCCTACATCTTAGCGAAAAGCTTTTCGGCTCCAGTTCTCAAGGAGAAAGTGTACCAGCAGTGCTCACTTAGCCCGACCTTGCCAGGAAATAAGATTTGCTGCACATTCCAAGGACACTGCATTTTCCTGGGCAAGCTGCAACCTGCTGGCAGATGGCCCTGCTCTCTGCCCACTCCTGCCCAGTTCTTGGTACTAGCGGGCACGTTGCAGCCTGGCGAAGGCAAGAAACCTGGAGAGCTGTCACAGAGCAGAAGGGCAGCTGAGATGCTGAAAAGCAGCAAAGCTGAACTGCCTGCCTCAGCTTCAGCAGTGTGTAATTGACTGAAGGCGAAAAACCAAGCAGCAGGGCAGCGGGCTTCTGTGCGCACTGAAGGCAATTGCAAGAATCCAGCAGCTGCTCCTTGCCAAGCACAGGCAGCTGCCTGGGTTCTTGGTTTTTGACCAACTCACAGTTGCCCTTCTTTTCAGCAGCTGCCACCGTGTTCTCTGCATGTCGGAGCCTCTGGGGAGCAACGAGAATTTCCAAGGTGGGATGCATGACGACCTTGTCAAAACCCAGGAAAGTTGTCCTGGAACACCTTCCATTGGCATGCCAAAAGTGAATTCAAGAGGCAGGAGAGCGGCAGCCACCGTCCTGCAGCTGTCTGCGAGCTTCGCACACAAGCCGGCTTCTTCGCGGCTTCGTTCTTCGCCTCTTGCAAGCTACCGCGATCTCCGGCTGCCGGAGGCCAAGAAGCGGCTACTTCGCGCACAGATCAGTGGAGCGGTAGCGGTGAGCTCCGGAGCGCCGCTTCTGCCGAAAGACGCCGGGAAGCGGCACTTGCTTTCGGCCAGCTGCGGAGCTGCGTATTCTGCCTCTCTGCTCGCCTACATCTTAGCGAAAAGCTTTTCGGCTCCAGTTCTCAAGGAGAAAGTGTACCAGCAGTGCTCACTTAGCCCGACCTTGCCAGGAAATAAGATTTGCTGCACATTCCAAGGACACTGCATTTTCCTGGGCAAGCTGCAACCTGCTGGCAGATGGCCCTGCTCTCTGCCCACTCCTGCCCAGTTCTTGCTACTAGCGGGCACGTTGCAGCCTGGCGAAGGCAAGAAACCTGGAGAGCTGTCACAGAGCAGAAGGGCAGCTGAGATGCTGAAAAGCAGCAAAGCTGAACTGCCTGCCTCAGCTTCAGCAGTGTGTAATTGACTGAAGGCGAAAAACCAAGCAGCAGAGCAGCGGGCTTCTGTGCGCACTGAAGGCAATTGCAAGAATCCAGCAGCTGCTCCTTGCCAAGCACAGGCAGCTGCCTGGGTTCTTGGTTTTTGACCAACTCACAGTTGCCCTTCTTTTCAGCAGCTGCCACCGTGTTCTCTGCATCTCGGAGCCTCTGGGGAGCAACAAGAATTTCCAAGGTGGGATGCATGAAAACTAAAATAAAAACTCAGGAAGGTTGTCCTGGAACACCTTCCATTGGCATGCCAAGGGTGAATTCAAGAGGCAGGAGAGCGGCAGCCACCGTCCTGCAGCTGTGTGCGAGCTTCGCGCACTATCCGGCTTCTTCGCGGCTTCGTTCTTCGCCTCTTGCAAGCTACCGCGATCTCCGGCTGCCGGAGGCCAAGAAGCGGCTACTTCGCGCACAGATCAGTGGAGCGGTAGCGGTGAGCTCCGGAGCGCCGCTTTTGCCGAAAGACGCCGGGAAGCGGCACTTGCTTTCGGCCAGCTGCGGAGCTGCGTATTCTGCCTCTCTGCTCGCCTACATCTTAGCGAAAAGCTTTTCGGCTCCAGTTCTCAAGGAGAAAGTGTACCAGCAGTGCTCACTTAGCCCGACCTTGCCAGGAAATAAGATTTGCTGCACATTCCAAGGACACTGCATTTTCCTGGGCAAGCTGCAACCTGCTGGCAGATGGCCCTGCTCTCTGCCCACTCCTGCCCAGTTCTTGGTACTAGCGGGCACGTTGCAGCCTGGCGAAGGCAAGAAACCTGGAGAGCTGTCACAGAGCAGAAGGGCAGCTGAGATGCTGAAAAGCAGCAAAGCTGAACTGCCTGCCTCAGCTTCAGCAGTGTGTAATTGACTGAAGGCGAAAAACCAAGCAGCAGAGCAGCGGGCTTCTGTGCGCACTGAAGGCAATTGCAAGAATCCAGCAGCTGCTCCTTGCCAAGCACAGGCAGCTGCCTGGGTTCTTGGTTTTTGACCAACTCACAGTTGCCCTTCTTTTCAGCAGCTGCCACCGTGTTCTCTGCATCTCGGAGCCTCTGGGGAGCAACAAGAATTTCCAAGGTGGGATGCATGACGACTATGTCAAAACCCAGGAAAGTTGTCCTGGAACACCTTCCATTGGCATGCCAAGGGTGAATTCAAGAGGCAGGAGAGCAGCAGCCGCCGTCCTTCAGCTGTCTGCGAGCTTCGCACACAAGCTGGCTTCTTCGCGGCTTCGTTCTTCGCCTCTTGCAAGCTACCGCGATCTCCGGCTGCCGGAGGCCAAGAAGCGGCTACTTCGCGCACAGCTCAGTGGAGCGGCAGCGGTGCGCTCCGGAGAGCCGCTTTTGCCGAAAGACGCCGGCAAGCGGCACTTGCTTTCGGCCAGCTGCGGAGCTCCGTATTCTGCCTCTCTGCTCGCCTACATCTTAGCGAAAAGCTTTTCGGCTCCAGTTCTCAAGGAGAAAGTGTACCAGCACTGCTCACTTAGCCCGACCTTGCCAGGAAATAAGGTTTGCTGCACATTCCAAGGACACTTCATTTTCCTGGGCAAGCTGCAACCTGCTGGCAGATGGCCGTGCTCTCTGCCCACTCCTGCCCAGTTCTTGGTACTAGCGGGCACGTTGCAGCCTGGCGAAGGCAAGAAACCTGGAGAGCTGTCACAGAGCAGAAGGGCAGCTGAGATGCTGAAAAGCAGCCAAGCTGAACAGCCTGCCTCAGCTTCAGCAGTGTGTAATTGACTGAAGGCGAAAAACCAAGCAGCAGAGCAGCGGGCTTCTGTGCGCACTGAAGGCAATTGCAAGAATCCAGCAGCTGCTCCTTGCCAAGCACAGGCAGCTGCCTGGGTTCTTGGTTTTTGACCAACTCACAGTTGCCCTTCTTTTCAGCAGCTGCCACCGTGTTCTCTGCATCTCGGAGCCTCTGGGGAGCAACAAGAATTTCCAAGGTGGGATGCATGACGACTATGTCAAAACCCAGGAAAGTTGTCCTGGAACACCTTCCATTGGCATGCCAAGGGTGAATTCAAGAGGCAGGAGAGCAGCAGCCGCCGTCCTTCAGCTGTCTGCGAGCTTCGCACACAAGCTGGCTTCTTCGCGGCTTCGTTCTTCGCCTCTTGCAAGCTACCGCGATCTCCGGCTGCCGGAGGCCAAGAAGCGGCTACTTCGCGCACAGATCAGTGGAGCGGCAGCGGTGCGCTCCGGAGAGCCGCTTCTGCCGAAAGACGCCGGCAAGCGGCACTTGCTTTCGGCCAGCTGCGGAGCTCCGTATTCTGCCTCTCTGCTCGCCTACATCTTAGCGAAAAGCTTTTCCGCTCCAGTTCTCAAGGAAAAAGTGTACCAGCAGTGCTCACTTAGCCCGACCTTGCCAGGAAATAAGGTTTGCTGCACATTCCAAGGACACTGCATTTTCCTGGGCAAGCTGCAACCTGCTGGCAGATGGCCGTGCTCTCTGCCCACTCCTGCCCAGTTCTTGGTACTAGCGGGCACGTTGCAGCCTGGCGAAGGCAAGAAACCTGGAGAGCTGTCACAGAGCAGAAGGGCAGCTGAGATGCTGAAAAGCAGCAAAGCTGAACTGCCTGCCTCAGCTTCAGCAGTGTGTAATTGACTGAAGGCGAAAAACCAAGCAGCAGAGCAGCGGGCTTCTGTGCGCACTGAAGGCAATTGCAAGAATCCAGCAGCTGCTCCTTGCCAAGCACAGGCAGCTGCCTGGGTTCTTGGTTTTTGACCAACTCACAGTTGCCCTTCTTTTCAGCAGCTGCCACCGTGTTCTCTGCATCTCGGAGCCTCTGGGGAGCAACAAGAATTTCCAAGGTGGGATGCATGAAAACTAAAATAAAAACTCAGGAAGGTTGTCCTGGAACACCTTCCATTGGCATGCCAAGGGTGAATTCAAGAGGCAGGAGAGCGGCAGCCACCGTCCTGCAGCTGTGTGCGAGCTTCGCGCACTATCCGGCTTCTTCGCGGCTTCGTTCTTCGCCTCTTGCAAGCTACCGCGATCTCCGGCTGCCGGAGGCCAAGAAGCGGCTACTTCGCGCACAGATCAGTGGAGCGGTAGCGGTGAGCTCCGGAGCGCCGCTTTTGCCGAAAGACGCCGGGAAGCGGCACTTGCTTTCGGCCAGCTGCGGAGCTGCGTATTCTGCCTCTCTGCTCGCCTACATCTTAGCGAAAAGCTTTTCCGCTCCAGTTCTCAAGGAGAAAGTGTACCAGCAGTGCTCACTTAGCCCGACCTTGCCAGGAAATAAGATTTGCTGCACATTCCAAGGACACTGCATTTTCCTGGGCAAGCTGCAACCTGCTGGCAGATGGCCGTGCTCTCTGCCCACTCCTGCCCAGTTCTTGGTACTAGCGGGCACGTTGCAGCCTGGCGAAGGCAAGAAACCTGGAGAGCTGTCACAGAGCAGAAGGGCAGCTGAGATGCTGAAAAGCAGCAAAGCTGAACTGCCTGCCTCAGCTTCAGTAGTGTGTAATTGACTGAAGGCGAAAAACCAAGCAGCAGGGCAGCGGGCTTCTGTGCGCACTGAAGGCAATTGCAAGAATCCAGCAGCTGCTCCTTGCCAAGCACAGGCAGCTGCCTGGGTTCTTGGTTTTTGACCAACTCACAGTTGCCCTTCTTTTCAGCAGCTGCCACCGTGTTCTCTGCATGTCGGAGCCTCTGGGGAGCAACGAGAATTTCCAAGGTGGGATGCATGACGACCTTGTCAAAACCCAGGAAAGTTGTCCTGGAACACCTTCCATTGGCATGCCAAAAGTGAATTCAAGAGGCAGGAGAGCGGCAGCCACCGTCCTGCAGCTGTCTGCGAGCTTCGCGCACTATCCGGCTTCTTCGCGGCTTCGTTCTTCGCCTCTTGCAAGCTACCGCGATCTCCGGCTGCCGGAGGCCAAGAAGCGGCTACTTCGCGCACAGATCAGTGGAGCGGTAGCGGTGAGCTCCGGAGCGCCGCTTTTGCCGAAAGACGCCGGGAAGCGGCACTTGCTTTCGGCCAGCTGCGGAGCTGCGTATTCTGCCTCTCTGCTCGCCTACATCTTAGCGAAAAGCTTTTCCGCTCCAGTTCTCAAGGAGAAAGTGTACCAGCAGTGCTCACTTAGCCCGACCTTGCCAGGAAATAAGATTTGCTGCACATTCCAAGGACACTGCATTTTCCTGGGCAAGCTGCAACCTGCTGGCAGATGGCCCTGCTCTCTGCCCACTCCTGCCCAGTTCTTGCTACTAGCGGGCACGTTGCAGCCTGGCGAAGGCAAGAAACCTGGAGAGCTGTCACAGAGCAGAAGGGCAGCTGAGATGCTGAAAAGCAGCAAAGCTGAACTGCCTGCCTCAGCTTCAGCAGTGTGTAATTGACTGAAGGCGAAAAACCAAGCAGCAGGGCAGCGGGCTTCTGTGCGCACTGAAGGCAATTGCAAGAATCCAGCAGCTGCTCCTTGCCAAGCACAGGCAGCTGCCTGGGTTCTTGGTTTTTGACCAACTCACAGTTGCCCTTCTTTTCAGCAGCTGCCACCGTGTTCTCTGCATCTCGGAGCCTCTGGGGAGTAACAAGAATTTCCAAGGTGGGATGCATGACGACCTTGTCAAAACCCAGGAAAGTTGTCCTGGAACACCTTCCATTGGCATGCCAAAAGTGAATTCAAGAGGCAGGAGAGCAGCAGCCGCCGTCCTTCAGCTGTCTGCGAGCTTCGCACACAAGCCGGCTTCTTCGCGGCTTCGTTCTTCGTCTCTTGCAAGCTACCGCGATCTCCGGCTGCCGGAGGCCAAGAAGCGGCTACTTCGCGCACAGATCAGTGGAGCGGCAGCGGTGCGCTCCGGAGAGCCGCTTCTGCCGAAAGACGCCGGCAAGCGGCACTTGCTTTCGGCCAGCTGCGGAGCTCCGTATTCTGCCTCTCTGCTCGCCTACATCTTAGCGAAAAGCTTTTCGGCTCCAGTTCTCAAGGAAAAAGTGTACCAGCAGTGCTCACTTAGCCCGACCTTGCCAGGAAATAAGGTTTGCTGCACATTCCAAGGACACTGCATTTTCCTGGGCAAGCTGCAACCTGCTGGCAGATGGCCGTGCTCTCTGCCCACTCCTGCCCAGTTCTTGGTACTAGCGGGCACGTTGCAGCCTGGCGAAGGCAAGAAACCTGGAGAGCTGTCACAGAGCAGAAGGGCAGCTGAGATGCTGAAAAGCAGCAAAGCTGAACTGCCTGCCTCAGCTTCAGCAGTGTGTAATTGACTGAAGGCGAAAAACCAAGCAGCAGAGCAGCGGGCTTCTGTGCGCACTGAAGGCAATTGCAAGAATCCAGCAGCTGCTCCTTGCCAAGCACAGGCAGCTGCCTGGGTTCTTGGTTTTTGACCAACTCACAGTTGCCCTTCTTTTCAGCAGCTGCCACCGTGTTCTCTGCATCTCGGAGCCTCTGGGGAGCAACAAGAATTTCCAAGGTGGGATGCATGAAAACTAAAATAAAAACTCAGGAAGGTTGTCCTGGAACACCTTCCATTGGCATGCCAAGGGTGAATTCAAGAGGCAGGAGAGCGGCAGCCACCGTCCTGCAGCTGTCTGCGAGCTTCGCGCACTATCCGGCTTCTTCGCGGCTTCGTTCTTCGCCTCTTGCAAGCTACCGCGATCTCCGGCTGCCGGAGGCCAAGAAGCGGCTACTTCGCGCACAGATCAGTGGAGCGGTAGCGGTGAGCTCCGGAGCGCCGCTTCTGCCGAAAGACGCCGGGAAGCGGCACTTGCTTTCGGCCAGCTGCGGAGCTGCGTATTCTGCCTCTCTGCTCGCCTACATCTTAGCGAAAAGCTTTTCGGCTCCAGTTCTCAAGGAGAAAGTGTACCAGCAGTGCTCACTTAGCCCGACCTTGCCAGGAAATAAGATTTGCTGCACATTCCAAGGACACTGCATTTTCCTGGGCAAGCTGCAACCTGCTGGCAGATGGCCGTGCTCTCTGCCCACTCCTGCCCAGTTCTTGCTACTAGCGGGCACGTTGCAGCCTGGCGAAGGCAAGAAACCTGGAGAGCTGTCACAGAGCAGAAGGGCAGCTGAGATGCTGAAAAGCAGCAAAGCTGAACTGCCTGCCTCAGCTTCAGCAGTGTGTAATTGACTGAAGGCGAAAAACCAAGCAGCAGAGCAGCGGGCTTCTGTGCGCACTGAAGGCAATTGCAAGAATCCAGCAGCTGCTCCTTGCCAAGCACAGGCAGCTGCCTGGGTTCTTGGTTTTTGACCAACTCACAGTTGCCCTTCTTTTCAGCAGCTGCCACCGTGTTCTCTGCATCTCGGAGCCTCTGGGGAGCAACGAGAATTTCCAAGGTGGGATGCATGAAAACTAAAATAAAAACTCAGGAAGGTTGTCCTGGAACACCTTCCATTGGCATGCCAAGGGTGAATTCAAGAGGCAGGAGAGCGGCAGCCACCGTCCTGCAGCTGTGTGCGAGCTTCGCGCACTATCCGGCTTCTTCGCGGCTTCGTTCTTCGCCTCTTGCAAGCTACCGCGATCTCCGGCTGCCGGAGGCCAAGAAGCGGCTACTTCGCGCACAGATCAGTGGAGCGGTAGCGGTGAGCTCCGGAGCGCCGCTTTTGCCGAAAGACGCCGGGAAGCGGCACTTGCTTTCGGCCAGCTGCGGAGCTGCGTATTCTGCCTCTCTGCTCGCCTACATCTTAGCGAAAAGCTTTTCCGCTCCAGTTCTCAAGGAGAAAGTGTACCAGCAGTGCTCACTTAGCCCGACCTTGCCAGGAAATAAGATTTGCTGCACATTCCAAGGACACTGCATTTTCCTGGGCAAGCTGCAACCTGCTGGCAGATGGCCCTGCTCTCTGCCCACTCCTGCCCAGTTCTTGCTACTAGCGGGCACGTTGCAGCCTGGCGAAGGCAAGAAACCTGGAGAGCTGTCACAGAGCAGAAGGGCAGCTGAGATGCTGAAAAGCAGCAAAGCTGAACTGCCTGCCTCAGCTTCAGCAGTGTGTAATTGACTGAAGGCGAAAAACCAAGCAGCAGGGCAGCGGGCTTCTGTGCGCACTGAAGGCAATTGCAAGAATCCAGCAGCTGCTCCTTGCCAAGCACAGGCAGCTGCCTGGGTTCTTGGTTTTTGACCAACTCACAGTTGCCCTTCTTTTCAGCAGCTGCCACCGTGTTCTCTGCATCTCGGAGCCTCTGGGGAGCAACGAGAATTTCCAAGGTGGGATGCATGACGACCTTGTCAAAACCCAGGAAAGTTGTCCTGGAACACCTTCCATTGGCATGCCAAAAGTGAATTCAAGAGGCAGGAGAGCGGCAGCCACCGTCCTGCAGCTGTCTGCGAGCTTCGCACACAAGCCGGCTTCTTCGCGGCTTCGTTCTTCGTCTCTTGCAAGCTACCGCGATCTCCGGCTGCCGGAGGCCAAGAAGCGGCTACTTCGCGCACAGATCAGTGGAGCGGTAGCGGTGAGCTCCGGAGCGCCGCTTCTGCCGAAAGACGCCGGGAAGCGGCACTTGCTTTCGGCCAGCTGCGGAGCTGCGTATTCTGCCTCTCTGCTCGCCTACATCTTAGCGAAAAGCTTTTCGGCTCCAGTTCTCAAGGAGAAAGTGTACCAGCAGTGCTCACTTAGCCCGACCTTGCCAGGAAATAAGATTTGCTGCACATTCCAAGGACACTGCATTTTCCTGGGCAAGCTGCAACCTGCTGGCAGATGGCCCTGCTCTCTGCCCACTCCTGCCCAGTTCTTGCTACTAGCGGGCACGTTGCAGCCTGGCGAAGGCAAGAAACCTGGAGAGCTGTCACAGAGCAGAAGGGCAGCTGAGATGCTGAAAAGCAGCAAAGCTGAACTGCCTGCCTCAGCTTCAGCAGTGTGTAATTGACTGAAGGCGAAAAACCAAGCAGCAGAGCAGCGGGCTTCTGTGCGCACTGAAGGCAATTGCAAGAATCCAGCAGCTGCTCCTTGCCAAGCACAGGCAGCTGCCTGGGTTCTTGGTTTTTGACCAACTCACAGTTGCCCTTCTTTTCAGCAGCTGCCACCGTGTTCTCTGCATCTCGGAGCCTCTGGGGAGCAACAAGAATTTCCAAGGTGGGATGCATGACGACCTTGTCAAAACCCAGGAAAGTTGTCCTGGAACACCTTCCATTGGCATGCCAAAAGTGAATTCAAGAGGCAGGAGAGCGGCAGCCACCGTCCTGCAGCTGTCTGCGAGCTTCGCACACAAGCCGGCTTCTTCGCGGCTTCGTTCTTCGTCTCTTGCAAGCTACCGCGATCTCCGGCTGCCGGAGGCCAAGAAGCGGCTACTTCGCGCACAGATCAGTGGAGCGGTAGCGGTGAGCTCCGGAGCGCCGCTTCTGCCGAAAGACGCCGGGAAGCGGCACTTGCTTTCGGCCAGCTGCGGAGCTGCGTATTCTGCCTCTCTGCTCGCCTACATCTTAGCGAAAAGATTTTCGGCTCCAGTTCTCAAGGAGAAAGTGTACCAGCAGTGCTCACTTAGCCCGACCTTGCCAGGAAATAAGATTTGCTGCACATTCCAAGGACACTGCATTTTCCTGGGCAAGCTGCAACCTGCTGGCAGATGGCCCTGCTCTCTGCCCACTCCTGCCCAGTTCTTGCTACTAGCGGGCACGTTGCAGCCTGGCGAAGGCAAGAAACCTGGAGAGCTGTCACAGAGCAGAAGGGCAGCTGAGATGCTGAAAAGCAGCAAAGCTGAACTGCCTGCCTCAGCTTCAGCAGTGTGTAATTGACTGAAGGCGAAAAACCAAGCAGCAGAGCAGCGGGCTTCTGTGCGCACTGAAGGCAATTGCAAGAATCCAGCAGCTGCTCCTTGCCAAGCACAGGCAGCTGCCTGGGTTCTTGGTTTTTGACCAACTCACAGTTGCCCTTCTTTTCAGCAGCTGCCACCGTGTTCTCTGCATCTCGGAGCCTCTGGGGAGCAACGAGAATTTCCAAGGTGGGATGCATGACGACCTTGTCAAAACCCAGGAAAGTTGTCCTGGAACACCTTCCATTGGCATGCCAAAAGTGAATTCAAGAGGCAGGAGAGCGGCAGCCACCGTCCTGCAGCTGTCTGCGAGCTTCGCACACAAGCCGGCTTCTTCGCGGCTTCGTTCTTCGTCTCTTGCAAGCTACCGCGATCTCCGGCTGCCGGAGGCCAAGAAGCGGCTACTTCGCGCACAGATCAGTGGAGCGGTAGCGGTGAGCTCCGGAGCGCCGCTTCTGCCGAAAGACGCCGGGAAGCGGCACTTGCTTTCGGCCAGCTGCGGAGCTGCGTATTCTGCCTCTCTGCTCGCCTACATCTTAGCGAAAAGCTTTTCGGCTCCAGTTCTCAAGGAGAAAGTGTACCAGCAGTGCTCACTTAGCCCGACCTTGCCAGGAAATAAGATTTGCTGCACATTCCAAGGACACTGCATTTTCCTGGGCAAGCTGCAACCTGCTGGCAGATGGCCCTGCTCTCTGCCCACTCCTGCCCAGTTCTTGCTACTAGCGGGCACGTTGCAGCCTGGCGAAGGCAAGAAACCTGGAGAGCTGTCACAGAGCAGAAGGGCAGCTGAGATGCTGAAAAGCAGCAAAGCTGAACTGCCTGCCTCAGCTTCAGCAGTGTGTAATTGACTGAAGGCGAAAAACCAAGCAGCAGAGCAGCGGGCTTCTGTGCGCACTGAAGGCAATTGCAAGAATCCAGCAGCTGCTCCTTGCCAAGCACAGGCAGCTGCCTGGGTTCTTGGTTTTTGACCAACTCACAGTTGCCCTTCTTTTCAGCAGCTGCCACCGTGTTCTCTGCATCTCGGAGCCTCTGGGGAGCAACAAGAATTTCCAAGGTGGGATGCATGAAAACTAAAATAAAAACTCAGGAAGGTTGTCCTGGAACACCTTCCATTGGCATGCCAAGGGTGAATTCAAGAGGCAGGAGAGCGGCAGCCACCGTCCTGCAGCTGTCTGCGAGCTTCGCGCACTATCCGGCTTCTTCGCGGCTTCGTTCTTCGCCTCTTGCAAGCTACCGCGATCTCCGGCTGCCGGAGGCCAAGAAGCGGCTACTTCGCGCACAGATCAGTGGAGCGGTAGCGGTGAGCTCCGGAGCGCCGCTTTTGCCGAAAGACGCCGGGAAGCGGCACTTGCTTTCGGCCAGCTGCGGAGCTGCGTATTCTGCCTCTCTGCTCGCCTACATCTTAGCGAAAAGCTTTTCGGCTCCAGTTCTCAAGGAGAAAGTGTACCAGCAGTGCTCACTTAGCCCGACCTTGCCAGGAAATAAGATTTGCTGCACATTCCAAGGACACTGCATTTTCCTGGGCAAGCTGCAACCTGCTGGCAGATGGCCCTGCTCTCTGCCCACTCCTGCCCAGTTCTTGCTACTAGCGGGCACGTTGCAGCCTGGCGAAGGCAAGAAACCTGGAGAGCTGTCACAGAGCAGAAGGGCAGCTGAGATGCTGAAAAGCAGCAAAGCTGAACTGCCTGCCTCAGCTTCAGCAGTGTGTAATTGACTGAAGGCGAAAAACCAAGCAGCAGGGCAGCGGGCTTCTGTGCGCACTGAAGGCAATTGCAAGAATCCAGCAGCTGCTCCTTGCCAAGCACAGGCAGCTGCCTGGGTTCTTGGTTTTTGACCAACTCACAGTTGCCCTTCTTTTCAGCAGCTGCCACCGTGTTCTCTGCATCTCGGAGCCTCTGGGGAGTAACAAGAATTTCCAAGGTGGGATGCATGACGACCTTGTCAAAACCCAGGAAAGTTGTCCTGGAACACCTTCCATTGGCATGCCAAAAGTGAATTCAAGAGGCAGGAGAGCGGCAGCCACCGTCCTGCAGCTGTCTGCGAGCTTCGCACACAAGCCGGCTTCTTCGCGGCTTCGTTCTTCGTCTCTTGCAAGCTACCGCGATCTCCGGCTGCCGGAGGCCAAGAAGCGGCTACTTCGCGCACAGATCAGTGGAGCGGTAGCGGTGAGCTCCGGAGCGCCGCTTCTGCCGAAAGACGCCGGGAAGCGGCACTTGCTTTCGGCCAGCTGCGGAGCTGCGTATTCTGCCTCTCTGCTCGCCTACATCTTAGCGAAAAGCTTTTCGGCTCCAGTTCTCAAGGAGAAAGTGTACCAGCAGTGCTCACTTAGCCCGACCTTGCCAGGAAATAAGATTTGCTGCACATTCCAAGGACACTGCATTTTCCTGGGCAAGCTGCAACCTGCTGGCAGATGGCCCTGCTCTCTGCCCACTCCTGCCCAGTTCTTGGTACTAGCGGGCACGTTGCAGCCTGGCGAAGGCAAGAAACCTGGAGAGCTGTCACAGAGCAGAAGGGCAGCTGAGATGCTGAAAAGCAGCAAAGCTGAACTGCCTGCCTCAGCTTCAGCAGTGTGTAATTGACTGAAGGCGAAAAACCAAGCAGCAGAGCAGCGGGCTTCTGTGCGCACTGAAGGCAATTGCAAGAATCCAGCAGCTGCTCCTTGCCAAGCACAGGCAGCTGCCTGGGTTCTTGGTTTTTGACCAACTCACAGTTGCCCTTCTTTTCAGCAGCTGCCACCGTGTTCTCTGCATCTCGGAGCCTCTGGGGAGCAACAAGAATTTCCAAGGTGGGATGCATGACGACTATGTCAAAACCCAGGAAAGTTGTCCTGGAACACCTTCCATTGGCATGCCAAGGGTGAATTCAAGAGGCAGGAGAGCAGCAGCCGCCGTCCTTCAGCTGTCTGCGAGCTTCGCACACAAGCTGGCTTCTTCGCGGCTTCGTTCTTCGCCTCTTGCAAGCTACCGCGATCTCCGGCTGCCGGAGGCCAAGAAGCGGCTACTTCGCGCACAGCTCAGTGGAGCGGCAGCGGTGCGCTCCGGAGAGCCGCTTTTGCCGAAAGACGCCGGCAAGCGGCACTTGCTTTCGGCCAGCTGCGGAGCTGCGTATTCTGCCTCTCTGCTCGCCTACATCTTAGCGAAAAGCTTTTCGGCTCCAGTTCTCAAGGAGAAAGTGTACCAGCAGTGCTCACTTAGCCCGACCTTGCCAGGAAATAAGGTTTGCTGCACATTCCAAGGACACTTCATTTTCCTGGGCAAGCTGCAACCTGCTGGCAGATGGCCGTGCTCTCTGCCCACTCCTGCCCAGTTCTTGGTACTAGCGGGCACGTTGCAGCCTGGCGAAGGCAAGAAACCTGGAGAGCTGTCACAGAGCAGAAGGGCAGCTGAGATGCTGAAAAGCAGCCAAGCTGAACAGCCTGCCTCAGCTTCAGCAGTGTGTAATTGACTGAAGGCGAAAAACCAAGCAGCAGAGCAGCGGGCTTCTGTGCGCACTGAAGGCAATTGCAAGAATCCAGCAGCTGCTCCTTGCCAAGCACAGGCAGCTGCCTGGGTTCTTGGTTTTTGACCAACTCACAGTTGCCCTTCTTTTCAGCAGCTGCCACCGTGTTCTCTGCATCTCGGAGCCTCTGGGGAGCAACAAGAATTTCCAAGGTGGGATGCATGACGACTATGTCAAAACCCAGGAAAGTTGTCCTGGAACACCTTCCATTGGCATGCCAAGGGTGAATTCAAGAGGCAGGAGAGCAGCAGCCGCCGTCCTTCAGCTGTCTGCGAGCTTCGCACACAAGCTGGCTTCTTCGCGGCTTCGTTCTTCGCCTCTTGCAAGCTACCGCGATCTCCGGCTGCCGGAGGCCAAGAAGCGGCTACTTCGCGCACAGATCAGTGGAGCGGCAGCGGTGCGCTCCGGAGAGCCGCTTCTGCCGAAAGACGCCGGGAAGCGGCACTTGCTTTCGGCCAGCTGCGGAGCTCCGTATTCTGCCTCTCTGCTCGCCTACATCTTAGCGAAAAGCTTTTCCGCTCCAGTTCTCAAGGAAAAAGTGTACCAGCAGTGCTCACTTAGCCCGACCTTGCCAGGAAATAAGGTTTGCTGCACATTCCAAGGACACTGCATTTTCCTGGGCAAGCTGCAACCTGCTGGCAGATGGCCGTGCTCTCTGCCCACTCCTGCCCAGTTCTTGGTACTAGCGGGCACGTTGCAGCCTGGCGAAGGCAAGAAACCTGGAGAGCTGTCACAGAGCAGAAGGGCAGCTGAGATGCTGAAAAGCAGCAAAGCTGAACTGCCTGCCTCAGCTTCAGCAGTGTGTAATTGACTGAAGGCGAAAAACCAAGCAGCAGAGCAGCGGGCTTCTGTGCGCACTGAAGGCAATTGCAAGAATCCAGCAGCTGCTCCTTGCCAAGCACAGGCAGCTGCCTGGGTTCTTGGTTTTTGACCAACTCACAGTTGCCCTTCTTTTCAGCAGCTGCCACCGTGTTCTCTGCATCTCGGAGCCTCTGGGGAGCAACAAGAATTTCCAAGGTGGGATGCATGAAAACTAAAATAAAAACTCAGGAAGGTTGTCCTGGAACACCTTCCATTGGCATGCCAAGGGTGAATTCAAGAGGCAGGAGAGCGGCAGCCACCGTCCTGCAGCTGTGTGCGAGCTTCGCGCACTATCCGGCTTCTTCGCGGCTTCGTTCTTCGCCTCTTGCAAGCTACCGCGATCTCCGGCTGCCGGAGGCCAAGAAGCGGCTACTTCGCGCACAGATCAGTGGAGCGGTAGCGGTGAGCTCCGGAGCGCCGCTTTTGCCGAAAGACGCCGGGAAGCGGCACTTGCTTTCGGCCAGCTGCGGAGCTGCGTATTCTGCCTCTCTGCTCGCCTACATCTTAGCGAAAAGCTTTTCGGCTCCAGTTCTCAAGGAGAAAGTGTACCAGCAGTGCTCACTTAGCCCGACCTTGCCAGGAAATAAGATTTGCTGCACATTCCAAGGACACTGCATTTTCCTGGGCAAGCTGCAACCTGCTGGCAGATGGCCCTGCTCTCTGCCCACTCCTGCCCAGTTCTTGCTACTAGCGGGCACGTTGCAGCCTGGCGAAGGCAAGAAACCTGGAGAGCTGTCACAGAGCAGAAGGGCAGCTGAGATGCTGAAAAGCAGCAAAGCTGAACTGCCTGCCTCAGCTTCAGCAGTGTGTAATTGACTGAAGGCGAAAAACCAAGCAGCAGGGCAGCGGGCTTCTGTGCGCACTGAAGGCAATTGCAAGAATCCAGCAGCTGCTCCTTGCCAAGCACAGGCAGCTGCCTGGGTTCTTGGTTTTTGACCAACTCACAGTTGCCCTTCTTTTCAGCAGCTGCCACCGTGTTCTCTGCATCTCGGAGCCTCTGGGGAGCAACGAGAATTTCCAAGGTGGGATGCATGACGACCTTGTCAAAACCCAGGAAAGTTGTCCTGGAACACCTTCCATTGGCATGCCAAAAGTGAATTCAAGAGGCAGGAGAGCGGCAGCCACCGTCCTGCAGCTGTCTGCGAGCTTCGCACACAAGCCGGCTTCTTCGCGGCTTCGTTCTTCGTCTCTTGCAAGCTACCGCGATCTCCGGCTGCCGGAGGCCAAGAAGCGGCTACTTCGCGCACAGATCAGTGGAGCGGTAGCGGTGAGCTCCGGAGCGCCGCTTCTGCCGAAAGACGCCGGGAAGCGGCACTTGCTTTCGGCCAGCTGCGGAGCTGCGTATTCTGCCTCTCTGCTCGCCTACATCTTAGCGAAAAGCTTTTCGGCTCCAGTTCTCAAGGAGAAAGTGTACCAGCAGTGCTCACTTAGCCCGACCTTGCCAGGAAATAAGATTTGCTGCACATTCCAAGGACACTGCATTTTCCTGGGCAAGCTGCAACCTGCTGGCAGATGGCCCTGCTCTCTGCCCACTCCTGCCCAGTTCTTGCTACTAGCGGGCACGTTGCAGCCTGGCGAAGGCAAGAAACCTGGAGAGCTGTCACAGAGCAGAAGGGCAGCTGAGATGCTGAAAAGCAGCAAAGCTGAACTGCCTGCCTCAGCTTCAGCAGTGTGTAATTGACTGAAGGCGAAAAACCAAGCAGCAGAGCAGCGGGCTTCTGTGCGCACTGAAGGCAATTGCAAGAATCCAGCAGCTGCTCCTTGCCAAGCACAGGCAGCTGCCTGGGTTCTTGGTTTTTGACCAACTCACAGTTGCCCTTCTTTTCAGCAGCTGCCACCGTGTTCTCTGCATCTCGGAGCCTCTGGGGAGCAACGAGAATTTCCAAGGTGGGATGCATGAAAACTAAAATAAAAACTCAGGAAGGTTGTCCTGGAACACCTTCCATTGGCATGCCAAGGGTGAATTCAAGAGGCAGGAGAGCGGCAGCCACCGTCCTGCAGCTGTGTGCGAGCTTCGCGCACTAGCCGGCTTCTTCGCGGCTTCGTTCTTCGCCTCTTGCAAGCTACCGCGATCTCCGGCTGCCGGAGGCCAAGAAGCGGCTACTTCGCGCACAGCTCAGTGGAGCGGTAGCGGTGAGCTCCGGAGCGCCGCTTTTGCCGAAAGACGCCGGGAAGCGGCACTTGCTTTCGGCCAGCTGCGGAGCTGCGTATTCTGCCTCTCTGCTCGCCTACATCTTAGCGAAAAGCTTTTCGGCTCCAGTTCTCAAGGAGAAAGTGTACCAGCAGTGCTCACTTAGCCCGACCTTGCCAGGAAATAAGATTTGCTGCACATTCCAAGGACACTGCATTTTCCTGGGCAAGCTGCAACCTGCTGGCAGATGGCCCTGCTCTCTGCCCACTCCTGCCCAGTTCTTGGTACTAGCGGGCACGTTGCAGCCTGGCGAAGGCAAGAAACCTGGAGAGCTGTCACAGAGCAGAAGGGCAGCTGAGATGCTGAAAAGCAGCAAAGCTGAACTGCCTGCCTCAGCTTCAGCAGTGTGTAATTGACTGAAGGCGAAAAACCAAGCAGCAGAGCAGCGGGCTTCTGTGCGCACTGAAGGCAATTGCAAGAATCCAGCAGCTGCTCCTTGCCAAGCACAGGCAGCTGCCTGGGTTCTTGGTTTTTGACCAACTCACAGTTGCCCTTCTTTTCAGCAGCTGCCACCGTGTTCTCTGCATCTCGGAGCCTCTGGGGAGCAACAAGAATTTCCCAGGTGGGATGCATGACGACTATGTCAAAACCCAGGAAAGTTGTCCTGGAACACCTTCCATTGGCATGCCAAGGGTGAATTCAAGAGGCAGGAGAGCAGCAGCCGCCGTCCTTCAGCTGTCTGCGAGCTTCGCACACAAGCTGGCTTCTTCGCGGCTTCGTTCTTCGCCTCTTGCAAGCTACCGCGATCTCCGGCTGCCGGAGGCCAAGAAGCGGCTACTTCGCGCACAGATCAGTGGAGCGGCAGCGGTGCGCTCCGGAGAGCCGCTTCTGCCGAAAGACGCCGGCAAGCGGCACTTGCTTTCGGCCAGCTGCGGAGCTGCGTATTCTGCCTCTCTGCTCGCCTACATCTTAGCGAAAAGCTTTTCGGCTCCAGTTCTCAAGGAGAAAGTGTACCAGCAGTGCTCACTTAGCCCGACCTTGCCAGAAAATAAGGTTTGCTGCACATTCCAAGGACACTTCATTTTCCTGGGCAAGCTGCAACCTGCTGGCAGATGGCCCTGCTCTCTGCCCACTCCTGCCCAGTTCTTGCTACTAGCGGGCACGTTGCAGCCTGGCGAAGGCAAGAAACCTGGAGAGCTGTCACAGAGCAGAAGGGCAGCTGAGATGCTGAAAAGCAGCAAAGCTGAACAGCCTGCCTCAGCTTCAGCAGTGTGTAATTGACTGAAGGCGAAAAACCAAGCAGCAGAGCAGCGGGCTTCTGTGCGCACTGAAGGCAATTGCAAGAATCCAGCAGCTGCTCCTTGCCAAGCACAGGCAGCTGCCTGGGTTCTTGGTTTTTGACCAACTCACAGTTGCCCTTCTTTTCAGCAGCTGCCACCGTGTTCTCTGCATCTCGGAGCCTCTGGGGAGCAACAAGAATTTCCAAGGTGGGATGCATGACGACTATGTCAAAACCCAGGAAAGTTGTCCTGGAACACCTTCCATTGGCATGCCAAGGGTGAATTCAAGAGGCAGGAGAGCAGCAGCCGCCGTCCTTCAGCTGTCTGCGAGCTTCGCACACAAGCTGGCTTCTTCGCGGCTTCGTTCTTCGCCTCTTGCAAGCTACCGCGATCTCCGGCTGCCGGAGGCCAAGAAGCGGCTACTTCGCGCACAGATCAGTGGAGCGGCAGCGGTGCGCTCCGGAGAGCCGCTTCTGCCGAAAGACGCCGGCAAGCGGCACTTGCTTTCGGCCAGCTGCGGAGCTCCGTATTCTGCCTCTCTGCTCGCCTACATCTTAGCGAAAAGCTTTTCCGCTCCAGTTCTCAAGGAAAAAGTGTACCAGCAGTGCTCACTTAGCCCGACCTTGCCAGGAAATAAGGTTTGCTGCACATTCCAAGGACACTGCATTTTCCTGGGCAAGCTGCAACCTGCTGGCAGATGGCCCTGCTCTCTGCCCACTCCTGCCCAGTTCTTGCTACTAGCGGGCACGTTGCAGCCTGGCGAAGGCAAGAAACCTGGAGAGCTGTCACAGAGCAGAAGGGCAGCTGAGATGCTGAAAAGCAGCCAAGCTGAACAGCCTGCCTCAGCTTCAGCAGTGTGTAATTGACTGAAGGCGAAAAACCAAGCAGCAGAGCAGCGGGCTTCTGTGCGCACTGAAGGCAATTGCAAGAATCCAGCAGCTGCTCCTTGCCAAGCACAGGCAGCTGCCTGGGTTCTTGGTTTTTGACCAACTCACAGTTGCCCTTCTTTTCAGCAGCTGCCACCGTGTTCTCTGCATCTCGGAGCCTCTGGGGAGCAACAAGAATTTCCAAGGTGGGATGCATGAAAACTAAAATAAAAACTCAGGAAGGTTGTCCTGGAACACCTTCCATTGGCATGCCAAGGGTGAATTCAAGAGGCAGGAGAGCGGCAGCCACCGTCCTGCAGCTGTCTGCGAGCTTCGCGCACTATCCGGCTTCTTCGCGGCTTCGTTCTTCGCCTCTTGCAAGCTACCGCGATCTCCGGCTGCCGGAGGCCAAGAAGCGGCTACTTCGCGCACAGATCAGTGGAGCGGTAGCGGTGAGCTCCGGAGCGCCGCTTTTGCCGAAAGACGCCGGGAAGCGGCACTTGCTTTCGGCCAGCTGCGGAGCTGCGTATTCTGCCTCTCTGCTCGCCTACATCTTAGCGAAAAGCTTTTCCGCTCCAGTTCTCAAGGAGAAAGTGTACCAGCAGTGCTCACTTAGCCCGACCTTGCCAGGAAATAAGATTTGCTGCACATTCCAAGGACACTGCATTTTCCTGGGCAAGCTGCAACCTGCTGGCAGATGGCCCTGCTCTCTGCCCACTCCTGCCCAGTTCTTGCTACTAGCGGGCACGTTGCAGCCTGGCGAAGGCAAGAAACCTGGAGAGCTGTCACAGAGCAGAAGGGCAGCTGAGATGCAGAAAAGCAGCAAAGCTGAACTGCCTGCCTCAGCTTCAGCAGTGTGTAATTGACTGAAGGCGAAAAACCAAGCAGCAGGGCAGCGGGCTTCTGTGCGCACTGAAGGCAATTGCAAGAATCCAGCAGCTGCTCCTTGCCAAGCACAGGCAGCTGCCTGGGTTCTTGGTTTTTGACCAACTCACAGTTGCCCTTCTTTTCAGCAGCTGCCACCGTGTTCTCTGCATCTCGGAGCCTCTGGGGAGTAACAAGAATTTCCAAGGTGGGATGCATGACGACCTTGTCAAAACCCAGGAAAGTTGTCCTGGAACACCTTCCATTGGCATGCCAAAAGTGAATTCAAGAGGCAGGAGAGCGGCAGCCACCGTCCTGCAGCTGTCTGCGAGCTTCGCACACAAGCCGGCTTCTTCGCGGCTTCGTTCTTCGTCTCTTGCAAGCTACCGCGATCTCCGGCTGCCGGAGGCCAAGAAGCGGCTACTTCGCGCACAGCTCAGTGGAGCGGTAGCGGTGAGCTCCGGAGCGCCGCTTCTGCCGAAAGACGCCGGGAAGCGGCACTTGCTTTCGGCCAGCTGCGGAGCTGCGTATTCTGCCTCTCTGCTCGCCTACATCTTAGCGAAAAGCTTTTCGGCTCCAGTTCTCAAGGAGAAAGTGTACCAGCAGTGCTCACTTAGCCCGACCTTGCCAGGAAATAAGATTTGCTGCACATTCCAAGGACACTGCATTTTCCTGGGCAAGCTGCAACCTGCTGGCAGATGGCCCTGCTCTCTGCCCACTCCTGCCCAGTTCTTGCTACTAGCGGGCACGTTGCAGCCTGGCGAAGGCAAGAAACCTGGAGAGCTGTCACAGAGCAGAAGGGCAGCTGAGATGCTGAAAAGCAGCCAAGCTGAACTGCCTGCCTCAGCTTCAGCAGTGTGTAATTGACTGAAGGCGAAAAACCAAGCAGCAGAGCAGCGGGCTTCTGTGCGCACTGAAGGCAATTGCAAGAATCCAGCAGCTGCTCCTTGCCAAGCACAGGCAGCTGCCTGGGTTCTTGGTTTTTGATCAACTCACAGTTGCCCTTCTTTTCAGCAGCTGCCACCGTGTTCTCTGCATCTCGGAGCCTCTGGGGAGCAACGAGAATTTCCAAGGTGGGATGCATGAAAACTAAAATAAAAACTCAGGAAGGTTGTCCTGGAACACCTTCCATTGGCATGCCAAGGGTGAATTCAAGAGGCAGGAGAGCGGCAGCCACCGTCCTGCAGCTGTCTGCGAGCTTCGCGCACTATCCGGCTTCTTCGCGGCTTCGTTCTTCGCCTCTTGCAAGCTACCGCGATCTCCGGCTGCCGGAGGCCAAGAAGCGGCTACTTCGCGCACAGATCAGTGGAGCGGTAGCGGTGAGCTCCGGAGCGCCGCTTTTGCCGAAAGACGCCGGGAAGCGGCACTTGCTTTCGGCCAGCTGCGGAGCTGCGTATTCTGCCTCTCTGCTCGCCTACATCTTAGCGAAAAGCTTTTCCGCTCCAGTTCTCAAGGAGAAAGTGTACCAGCAGTGCTCACTTAGCCCGACCTTGCCAGGAAATAAGATTTGCTGCACATTCCAAGGACACTGCATTTTCCTGGGCAAGCTGCAACCTGCTGGCAGATGGCCCTGCTCTCTGCCCACTCCTGCCCAGTTCTTGCTACTAGCGGGCACGTTGCAGCCTGGCGAAGGCAAGAAACCTGGAGAGCTGTCACAGAGCAGAAGGGCAGCTGAGATGCTGAAAAGCAGCAAAGCTGAACTGCCTGCCTCAGCTTCAGCAGTGTGTAATTGACTGAAGGCGAAAAACCAAGCAGCAGGGCAGCGGGCTTCTGTGCGCACTGAAGGCAATTGCAAGAATCCAGCAGCTGCTCCTTGCCAAGCACAGGCAGCTGCCTGGGTTCTTGGTTTTTGACCAACTCACAGTTGCCCTTCTTTTCAGCAGCTGCCACCGTGTTCTCTGCATCTCGGAGCCTCTGGGGAGTAACAAGAATTTCCAAGGTGGGATGCATGACGACCTTGTCAAAACCCAGGAAAGTTGTCCTGGAACACCTTCCATTGGCATGCCAAAAGTGAATTCAAGAGGCAGGAGAGCGGCAGCCACCGTCCTGCAGCTGTCTGCGAGCTTCGCACACAAGCCGGCTTCTTCGCGGCTTCGTTCTTCGTCTCTTGCAAGCTACCGCGATCTCCGGCTGCCGGAGGCCAAGAAGCGGCTACTTCGCGCACAGATCAGTGGAGCGGTAGCGGTGAGCTCCGGAGCGCCGCTTCTGCCGAAAGACGCCGGGAAGCGGCACTTGCTTTCGGCCAGCTGCGGAGCTGCGTATTCTGCCTCTCTGCTCGCCTACATCTTAGCGAAAAGCTTTTCCGCTCCAGTTCTCAAGGAGAAAGTGTACCAGCAGTGCTCACTTAGCCCGACCTTGCCAGGAAATAAGATTTGCTGCACATTCCAAGGACACTGCATTTTCCTGGGCAAGCTGCAACCTGCTGGCAGATAGCCGTGCTCTCTGCCCACTCCTGCCCAGTTCTTGGTACTAGCGGGCACGTTGCAGCCTGGCGAAGGCAAGAAACCTGGAGAGCTGTCACAGAGCAGAAGGGCAGCTGAGATGCTGAAAAGCAGCAAAGCTGAACTGCCTGCCTCAGCTTCAGCAGTGTGTAATTGACTGAAGGCGAAAAACCAAGCAGCAGAGCAGCGGGCTTCTGTGCGCACTGAAGGCAATTGCAAGAATCCAGCAGCTGCTCCTTGCCAAGCACAGGCAGCTGCCTGGGTTCTTGGTTTTTGACCAACTCACAGTTGCCCTTCTTTTCAGCAGCTGCCACCGTGTTCTCTGCATCTCGGAGCCTCTGGGGAGCAACAAGAATTTCCAAGGTGGGATGCATGAAAACTAAAATAAAAACTCAGGAAGGTTGTCCTGGAACACCTTCCATTGGCATGCCAAGGGTGAATTCAAGAGGCAGGAGAGCGGCAGCCACCGTCCTGCAGCTGTGTGCGAGCTTCGCGCACTATCCGGCTTCTTCGCGGCTTCGTTCTTCGCCTCTTGCAAGCTACCGCGATCTCCGGCTGCCGGAGGCCAAGAAGCGGCTACTTCGCGCACAGATCAGTGGAGCGGTAGCGGTGAGCTCCGGAGCGCCGCTTTTGCCGAAAGACGCCGGGAAGCGGCACTTGCTTTCGGCCAGCTGCGGAGCTGCGTATTCTGCCTCTCTGCTCGCCTACATCTTAGCGAAAAGCTTTTCCGCTCCAGTTCTCAAGGAGAAAGTGTACCAGCAGTGCTCACTTAGCCCGACCTTGCCAGGAAATAAGATTTGCTGCACATTCCAAGGACACTGCATTTTCCTGGGCAAGCTGCAACCTGCTGGCAGATGGCCCTGCTCTCTGCCCACTCCTGCCCAGTTCTTGGTACTAGCGGGCACGTTGCAGCCTGGCGAAGGCAAGAAACCTGGAGAGCTGTCACAGAGCAGAAGGGCAGCTGAGATGCTGAAAAGCAGCAAAGCTGAACTGCCTGCCTCAGCTTCAGCAGTGTGTAATTGACTGAAGGCGAAAAACCAAGCAGCAGAGCAGCGGGCTTCTGTGCGCACTGAAGGCAATTGCAAGAATCCAGCAGCTGCTCCTTGCCAAGCACAGGCAGCTGCCTGGGTTCTTGGTTTTTGACCAACTCACAGTTGCCCTTCTTTTCAGCAGCTGCCACCGTGTTCTCTGCATCTCGGAGCCTCTGGGGAGCAACGAGAATTTCCAAGGTGGGATGCATGACGACTATGTCAAAACCCAGGAAAGTTGTCCTGGAACACCTTCCATTGGCATGCCAAGGGTGAATTCAAGAGGCAGGAGAGCAGCAGCCGCCGTCCTTCAGCTGTCTGCGAGCTTCGCACACAAGCTGGCTTCTTCGCGGCTTCGTTCTTCGCCTCTTGCAAGCTACCGCGATCTCCGGCTGCCGGAGGCCAAGAAGCGGCTACTTCGCGCACAGATCAGTGGAGCGGCAGCGGTGCGCTCCGGAGAGCCGCTTTTGCCGAAAGACGCCGGCAAGCGGCACTTGCTTTCGGCCAGCTGCGGAGCTCCGTATTCTGCCTCTCTGCTCGCCTACATCTTAGCGAAAAGCTTTTCGGCTCCAGTTCTCAAGGAGAAAGTGTACCAGCAGTGCTCACTTAGCCCGACCTTGCCAGGAAATAAGGTTTGCTGCACATTCCAAGGACACTTCATTTTCCTGGGCAAGCTGCAACCTGCTGGCAGATGGCCCTGCTCTCTGCCCACTCCTGCCCAGTTCTTGCTACTAGCGGGCACGTTGCAGCCTGGCGAAGGCAAGAAACCTGGAGAGCTGTCACAGAGCAGAAGGGCAGCTGAGATGCTGAAAAGCAGCCAAGCTGAACTGCCTGCCTCAGCTTCAGCAGTGTGTAATTGACTGAAGGCGAAAAACCAAGCAGCAGAGCAGCGGGCTTCTGTGCGCACTGAAGGCAATTGCAAGAATCCAGCAGCTGCTCCTTGCCAAGCACAGGCAGCTGCCTGGGTTCTTGGTTTTTGACCAACTCACAGTTGCCCTTCTTTTCAGCAGCTGCCACCGTGTTCTCTGCATCTCGGAGCCTCTGGGGAGCAACGAGAATTTCCAAGGTGGGATGCATGACGACTATGTCAAAACCCAGGAAAGTTGTCCTGGAACACCTTCCATTGGCATGCCAAGGGTGAATTCAAGAGGCAGGAGAGCAGCAGCCGCCGTCCTTCAGCTGTCTGCGAGCTTCGCACACAAGCTGGCTTCTTCGCGGCTTCGTTCTTCGCCTCTTGCAAGCTACCGCGATCTCCGGCTGCCGGAGGCCAAGAAGCGGCTACTTCGCGCACAGATCAGTGGAGCGGCAGCGGTGCGCTCCGGAGAGCCGCTTCTGCCGAAAGACGCCGGCAAGCGGCACTTGCTTTCGGCCAGCTGCGGAGCTCCGTATTCTGCCTCTCTGCTCGCCTACATCTTAGCGAAAAGCTTTTCCGCTCCAGTTCTCAAGGAAAAAGTGTACCAGCAGTGCTCACTTAGCCCGACCTTGCCAGGAAATAAGGTTTGCTGCACATTCCAAGGACACTGCATTTTCCTGGGCAAGCTGCAACCTGCTGGCAGATGGCCGTGCTCTCTGCCCACTCCTGCCCAGTTCTTGGTACTAGCGGGCACGTTGCAGCCTGGCGAAGGCAAGAAACCTGGAGAGCTGTCACAGAGCAGAAGGGCAGCTGAGATGCTGAAAAGCAGCAAAGCTGAACTGCCTGCCTCAGCTTCAGCAGTGTGTAATTGACTGAAGGCGAAAAACCAAGCAGCAGAGCAGCGGGCTTCTGTGCGCACTGAAGGCAATTGCAAGAATCCAGCAGCTGCTCCTTGCCAAGCACAGGCAGCTGCCTGGGTTCTTGGTTTTTGACCAACTCACAGTTGCCCTTCTTTTCAGCAGCTGCCACCGTGTTCTCTGCATCTCGGAGCCTCTGGGGAGCAACAAGAATTTCCAAGGTGGGATGCATGAAAACTAAAATAAAAACTCAGGAAGGTTGTCCTGGAACACCTTCCATTGGCATGCCAAGGGTGAATTCAAGAGGCAGGAGAGCGGCAGCCACCGTCCTGCAGCTGTGTGCGAGCTTCGCGCACTATCCGGCTTCTTCGCGGCTTCGTTCTTCGCCTCTTGCAAGCTACCGCGATCTCCGGCTGCCGGAGGCCAAGAAGCGGCTACTTCGCGCACAGATCAGTGGAGCGGTAGCGGTGAGCTCCGGAGCGCCGCTTTTGCCGAAAGACGCCGGGAAGCGGCACTTGCTTTCGGCCAGCTGCGGAGCTGCGTATTCTGCCTCTCTGCTCGCCTACATCTTAGCGAAAAGCTTTTCCGCTCCAGTTCTCAAGGAGAAAGTGTACCAGCAGTGCTCACTTAGCCCGACCTTGCCAGGAAATAAGATTTGCTGCACATTCCAAGGACACTGCATTTTCCTGGGCAAGCTGCAACCTGCTGGCAGATGGCCCTGCTCTCTGCCCACTCCTGCCCAGTTCTTGGTACTAGCGGGCACGTTGCAGCCTGGCGAAGGCAAGAAACCTGGAGAGCTGTCACAGAGCAGAAGGGCAGCTGAGATGCTGAAAAGCAGCAAAGCTGAACTGCCTGCCTCAGCTTCAGCAGTGTGTAATTGACTGAAGGCGAAAAACCAAGCAGCAGGGCAGCGGGCTTCTGTGCGCACTGAAGGCAATTGCAAGAATCCAGCAGCTGCTCCTTGCCAAGCACAGGCAGCTGCCTGGGTTCTTGGTTTTTGACCAACTCACAGTTGCCCTTCTTTTCAGCAGCTGCCACCGTGTTCTCTGCATCTCGGAGCCTCTGGGGAGCAACGAGAATTTCCAAGGTGGGATGCATGACGACCTTGTCAAAACCCAGGAAAGTTGTCCTGGAACACCTTCCATTGGCATGCCAAAAGTGAATTCAAGAGGCAGGAGAGCGGCAGCCACCGTCCTGCAGCTGTCTGCGAGCTTCGCACACAAGCCGGCTTCTTCGCGGCTTCGTTCTTCGTCTCTTGCAAGCTACCGCGATCTCCGGCTGCCGGAGGCCAAGAAGCGGCTACTTCGCGCACAGATCAGTGGAGCGGTAGCGGTGAGCTCCGGAGCGCCGCTTCTGCCGAAAGACGCCGGGAAGCGGCACTTGCTTTCGGCCAGCTGTGGAGCTGCGTATTCTGCCTCTCTGCTCGCCTACATCTTAGCGAAAAGCTTTTCGGCTCCAGTTCTCAAGGAGAAAGTGTACCAGCAGTGCTCACTTAGCCCGACCTTGCCAGGAAATAAGATTTGCTGCACATTCCAAGGACACTGCATTTTCCTGGGCAAGCTGCAACCTGCTGGCAGATGGCCCTGCTCTCTGCCCACTCCTGCCCAGTTCTTGCTACTAGCGGGCACGTTGCAGCCTGGCGAAGGCAAGAAACCTGGAGAGCTGTCACAGAGCAGAAGGGCAGCTGAGATGCTGAAAAGCAGCAAAGCTGAACTGCCTGCCTCAGCTTCAGCAGTGTGTAATTGACTGAAGGCGAAAAACCAAGCAGCAGAGCAGCGGGCTTCTGTGCGCACTGAAGGCAATTGCAAGAATCCAGCAGCTGCTCCTTGCCAAGCACAGGCAGCTGCCTGGGTTCTTGGTTTTTGACCAACTCACAGTTGCCCTTCTTTTCAGCAGCTGCCACCGTGTTCTCTGCATCTCGGAGCCTCTGGGGAGCAACAAGAATTTCCAAGGTGGGATGCATGAAAACTAAAATAAAAACTCAGGAAGGTTGTCCTGGAACACCTTCCATTGGCATGCCAAGGGTGAATTCAAGAGGCAGGAGAGCGGCAGCCACCGTCCTGCAGCTGTGTGCGAGCTTCGCGCACTATCCGGCTTCTTCGCGGCTTCGTTCTTCGCCTCTTGCAAGCTACCGCGATCTCCGGCTGCCGGAGGCCAAGAAGCGGCTACTTCGCGCACAGATCAGTGGAGCGGTAGCGGTGAGCTCCGGAGCGCCGCTTTTGCCGAAAGACGCCGGGAAGCGGCACTTGCTTTCGGCCAGCTGCGGAGCTGCGTATTCTGCCTCTCTGCTCGCCTACATCTTAGCGAAAAGCTTTTCCGCTCCAGTTCTCAAGGAGAAAGTGTACCAGCAGTGCTCACTTAGCCCGACCTTGCCAGGAAATAAGATTTGCTGCACATTCCAAGGACACTGCATTTTCCTGGGCAAGCTGCAACCTGCTGGCAGATGGCCGTGCTCTCTGCCCACTCCTGCCCAGTTCTTGGTACTAGCGGGCACGTTGCAGCCTGGCGAAGGCAAGAAACCTGGAGAGCTGTCACAGAGCAGAAGGGCAGCTGAGATGCTGAAAAGCAGCAAAGCTGAACTGCCTGCCTCAGCTTCAGCAGTGTGTAATTGACTGAAGGCGAAAAACCAAGCAGCAGGGCAGCGGGCTTCTGTGCGCACTGAAGGCAATTGCAAGAATCCAGCAGCTGCTCCTTGCCAAGCACAGGCAGCTGCCTGGGTTCTTGGTTTTTGACCAACTCACAGTTGCCCTTCTTTTCAGCAGCTGCCACCGTGTTCTCTGCATCTCGGAGCCTCTGGGGAGTAACAAGAATTTCCAAGGTGGGATGCATGACGACTATGTCAAAACCCAGGAAAGTTGTCCTGGAACACCTTCCATTGGCATGCCAAAAGTGAATTCAAGAGGCAGGAGAGCGGCAGCCACCGTCCTGCAGCTGTCTGCGAGCTTCGCACACAAGCCGGCTTCTTCGCGGCTTCGTTCTTCGTCTCTTGCAAGCTACCGCGATCTCCGGCTGCCGGAGGCCAAGAAGCGGCTACTTCGCGCACAGATCAGTGGAGCGGTAGCGGTGAGCTCCGGAGCGCCGCTTCTGCCGAAAGACGCCGGGAAGCGGCACTTGCTTTCGGCCAGCTGCGGAGCTGCGTATTCTGCCTCTCTGCTCGCCTACATCTTAGCGAAAAGCTTTTCGGCTCCAGTTCTCAAGGAGAAAGTGTACCAGCAGTGCTCACTTAGCCCGACCTTGCCAGGAAATAAGATTTGCTGCACATTCCAAGGACACTGCATTTTCCTGGGCAAGCTGCAACCTGCTGGCAGATGGCCCTGCTCTCTGCCCACTCCTGCCCAGTTCTTGCTACTAGCGGGCACGTTGCAGCCTGGCGAAGGCAAGAAACCTGGAGAGCTGTCACAGAGCAGAAGGGCAGCTGAGATGCTGAAAAGCAGCAAAGCTGAACTGCCTGCCTCAGCTTCAGCAGTGTGTAATTGACTGAAGGCGAAAAACCAAGCAGCAGGGCAGCGGGCTTCTGTGCGCACTGAAGGCAATTGCAAGAATCCAGCAGCTGCTCCTTGCCAAGCACAGGCAGCTGCCTGGGTTCTTGGTTTTTGACCAACTCACAGTTGCCCTTCTTTTCAGCAGCTGCCACCGTGTTCTCTGCATCTCGGAGCCTCTGGGGAGTAACAAGAATTTCCAAGGTGGGATGCATGACGACCTTGTCAAAACCCAGGAAAGTTGTCCTGGAACACCTTCCATTGGCATGCCAAAAGTGAATTCAAGAGGCAGGAGAGCGGCAGCCACCGTCCTGCAGCTGTCTGCGAGCTTCGCACACAAGCCGGCTTCTTCGCGGCTTCGTTCTTCGTCTCTTGCAAGCTACCGCGATCTCCGGCTGCCGGAGGCCAAGAAGCGGCTACTTCGCGCACAGATCAGTGGAGCGGTAGCGGTGAGCTCCGGAGCGCCGCTTCTGCCGAAAGACGCCGGGAAGCGGCACTTGCTTTCGGCCAGCTGCGGAGCTGCGTATTCTGCCTCTCTGCTCGCCTACATCTTAGCGAAAAGCTTTTCGGCTCCAGTTCTCAAGGAGAAAGTGTACCAGCAGTGCTCACTTAGCCCGACCTTGCCAGGAAATAAGATTTGCTGCACATTCCAAGGACACTGCATTTTCCTGGGCAAGCTGCAACCTGCTGGCAGATGGCCCTGCTCTCTGCCCACTCCTGCCCAGTTCTTGCTACTAGCGGGCACGTTGCAGCCTGGCGAAGGCAAGAAACCTGGAGAGCTGTCACAGAGCAGAAGGGCAGCTGAGATGCTGAAAAGCAGCAAAGCTGAACTGCCTGCCTCAGCTTCAGCAGTGTGTAATTGACTGAAGGCGAAAAACCAAGCAGCAGAGCAGCGGGCTTCTGTGCGCACTGAAGGCAATTGCAAGAATCCAGCAGCTGCTCCTTGCCAAGCACAGGCAGCTGCCTGGGTTCTTGGTTTTTGACCAACTCACAGTTGCCCTTCTTTTCAGCAGCTGCCACCGTGTTCTCTGCATCTCGGAGCCTCTGGGGAGCAACGAGAATTTCCAAGGTGGGATGCATGAAAACTAAAATAAAAACTCAGGAAGGTTGTCCTGGAACACCTTCCATTGGCATGCCAAGGGTGAATTCAAGAGGCAGGAGAGCGGCAGCCACCGTCCTGCAGCTGTGTGCGAGCTTCGCGCACTAGCCGGCTTCTTCGCGGCTTCGTTCTTCGCCTCTTGCAAGCTACCGCGATCTCCGGCTGCCGGAGGCCAAGAAGCGGCTACTTCGCGCACAGCTCAGTGGAGCGGTAGCGGTGAGCTCCGGAGCGCCGCTTTTGCCGAAAGACGCCGGGAAGCGGCACTTGCTTTCGGCCAGCTGCGGAGCTGCGTATTCTGCCTCTCTGCTCGCCTACATCTTAGCGAAAAGCTTTTCGGCTCCAGTTCTCAAGGAGAAAGTGTACCAGCAGTGCTCACTTAGCCCGACCTTGCCAGGAAATAAGATTTGCTGCACATTCCAAGGACACTGCATTTTCCTGGGCAAGCTGCAACCTGCTGGCAGATGGCCGTGCTCTCTGCCCACTCCTGCCCAGTTCTTGGTACTAGCGGGCACGTTGCAGCCTGGCGAAGGCAAGAAACCTGGAGAGCTGTCACAGAGCAGAAGGGCAGCTGAGATGCTGAAAAGCAGCAAAGCTGAACTGCCTGCCTCAGCTTCAGCAGTGTGTAATTGACTGAAGGCGAAAAACCAAGCAGCAGAGCAGCGGGCTTCTGTGCGCACTGAAGGCAATTGCAAGAATCCAGCAGCTGCTCCTTGCCAAGCACAGGCAGCTGCCTGGGTTCTTGGTTTTTGACCAACTCACAGTTGCCCTTCTTTTCAGCAGCTGCCACCGTGTTCTCTGCATCTCGGAGCCTCTGGGGAGCAACAAGAATTTCCCAGGTGGGATGCATGACGACTATGTCAAAACCCAGGAAAGTTGTCCTGGAACACCTTCCATTGGCATGCCAAGGGTGAATTCAAGAGGCAGGAGAGCAGCAGCCGCCGTCCTTCAGCTGTCTGCGAGCTTCGCACACAAGCTGGCTTCTTCGCGGCTTCGTTCTTCGCCTCTTGCAAGCTACCGCGATCTCCGGCTGCCGGAGGCCAAGAAGCGGCTACTTCGCGCACAGATCAGTGGAGCGGCAGCGGTGCGCTCCGGAGAGCCGCTTCTGCCGAAAGACGCCGGCAAGCGGCACTTGCTTTCGGCCAGCTGCGGAGCTGCGTATTCTGCCTCTCTGCTCGCCTACATCTTAGCGAAAAGCTTTTCGGCTCCAGTTCTCAAGGAGAAAGTGTACCAGCAGTGCTCACTTAGCCCGACCTTGCCAGAAAATAAGGTTTGCTGCACATTCCAAGGACACTTCATTTTCCTGGGCAAGCTGCAACCTGCTGGCAGATGGCCCTGCTCTCTGCCCACTCCTGCCCAGTTCTTGCTACTAGCGGGCACGTTGCAGCCTGGCGAAGGCAAGAAACCTGGAGAGCTGTCACAGAGCAGAAGGGCAGCTGAGATGCTGAAAAGCAGCAAAGCTGAACAGCCTGCCTCAGCTTCAGCAGTGTGTAATTGACTGAAGGCGAAAAACCAAGCAGCAGAGCAGCGGGCTTCTGTGCGCACTGAAGGCAATTGCAAGAATCCAGCAGCTGCTCCTTGCCAAGCACAGGCAGCTGCCTGGGTTCTTGGTTTTTGACCAACTCACAGTTGCCCTTCTTTTCAGCAGCTGCCACCGTGTTCTCTGCATCTCGGAGCCTCTGGGGAGCAACAAGAATTTCCAAGGTGGGATGCATGACGACTATGTCAAAACCCAGGAAAGTTGTCCTGGAACACCTTCCATTGGCATGCCAAGGGTGAATTCAAGAGGCAGGAGAGCAGCAGCCGCCGTCCTTCAGCTGTCTGCGAGCTTCGCACACAAGCTGGCTTCTTCGCGGCTTCGTTCTTCGCCTCTTGCAAGCTACCGCGATCTCCGGCTGCCGGAGGCCAAGAAGCGGCTACTTCGCGCACAGATCAGTGGAGCGGCAGCGGTGCGCTCCGGAGAGCCGCTTCTGCCGAAAGACGCCGGCAAGCGGCACTTGCTTTCGGCCAGCTGCGGAGCTCCGTATTCTGCCTCTCTGCTCGCCTACATCTTAGCGAAAAGCTTTTCCGCTCCAGTTCTCAAGGAAAAAGTGTACCAGCAGTGCTCACTTAGCCCGACCTTGCCAGGAAATAAGGTTTGCTGCACATTCCAAGGACACTGCATTTTCCTGGGCAAGCTGCAACCTGCTGGCAGATGGCCCTGCTCTCTGCCCACTCCTGCCCAGTTCTTGCTACTAGCGGGCACGTTGCAGCCTGGCGAAGGCAAGAAACCTGGAGAGCTGTCACAGAGCAGAAGGGCAGCTGAGATGCTGAAAAGCAGCCAAGCTGAACAGCCTGCCTCAGCTTCAGCAGTGTGTAATTGACTGAAGGCGAAAAACCAAGCAGCAGAGCAGCGGGCTTCTGTGCGCACTGAAGGCAATTGCAAGAATCCAGCAGCTGCTCCTTGCCAAGCACAGGCAGCTGCCTGGGTTCTTGGTTTTTGACCAACTCACAGTTGCCCTTCTTTTCAGCAGCTGCCACCGTGTTCTCTGCATCTCGGAGCCTCTGGGGAGCAACAAGAATTTCCAAGGTGGGATGCATGAAAACTAAAATAAAAACTCAGGAAGGTTGTCCTGGAACACCTTCCATTGGCATGCCAAGGGTGAATTCAAGAGGCAGGAGAGCGGCAGCCACCGTCCTGCAGCTGTCTGCGAGCTTCGCGCACTATCCGGCTTCTTCGCGGCTTCGTTCTTCGCCTCTTGCAAGCTACCGCGATCTCCGGCTGCCGGAGGCCAAGAAGCGGCTACTTCGCGCACAGATCAGTGGAGCGGTAGCGGTGAGCTCCGGAGCGCCGCTTTTGCCGAAAGACGCCGGGAAGCGGCACTTGCTTTCGGCCAGCTGCGGAGCTGCGTATTCTGCCTCTCTGCTCGCCTACATCTTAGCGAAAAGCTTTTCCGCTCCAGTTCTCAAGGAGAAAGTGTACCAGCAGTGCTCACTTAGCCCGACCTTGCCAGGAAATAAGATTTGCTGCACATTCCAAGGACACTGCATTTTCCTGGGCAAGCTGCAACCTGCTGGCAGATGGCCCTGCTCTCTGCCCACTCCTGCCCAGTTCTTGCTACTAGCGGGCACGTTGCAGCCTGGCGAAGGCAAGAAACCTGGAGAGCTGTCACAGAGCAGAAGGGCAGCTGAGATGCTGAAAAGCAGCAAAGCTGAACTGCCTGCCTCAGCTTCAGCAGTGTGTAATTGACTGAAGGCGAAAAACCAAGCAGCAGGGCAGCGGGCTTCTGTGCGCACTGAAGGCAATTGCAAGAATCCAGCAGCTGCTCCTTGCCAAGCACAGGCAGCTGCCTGGGTTCTTGGTTTTTGACCAACTCACAGTTGCCCTTCTTTTCAGCAGCTGCCACCGTGTTCTCTGCATCTCGGAGCCTCTGGGGAGTAACAAGAATTTCCAAGGTGGGATGCATGACGACCTTGTCAAAACCCAGGAAAGTTGTCCTGGAACACCTTCCATTGGCATGCCAAAAGTGAATTCAAGAGGCAGGAGAGCGGCAGCCACCGTCCTGCAGCTGTCTGCGAGCTTCGCACACAAGCCGGCTTCTTCGCGGCTTCGTTCTTCGTCTCTTGCAAGCTACCGCGATCTCCGGCTGCCGGAGGCCAAGAAGCGGCTACTTCGCGCACAGCTCAGTGGAGCGGTAGCGGTGAGCTCCGGAGCGCCGCTTCTGCCGAAAGACGCCGGGAAGCGGCACTTGCTTTCGGCCAGCTGCGGAGCTGCGTATTCTGCCTCTCTGCTCGCCTACATCTTAGCGAAAAGCTTTTCGGCTCCAGTTCTCAAGGAGAAAGTGTACCAGCAGTGCTCACTTAGCCCGACCTTGCCAGGAAATAAGATTTGCTGCACATTCCAAGGACACTGCATTTTCCTGGGCAAGCTGCAACCTGCTGGCAGATGGCCCTGCTCTCTGCCCACTCCTGCCCAGTTCTTGCTACTAGCGGGCACGTTGCAGCCTGGCGAAGGCAAGAAACCTGGAGAGCTGTCACAGAGCAGAAGGGCAGCTGAGATGCTGAAAAGCAGCCAAGCTGAACTGCCTGCCTCAGCTTCAGCAGTGTGTAATTGACTGAAGGCGAAAAACCAAGCAGCAGAGCAGCGGGCTTCTGTGCGCACTGAAGGCAATTGCAAGAATCCAGCAGCTGCTCCTTGCCAAGCACAGGCAGCTGCCTGGGTTCTTGGTTTTTGATCAACTCACAGTTGCCCTTCTTTTCAGCAGCTGCCACCGTGTTCTCTGCATCTCGGAGCCTCTGGGGAGCAACGAGAATTTCCAAGGTGGGATGCATGAAAACTAAAATAAAAACTCAGGAAGGTTGTCCTGGAACACCTTCCATTGGCATGCCAAGGGTGAATTCAAGAGGCAGGAGAGCGGCAGCCACCGTCCTGCAGCTGTCTGCGAGCTTCGCGCACTATCCGGCTTCTTCGCGGCTTCGTTCTTCGCCTCTTGCAAGCTACCGCGATCTCCGGCTGCCGGAGGCCAAGAAGCGGCTACTTCGCGCACAGATCAGTGGAGCGGTAGCGGTGAGCTCCGGAGCGCCGCTTTTGCCGAAAGACGCCGGGAAGCGGCACTTGCTTTCGGCCAGCTGCGGAGCTGCGTATTCTGCCTCTCTGCTCGCCTACATCTTAGCGAAAAGCTTTTCCGCTCCAGTTCTCAAGGAGAAAGTGTACCAGCAGTGCTCACTTAGCCCGACCTTGCCAGGAAATAAGATTTGCTGCACATTCCAAGGACACTGCATTTTCCTGGGCAAGCTGCAACCTGCTGGCAGATGGCCCTGCTCTCTGCCCACTCCTGCCCAGTTCTTGCTACTAGCGGGCACGTTGCAGCCTGGCGAAGGCAAGAAACCTGGAGAGCTGTCACAGAGCAGAAGGGCAGCTGAGATGCTGAAAAGCAGCAAAGCTGAACTGCCTGCCTCAGCTTCAGCAGTGTGTAATTGACTGAAGGCGAAAAACCAAGCAGCAGGGCAGCGGGCTTCTGTGCGCACTGAAGGCAATTGCAAGAATCCAGCAGCTGCTCCTTGCCAAGCACAGGCAGCTGCCTGGGTTCTTGGTTTTTGACCAACTCACAGTTGCCCTTCTTTTCAGCAGCTGCCACCGTGTTCTCTGCATCTCGGAGCCTCTGGGGAGTAACAAGAATTTCCAAGGTGGGATGCATGACGACCTTGTCAAAACCCAGGAAAGTTGTCCTGGAACACCTTCCATTGGCATGCCAAAAGTGAATTCAAGAGGCAGGAGAGCGGCAGCCACCGTCCTGCAGCTGTCTGCGAGCTTCGCACACAAGCCGGCTTCTTCGCGGCTTCGTTCTTCGTCTCTTGCAAGCTACCGCGATCTCCGGCTGCCGGAGGCCAAGAAGCGGCTACTTCGCGCACAGATCAGTGGAGCGGTAGCGGTGAGCTCCGGAGCGCCGCTTCTGCCGAAAGACGCCGGGAAGCGGCACTTGCTTTCGGCCAGCTGCGGAGCTGCGTATTCTGCCTCTCTGCTCGCCTACATCTTAGCGAAAAGCTTTTCCGCTCCAGTTCTCAAGGAGAAAGTGTACCAGCAGTGCTCACTTAGCCCGACCTTGCCAGGAAATAAGATTTGCTGCACATTCCAAGGACACTGCATTTTCCTGGGCAAGCTGCAACCTGCTGGCAGATAGCCGTGCTCTCTGCCCACTCCTGCCCAGTTCTTGGTACTAGCGGGCACGTTGCAGCCTGGCGAAGGCAAGAAACCTGGAGAGCTGTCACAGAGCAGAAGGGCAGCTGAGATGCTGAAAAGCAGCAAAGCTGAACTGCCTGCCTCAGCTTCAGCAGTGTGTAATTGACTGAAGGCGAAAAACCAAGCAGCAGAGCAGCGGGCTTCTGTGCGCACTGAAGGCAATTGCAAGAATCCAGCAGCTGCTCCTTGCCAAGCACAGGCAGCTGCCTGGGTTCTTGGTTTTTGACCAACTCACAGTTGCCCTTCTTTTCAGCAGCTGCCACCGTGTTCTCTGCATCTCGGAGCCTCTGGGGAGCAACAAGAATTTCCAAGGTGGGATGCATGAAAACTAAAATAAAAACTCAGGAAGGTTGTCCTGGAACACCTTCCATTGGCATGCCAAGGGTGAATTCAAGAGGCAGGAGAGCGGCAGCCACCGTCCTGCAGCTGTGTGCGAGCTTCGCGCACTATCCGGCTTCTTCGCGGCTTCGTTCTTCGCCTCTTGCAAGCTACCGCGATCTCCGGCTGCCGGAGGCCAAGAAGCGGCTACTTCGCGCACAGATCAGTGGAGCGGTAGCGGTGAGCTCCGGAGCGCCGCTTTTGCCGAAAGACGCCGGGAAGCGGCACTTGCTTTCGGCCAGCTGCGGAGCTGCGTATTCTGCCTCTCTGCTCGCCTACATCTTAGCGAAAAGCTTTTCCGCTCCAGTTCTCAAGGAGAAAGTGTACCAGCAGTGCTCACTTAGCCCGACCTTGCCAGGAAATAAGATTTGCTGCACATTCCAAGGACACTGCATTTTCCTGGGCAAGCTGCAACCTGCTGGCAGATGGCCCTGCTCTCTGCCCACTCCTGCCCAGTTCTTGGTACTAGCGGGCACGTTGCAGCCTGGCGAAGGCAAGAAACCTGGAGAGCTGTCACAGAGCAGAAGGGCAGCTGAGATGCTGAAAAGCAGCAAAGCTGAACTGCCTGCCTCAGCTTCAGCAGTGTGTAATTGACTGAAGGCGAAAAACCAAGCAGCAGAGCAGCGGGCTTCTGTGCGCACTGAAGGCAATTGCAAGAATCCAGCAGCTGCTCCTTGCCAAGCACAGGCAGCTGCCTGGGTTCTTGGTTTTTGACCAACTCACAGTTGCCCTTCTTTTCAGCAGCTGCCACCGTGTTCTCTGCATCTCGGAGCCTCTGGGGAGCAACGAGAATTTCCAAGGTGGGATGCATGACGACTATGTCAAAACCCAGGAAAGTTGTCCTGGAACACCTTCCATTGGCATGCCAAGGGTGAATTCAAGAGGCAGGAGAGCAGCAGCCGCCGTCCTTCAGCTGTCTGCGAGCTTCGCACACAAGCTGGCTTCTTCGCGGCTTCGTTCTTCGCCTCTTGCAAGCTACCGCGATCTCCGGCTGCCGGAGGCCAAGAAGCGGCTACTTCGCGCACAGATCAGTGGAGCGGCAGCGGTGCGCTCCGGAGAGCCGCTTTTGCCGAAAGACGCCGGCAAGCGGCACTTGCTTTCGGCCAGCTGCGGAGCTCCGTATTCTGCCTCTCTGCTCGCCTACATCTTAGCGAAAAGCTTTTCGGCTCCAGTTCTCAAGGAGAAAGTGTACCAGCAGTGCTCACTTAGCCCGACCTTGCCAGGAAATAAGGTTTGCTGCACATTCCAAGGACACTTCATTTTCCTGGGCAAGCTGCAACCTGCTGGCAGATGGCCCTGCTCTCTGCCCACTCCTGCCCAGTTCTTGCTACTAGCGGGCACGTTGCAGCCTGGCGAAGGCAAGAAACCTGGAGAGCTGTCACAGAGCAGAAGGGCAGCTGAGATGCTGAAAAGCAGCCAAGCTGAACTGCCTGCCTCAGCTTCAGCAGTGTGTAATTGACTGAAGGCGAAAAACCAAGCAGCAGAGCAGCGGGCTTCTGTGCGCACTGAAGGCAATTGCAAGAATCCAGCAGCTGCTCCTTGCCAAGCACAGGCAGCTGCCTGGGTTCTTGGTTTTTGACCAACTCACAGTTGCCCTTCTTTTCAGCAGCTGCCACCGTGTTCTCTGCATCTCGGAGCCTCTGGGGAGCAACGAGAATTTCCAAGGTGGGATGCATGACGACTATGTCAAAACCCAGGAAAGTTGTCCTGGAACACCTTCCATTGGCATGCCAAGGGTGAATTCAAGAGGCAGGAGAGCAGCAGCCGCCGTCCTTCAGCTGTCTGCGAGCTTCGCACACAAGCTGGCTTCTTCGCGGCTTCGTTCTTCGCCTCTTGCAAGCTACCGCGATCTCCGGCTGCCGGAGGCCAAGAAGCGGCTACTTCGCGCACAGATCAGTGGAGCGGCAGCGGTGCGCTCCGGAGAGCCGCTTCTGCCGAAAGACGCCGGCAAGCGGCACTTGCTTTCGGCCAGCTGCGGAGCTCCGTATTCTGCCTCTCTGCTCGCCTACATCTTAGCGAAAAGCTTTTCCGCTCCAGTTCTCAAGGAAAAAGTGTACCAGCAGTGCTCACTTAGCCCGACCTTGCCAGGAAATAAGGTTTGCTGCACATTCCAAGGACACTGCATTTTCCTGGGCAAGCTGCAACCTGCTGGCAGATGGCCGTGCTCTCTGCCCACTCCTGCCCAGTTCTTGGTACTAGCGGGCACGTTGCAGCCTGGCGAAGGCAAGAAACCTGGAGAGCTGTCACAGAGCAGAAGGGCAGCTGAGATGCTGAAAAGCAGCAAAGCTGAACTGCCTGCCTCAGCTTCAGCAGTGTGTAATTGACTGAAGGCGAAAAACCAAGCAGCAGAGCAGCGGGCTTCTGTGCGCACTGAAGGCAATTGCAAGAATCCAGCAGCTGCTCCTTGCCAAGCACAGGCAGCTGCCTGGGTTCTTGGTTTTTGACCAACTCACAGTTGCCCTTCTTTTCAGCAGCTGCCACCGTGTTCTCTGCATCTCGGAGCCTCTGGGGAGCAACAAGAATTTCCAAGGTGGGATGCATGAAAACTAAAATAAAAACTCAGGAAGGTTGTCCTGGAACACCTTCCATTGGCATGCCAAGGGTGAATTCAAGAGGCAGGAGAGCGGCAGCCACCGTCCTGCAGCTGTGTGCGAGCTTCGCGCACTATCCGGCTTCTTCGCGGCTTCGTTCTTCGCCTCTTGCAAGCTACCGCGATCTCCGGCTGCCGGAGGCCAAGAAGCGGCTACTTCGCGCACAGATCAGTGGAGCGGTAGCGGTGAGCTCCGGAGCGCCGCTTTTGCCGAAAGACGCCGGGAAGCGGCACTTGCTTTCGGCCAGCTGCGGAGCTGCGTATTCTGCCTCTCTGCTCGCCTACATCTTAGCGAAAAGCTTTTCCGCTCCAGTTCTCAAGGAGAAAGTGTACCAGCAGTGCTCACTTAGCCCGACCTTGCCAGGAAATAAGATTTGCTGCACATTCCAAGGACACTGCATTTTCCTGGGCAAGCTGCAACCTGCTGGCAGATGGCCCTGCTCTCTGCCCACTCCTGCCCAGTTCTTGCTACTAGCGGGCACGTTGCAGCCTGGCGAAGGCAAGAAACCTGGAGAGCTGTCACAGAGCAGAAGGGCAGCTGAGATGCTGAAAAGCAGCAAAGCTGAACTGCCTGCCTCAGCTTCAGCAGTGTGTAATTGACTGAAGGCGAAAAACCAAGCAGCAGGGCAGCGGGCTTCTGTGCGCACTGAAGGCAATTGCAAGAATCCAGCAGCTGCTCCTTGCCAAGCACAGGCAGCTGCCTGGGTTCTTGGTTTTTGACCAACTCACAGTTGCCCTTCTTTTCAGCAGCTGCCACCGTGTTCTCTGCATCTCGGAGCCTCTGGGGAGTAACAAGAATTTCCAAGGTGGGATGCATGACGACTATGTCAAAACCCAGGAAAGTTGTCCTGGAACACCTTCCATTGGCATGCCAAAAGTGAATTCAAGAGGCAGGAGAGCGGCAGCCACCGTCCTGCAGCTGTCTGCGAGCTTCGCACACAAGCCGGCTTCTTCGCGGCTTCGTTCTTCGTCTCTTGCAAGCTACCGCGATCTCCGGCTGCCGGAGGCCAAGAAGCGGCTACTTCGCGCACAGATCAGTGGAGCGGTAGCGGTGAGCTCCGGAGCGCCGCTTCTGCCGAAAGACGCCGGGAAGCGGCACTTGCTTTCGGCCAGCTGCGGAGCTGCGTATTCTGCCTCTCTGCTCGCCTACATCTTAGCGAAAAGCTTTTCGGCTCCAGTTCTCAAGGAGAAAGTGTACCAGCAGTGCTCACTTAGCCCGACCTTGCCAGGAAATAAGATTTGCTGCACATTCCAAGGACACTGCATTTTCCTGGGCAAGCTGCAACCTGCTGGCAGATGGCCCTGCTCTCTGCCCACTCCTGCCCAGTTCTTGCTACTAGCGGGCACGTTGCAGCCTGGCGAAGGCAAGAAACCTGGAGAGCTGTCACAGAGCAGAAGGGCAGCTGAGATGCTGAAAAGCAGCAAAGCTGAACTGCCTGCCTCAGCTTCAGCAGTGTGTAATTGACTGAAGGCGAAAAACCAAGCAGCAGGGCAGCGGGCTTCTGTGCGCACTGAAGGCAATTGCAAGAATCCAGCAGCTGCTCCTTGCCAAGCACAGGCAGCTGCCTGGGTTCTTGGTTTTTGACCAACTCACAGTTGCCCTTCTTTTCAGCAGCTGCCACCGTGTTCTCTGCATCTCGGAGCCTCTGGGGAGTAACAAGAATTTCCAAGGTGGGATGCATGACGACCTTGTCAAAACCCAGGAAAGTTGTCCTGGAACACCTTCCATTGGCATGCCAAAAGTGAATTCAAGAGGCAGGAGAGCGGCAGCCACCGTCCTGCAGCTGTCTGCGAGCTTCGCACACAAGCCGGCTTCTTCGCGGCTTCGTTCTTCGTCTCTTGCAAGCTACCGCGATCTCCGGCTGCCGGAGGCCAAGAAGCGGCTACTTCGCGCACAGATCAGTGGAGCGGTAGCGGTGAGCTCCGGAGCGCCGCTTCTGCCGAAAGACGCCGGGAAGCGGCACTTGCTTTCGGCCAGCTGCGGAGCTGCGTATTCTGCCTCTCTGCTCGCCTACATCTTAGCGAAAAGCTTTTCGGCTCCAGTTCTCAAGGAGAAAGTGTACCAGCAGTGCTCACTTAGCCCGACCTTGCCAGGAAATAAGATTTGCTGCACATTCCAAGGACACTGCATTTTCCTGGGCAAGCTGCAACCTGCTGGCAGATGGCCCTGCTCTCTGCCCACTCCTGCCCAGTTCTTGCTACTAGCGGGCACGTTGCAGCCTGGCGAAGGCAAGAAACCTGGAGAGCTGTCACAGAGCAGAAGGGCAGCTGAGATGCTGAAAAGCAGCAAAGCTGAACTGCCTGCCTCAGCTTCAGCAGTGTGTAATTGACTGAAGGCGAAAAACCAAGCAGCAGAGCAGCGGGCTTCTGTGCGCACTGAAGGCAATTGCAAGAATCCAGCAGCTGCTCCTTGCCAAGCACAGGCAGCTGCCTGGGTTCTTGGTTTTTGACCAACTCACAGTTGCCCTTCTTTTCAGCAGCTGCCACCGTGTTCTCTGCATCTCGGAGCCTCTGGGGAGCAACGAGAATTTCCAAGGTGGGATGCATGAAAACTAAAATAAAAACTCAGGAAGGTTGTCCTGGAACACCTTCCATTGGCATGCCAAGGGTGAATTCAAGAGGCAGGAGAGCGGCAGCCACCGTCCTGCAGCTGTGTGCGAGCTTCGCGCACTATCCGGCTTCTTCGCGGCTTCGTTCTTCGCCTCTTGCAAGCTACCGCGATCTCCGGCTGCCGGAGGCCAAGAAGCGGCTACTTCGCGCACAGCTCAGTGGAGCGGTAGCGGTGAGCTCCGGAGCGCCGCTTTTGCCGAAAGACGCCGGCAAGCGGCACTTGCTTTCGGCCAGCTGCGGACCTGCGTATTCTGCCTCTCTGCTCGCCTACATCTTAGCGAAAAGCTTTTCCGCTCCAGTTCTCAAGGAGAAAGTGTACCAGCAGTGCTCACTTAGCCCGACCTTGCCAGGAAATAAGATTTGCTGCACATTCCAAGGACACTGCATTTTCCTGGGCAAGCTGCAACCTGCTGGCAGATGGCCCTGCTCTCTGCCCACTCCTGCCCAGTTCTTGCTACTAGCGGGCACGTTGCAGCCTGGCGAAGGCAAGAAACCTGGAGAGCTGTCACAGAGCAGAAGGGCAGCTGAGATGCTGAAAAGCAGCAAAGCTGAACTGCCTGCCTCAGCTTCAGCAGTGTGTAATTGACTGAAGGCGAAAAACCAAGCAGCAGAGCAGCGGGCTTCTGTGTGCACTGAAGGCAATTGCAAGAATCCAGCAGCTGCTCCTTGCCAAGCACAGGCAGCTGCCTGGGTTCTTGGTTTTTGACCAACTCACAGTTGCCCTTCTTTTCAGCAGCTGCCACCGTGTTCTCTGCATCTCGGAGCCTCTGGGGAGCAACAAGAATTTCCAAGGTGGGATGCATGACGACTATGTCAAAACCCAGGAAAGTTGTCCTGGAACACCTTCCATTGGCATGCCAAGGGTGAATTCAAGAGGCAGGAGAGCAGCAGCCGCCGTCCTTCAGCTGTCTGCGAGCTTCGCACACAAGCCGGCTTCTTCGCGGCTTCGTTCTTCGTCTCTTGCAAGCTACCGCGATCTCCGGCTGCCGGAGGCCAAGAAGCGGCTACTTCGCGCACAGATCAGTGGAGCGGTAGCGGTGAGCTCCGGAGCGCCGCTTCTGCCGAAAGACGCCGGGAAGCGGCACTTGCTTTCGGCCAGCTGCGGAGCTGCGTATTCTGCCTCTCTGCTCGCCTACATCTTAGCGAAAAGCTTTTCCGCTCCAGTTCTCAAGGAGAAAGTGTACCAGCACTGCTCACTTAGCCCGACCTTGCCAGGAAATAAGATTTGCTGCACATTCCAAGGACACTGCATTTTCCTGGGCAAGCTGCAACCTGCTGGCAGATGGCCCTGCTCTCTGCCCACTCCTGCCCAGTTCTTGGTACTAGCGGGCACGTTGCAGCCTGGCGAAGGCAAGAAACCTGGAGAGCTGTCACAGAGCAGAAGGGCAGCTGAGATGCTGAAAAGCAGCAAAGCTGAACTGCTTGCCTCAGCTTCAGCAGTGTGTAATTGACTGAAGGCGAAAAACCAAGCAGCAGAGCAGCGGGCTTCTGTGCGCACTGAAGGCAATTGCAAGAATCCAGCAGCTGCTCCTTGCCAAGCACAGGCAGCTGCCTGGGTTCTTGGTTTTTGACCAACTCACAGTTGCCCTTCTTTTCAGCAGCTGCCACCGTGTTCTCTGCATCTCGGAGCCTCTGGGGAGCAACAAGAATTTCCAAGGTGGGATGCATGACGACTATGTCAAAACCCAGGAAAGTTGTCCTGGAACACCTTCCATTGGCATGCCAAGGGTGAATTCAAGAGGCAGGAGAGCAGCAGCCGCCGTCCTTCAGCTGTCTGCGAGCTTCGCACACAAGCTGGCTTCTTCGCGGCTTCGTTCTTCGCCTCTTGCAAGCTACCGCGATCTCCGGCTGCCGGAGGCCAAGAAGCGGCTACTTCGCGCACAGATCAGTGGAGCGGCAGCGGTGCGCTCCGGAGAGCCGCTTTTGCCGAAAGACGCCGGGAAGCGGCACTTGCTTTCGGCCAGCTGCGGAGCTCCGTATTCTGCCTCTCTGCTCGCCTACATCTTAGCGAAAAGCTTTTCGGCTCCAGTTCTCAAGGAGAAAGTGTACCAGCACTGCTCACTTAGCCCGACCTTGCCAGGAAATAAGATTTGCTGCACATTCCAAGGACACTTCATTTTCCTGGGCAAGCTGCAACCTGCTGGCAGATGGCCCTGCTCTCTGCCCACTCCTGCCCAGTTCTTGGTACTAGCGGGCACGTTGCAGCCTGGCGAAGGCAAGAAACCTGGAGAGCTGTCACAGAGCAGAAGGGCAGCTGAGATGCTGAAAAGCAGCCAAGCTGAACAGCCTGCCTCAGCTTCAGCAGTGTGTAATTGACTGAAGGCGAAAAACCAAGCAGCAGAGCAGCGGGCTTCTGTGCGCACTGAAGGCAATTGCAAGAATCCAGCAGCTGCTCCTTGCCAAGCACAGGCAGCTGCCTGGGTTCTTGGTTTTTGACCAACTCACAGTTGCCCTTCTTTTCAGCAGCTGCCACCGTGTTCTCTGCATCTCGGAGCCTCTGGGGAGCAACGAGAATTTCCAAGGTGGGATGCATGAAAACTAAAATAAAAACTCAGGAAGGTTGTCCTGGAACACCTTCCATTGGCATGCCAAGGGTGAATTCAAGAGGCAGGAGAGCGGCAGCCACCGTCCTGCAGCTGTGTGCGAGCTTCGCGCACTAGCCGGCTTCTTCGCGGCTTCGTTCTTCGCCTCTTGCAAGCTACCGCGATCTCCGGCTGCCGGAGGCCAAGAAGCGGCTACTTCGCGCACAGATCAGTGGAGCGGTAGCGGTGAGCTCCGGAGCGCCGCTTTTGCCGAAAGACGCCGGCAAGCGGCACTTGCTTTCGGCCAGCTGCGGACCTGCGTATTCTGCCTCTCTGCTCGCCTACATCTTAGCGAAAAGCTTTTCCGCTCCAGTTCTCAAGGAGAAAGTGTACCAGCAGTGCTCACTTAGCCCGACCTTGCCAGGAAATAAGATTTGCTGCACATTCCAAGGACACTGCATTTTCCTGGGCAAGCTGCAACCTGCTGGCAGATGGCCCTGCTCTCTGCCCACTCCTGCCCAGTTCTTGGTACTAGCGGGCACGTTGCAGCCTGGCGAAGGCAAGAAACCTGGAGAGCTGTCACAGAGCAGAAGGGCAGCTGAGATGCTGAAAAGCAGCAAAGCTGAACTGCCTGCCTCAGCTTCAGCAGTGTGTAATTGACTGAAGGCGAAAAACCAAGCAGCAGAGCAGCGGGCTTCTGTGTGCACTGAAGGCAATTGCAAGAATCCAGCAGCTGCTCCTTGCCAAGCACAGGCAGCTGCCTGGGTTCTTGGTTTTTGACCAACTCACAGTTGCCCTTCTTTTCAGCAGCTGCCACCGTGTTCTCTGCATCTCGGAGCCTCTGGGGAGCAACAAGAATTTCCAAGGTGGGATGCATGACGACTATGTCAAAACCCAGGAAAGTTGTCCTGGAACACCTTCCATTGGCATGCCAAGGGTGAATTCAAGAGGCAGGAGAGCAGCAGCCGCCGTCCTTCAGCTGTCTGCGAGCTTCGCACACAAGCCGGCTTCTTCGCGGCTTCGTTCTTCGTCTCTTGCAAGCTACCGCGATCTCCGGCTGCCGGAGGCCAAGAAGCGGCTACTTCGCGCACAGATCAGTGGAGCGGTAGCGGTGAGCTCCGGAGCGCCGCTTCTGCCGAAAGACGCCGGGAAGCGGCACTTGCTTTCGGCCAGCTGCGGAGCTGCGTATTCTGCCTCTCTGCTCGCCTACATCTTAGCGAAAAGCTTTTCCGCTCCAGTTCTCAAGGAGAAAGTGTACCAGCACTGCTCACTTAGCCCGACCTTGCCAGGAAATAAGATTTGCTGCACATTCCAAGGACACTGCATTTTCCTGGGCAAGCTGCAACCTGCTGGCAGATGGCCCTGCTCTCTGCCCACTCCTGCCCAGTTCTTGGTACTAGCGGGCACGTTGCAGCCTGGCGAAGGCAAGAAACCTGGAGAGCTGTCACAGAGCAGAAGGGCAGCTGAGATGCTGAAAAGCAGCAAAGCTGAACTGCTTGCCTCAGCTTCAGCAGTGTGTAATTGACTGAAGGCGAAAAACCAAGCAGCAGAGCAGCGGGCTTCTGTGCGCACTGAAGGCAATTGCAAGAATCCAGCAGCTGCTCCTTGCCAAGCACAGGCAGCTGCCTGGGTTCTTGGTTTTTGACCAACTCACAGTTGCCCTTCTTTTCAGCAGCTGCCACCGTGTTCTCTGCATCTCGGAGCCTCTGGGGAGCAACAAGAATTTCCAAGGTGGGATGCATGACGACTATGTCAAAACCCAGGAAAGTTGTCCTGGAACACCTTCCATTGGCATGCCAAGGGTGAATTCAAGAGGCAGGAGAGCAGCAGCCGCCGTCCTTCAGCTGTCTGCGAGCTTCGCACACAAGCTGGCTTCTTCGCGGCTTCGTTCTTCGCCTCTTGCAAGCTACCGCGATCTCCGGCTGCCGGAGGCCAAGAAGCGGCTACTTCGCGCACAGATCAGTGGAGCGGCAGCGGTGCGCTCCGGAGAGCCGCTTTTGCCGAAAGACGCCGGGAAGCGGCACTTGCTTTCGGCCAGCTGCGGAGCTCCGTATTCTGCCTCTCTGCTCGCCTACATCTTAGCGAAAAGCTTTTCGGCTCCAGTTCTCAAGGAGAAAGTGTACCAGCACTGCTCACTTAGCCCGACCTTGCCAGGAAATAAGGTTTGCTGCACATTCCAAGGACACTTCATTTTCCTGGGCAAGCTGCAACCTGCTGGCAGATGGCCCTGCTCTCTGCCCACTCCTGCCCAGTTCTTGGTACTAGCGGGCACGTTGCAGCCTGGCGAAGGCAAGAAACCTGGAGAGCTGTCACAGAGCAGAAGGGCAGCTGAGATGCTGAAAAGCAGCCAAGCTGAACAGCCTGCCTCAGCTTCAGCAGTGTGTAATTGACTGAAGGCGAAAAACCAAGCAGCAGAGCAGCGGGCTTCTGTGCGCACTGAAGGCAATTGCAAGAATCCAGCAGCTGCTCCTTGCCAAGCACAGGCAGCTGCCTGGGTTCTTGGTTTTTGACCAACTCACAGTTGCCCTTCTTTTCAGCAGCTGCCACCGTGTTCTCTGCATCTCGGAGCCTCTGGGGAGCAACAAGAATTTCCAAGGTGGGATGCATGACGACTATGTCAAAACCCAGGAAAGTTGTCCTGGAACACCTTCCATTGGCATGCCAAGGGTGAATTCAAGAGGCAGGAGAGCAGCAGCCGCCGTCCTTCAGCTGTCTGCGAGCTTCGCACACAAGCTGGCTTCTTCGCGGCTTCGTTCTTCGCCTCTTGCAAGCTACCGCGATCTCCGGCTGCCGGAGGCCAAGAAGCGGCTACTTCGCGCACAGATCAGTGGAGCGGCAGCGGTGCGCTCCGGAGAGCCGCTTCTGCCGAAAGACGCCGGGAAGCGGCACTTGCTTTCGGCCAGCTGCGGAGCTCCGTATTCTGCCTCTCTGCTCGCCTACATCTTAGCGAAAAGCTTTTCCGCTCCAGTTCTCAAGGAGAAAGTGTACCAGCAGTGCTCACTTAGCCCGACCTTGCCAGGAAATAAGATTTGCTGCACATTCCAAGGACACTGCATTTTCCTGGGCAAGCTGCAACCTGCTGGCAGATGGCCCTGCTCTCTGCCCACTCCTGCCCAGTTCTTGGTACTAGCGGGCACGTTGCAGCCTGGCGAAGGCAAGAAACCTGGAGAGCTGTCACAGAGCAGAAGGGCAGCTGAGATGCTGAAAAGCAGCCAAGCTGAACAGCCTGCCTCAGCTTCAGCAGTGTGTAATTGACTGAAGGCGAAAAACCAAGCAGCAGAGCAGCGGGCTTCTGTGCGCACTGAAGGCAATTGCAAGAATCCAGCAGCTGCTCCTTGCCAAGCACAGGCAGCTGCCTGGGTTCTTGGTTTTTGACCAACTCACAGTTGCCCTTCTTTTCAGCAGCTGCCACCGTGTTCTCTGCATCTCGGAGCCTCTGGGGAGCAACAAGAATTTCCAAGGTGGGATGCATGAAAACTAAAATAAAAACTCAGGAAGGTTGTCCTGGAACACCTTCCATTGGCATGCCAAGGGTGAATTCAAGAGGCAGGAGAGCGGCAGCCACCGTCCTGCAGCTGTGTGCGAGCTTCGCGCACTATCCGGCTTCTTCGCGGCTTCGTTCTTCGCCTCTTGCAAGCTACCGCGATCTCCGGCTGCCGGAGGCCAAGAAGCGGCTACTTCGCGCACAGATCAGTGGAGCGGTAGCGGTGAGCTCCGGAGCGCCGCTTTTGCCGAAAGACGCCGGGAAGCGGCACTTGCTTTCGGCCAGCTGCGGAGCTGCGTATTCTGCCTCTCTGCTCGCCTACATCTTAGCGAAAAGCTTTTCCGCTCCAGTTCTAAAGGAGAAAGTGTACCAGCACTGCTCACTTAGCCCGACCTTGCCAGGAAATAAGATTTGCTGCACATTCCAAGGACACTGCATTTTCCTGGGCAAGCTGCAACCTGCTGGCAGATGGCCCTGCTCTCTGCCCACTCCTGCCCAGTTCTTGGTACTAGCGGGCACGTTGCAGCCTGGCGAAGGCAAGAAACCTGGAGAGCTGTCACAGAGCAGAAGGGCAGCTGAGATGCTGAAAAGCAGCAAAGCTGAACTGCCTGCCTCAGCTTCAGCAGTGTGTAATTGACTGAAGGCGAAAAACCAAGCAGCAGGGCAGCGGGCTTCTGTGCGCACTGAAGGCAATTGCAAGAATCCAGCAGCTGCTCCTTGCCAAGCACAGGCAGCTGCCTGGGTTCTTGGTTTTTGACCAACTCACAGTTGCCCTTCTTTTCAGCAGCTGCCACCGTGTTCTCTGCATCTCGGAGCCTCTGGGGAGTAACAAGAATTTCCAAGGTGGGATGCATGACGACCTTGTCAAAACCCAGGAAAGTTGTCCTGGAACACCTTCCATTGGCATGCCAAAAGTGAATTCAAGAGGCAGGAGAGCGGCAGCCACCGTCCTGCAGCTGTCTGCGAGCTTCGCACACAAGCCGGCTTCTTCGCGGCTTCGTTCTTCGTCTCTTGCAAGCTACCGCGATCTCCGGCTGCCGGAGGCCAAGAAGCGGCTACTTCGCGCACAGATCAGTGGAGCGGTAGCGGTGAGCTCCGGAGCGCCGCTTCTGCCGAAAGACGCCGGGAAGCGGCACTTGCTTTCGGCCAGCTGCGGAGCTGCGTATTCTGCCTCTCTGCTCGCCTACATCTTAGCGAAAAGCTTTTCGGCTCCAGTTCTCAAGGAGAAAGTGTACCAGCAGTGCTCACTTAGCCCGACCTTGCCAGGAAATAAGATTTGCTGCACATTCCAAGGACACTGCATTTTCCTGGGCAAGCTGCAACCTGCTGGCAGATGGCCCTGCTCTCTGCCCACTCCTGCCCAGTTCTTGCTACTAGCGGGCACGTTGCAGCCTGGCGAAGGCAAGAAACCTGGAGAGCTGTCACAGAGCAGAAGGGCAGCTGAGATGCTGAAAAGCAGCCAAGCTGAACTGCCTGCCTCAGCTTCAGCAGTGTGTAATTGACTGAAGGCGAAAAACCAAGCAGCAGAGCAGCGGGCTTCTGTGCGCACTGAAGGCAATTGCAAGAATCCAGCAGCTGCTCCTTGCCAAGCACAGGCAGCTGCCTGGGTTCTTGGTTTTTGACCAACTCACAGTTGCCCTTCTTTTCAGCAGCTGCCACCGTGTTCTCTGCATCTCGGAGCCTCTGGGGAGCAACAAGAATTTCCAAGGTGGGATGCATGAAAACTAAAATAAAAACTCAGGAAGGTTGTCCTGGAACACCTTCCATTGGCATGCCAAGGGTGAATTCAAGAGGCAGGAGAGCGGCAGCCACCGTCCTGCAGCTGTGTGCGAGCTTCGCGCACTATCCGGCTTCTTCGCGGCTTCGTTCTTCGCCTCTTGCAAGCTACCGCGATCTCCGGCTGCCGGAGGCCAAGAAGCGGCTACTTCGCGCACAGATCAGTGGAGCGGTAGCGGTGAGCTCCGGAGCGCCGCTTTTGCCGAAAGACGCCGGGAAGCGGCACTTGCTTTCGGCCAGCTGCGGAGCTGCGTATTCTGCCTCTCTGCTCGCCTACATCTTAGCGAAAAGCTTTTCCGCTCCAGTTCTCAAGGAGAAAGTGTACCAGCACTGCTCACTTAGCCCGACCTTGCCAGGAAATAAGATTTGCTGCACATTCCAAGGACACTGCATTTTCCTGGGCAAGCTGCAACCTGCTGGCAGATGGCCCTGCTCTCTGCCCACTCCTGCCCAGTTCTTGGTACTAGCGGGCACGTTGCAGCCTGGCGAAGGCAAGAAACCTGGAGAGCTGTCACAGAGCAGAAGGGCAGCTGAGATGCTGAAAAGCAGCAAAGCTGAACTGCCTGCCTCAGCTTCAGCAGTGTGTAATTGACTGAAGGCGAAAAACCAAGCAGCAGGGCAGCGGGCTTCTGTGCGCACTGAAGGCAATTGCAAGAATCCAGCAGCTGCTCCTTGCCAAGCACAGGCAGCTGCCTGGGTTCTTGGTTTTTGACCAACTCACAGTTGCCCTTCTTTTCAGCAGCTGCCACCGTGTTCTCTGCATCTCGGAGCCTCTGGGGAGTAACAAGAATTTCCAAGGTGGGATGCATGACGACCTTGTCAAAACCCAGGAAAGTTGTCCTGGAACACCTTCCATTGGCATGCCAAAAGTGAATTCAAGAGGCAGGAGAGCGGCAGCCACCGTCCTGCAGCTGTCTGCGAGCTTCGCACACAAGCCGGCTTCTTCGCGGCTTCGTTCTTCGTCTCTTGCAAGCTACCGCGATCTCCGGCTGCCGGAGGCCAAGAAGCGGCTACTTCGCGCACAGATCAGTGGAGCGGTAGCGGTGAGCTCCGGAGCGCCGCTTCTGCCGAAAGACGCCGGGAAGCGGCACTTGCTTTCGGCCAGCTGCGGAGCTGCGTATTCTGCCTCTCTGCTCGCCTACATCTTAGCGAAAAGCTTTTCGGCTCCAGTTCTCAAGGAGAAAGTGTACCAGCAGTGCTCACTTAGCCCGACCTTGCCAGGAAATAAGATTTGCTGCACATTCCAAGGACACTGCATTTTCCTGGGCAAGCTGCAACCTGCTGGCAGATGGCCCTGCTCTCTGCCCACTCCTGCCCAGTTCTTGCTACTAGCGGGCACGTTGCAGCCTGGCGAAGGCAAGAAACCTGGAGAGCTGTCACAGAGCAGAAGGGCAGCTGAGATGCTGAAAAGCAGCCAAGCTGAACTGCCTGCCTCAGCTTCAGCAGTGTGTAATTGACTGAAGGCGAAAAACCAAGCAGCAGAGCAGCGGGCTTCTGTGCGCACTGAAGGCAATTGCAAGAATCCAGCAGCTGCTCCTTGCCAAGCACAGGCAGCTGCCTGGGTTCTTGGTTTTTGACCAACTCACAGTTGCCCTTCTTTTCAGCAGCTGCCACCGTGTTCTCTGCATCTCGGAGCCTCTGGGGAGCAACGAGAATTTCCAAGGTGGGATGCATGAAAACTAAAATAAAAACTCAGGAAGGTTGTCCTGGAACACCTTCCATTGGCATGCCAAGGGTGAATTCAAGAGGCAGGAGAGCGGCAGCCACCGTCCTGTAGCTGTGTGCGAGCTTCGCGCACTAGCCGGCTTCTTCGCGGCTTCGTTCTTCGTCTCTTGCAAGCTACCGCGATCTCCGGCTGCCGGAGGCCAAGAAGCGGCTACTTCGCGCACAGCTCAGTGGAGCGGTAGCGGTGAGCTCCGGAGCGCCGCTTTTGCCGAAAGACGCCGGGAAGCGGCACTTGCTTTCGGCCAGCTGCGGACCTGCGTATTCTGCCTCTCTGCTCGCCTACATCTTAGCGAAAAGCTTTTCCGCTCCAGTTCTCAAGGAGAAAGTGTACCAGCAGTGCTCACTTAGCCCGACCTTGCCAGGAAATAAGATTTGCTGCACATTCCAAGGACACTGCATTTTCCTGGGCAAGCTGCAACCTGCTGGCAGATGGCCCTGCTCTCTGCCCACTCCTGCCCAGTTCTTGGTACTAGCGGGCACGTTGCAGCCTGGCGAAGGCAAGAAACCTGGAGAGCTGTCACAGAGCAGAAGGGCAGCTGAGATGCTGAAAAGCAGCAAAGCTGAACTGCCTGCCTCAGCTTCAGCAGTGTGTAATTGACTGAAGGCGAAAAACCAAGCAGCAGAGCAGCGGGCTTCTGTGCGCACTGAAGGCAATTGCAAGAATCCAGCAGCTGCTCCTTGCCAAGCACAGGCAGCTGCCTGGGTTCTTGGTTTTTGACCAACTCACAGTTGCCCTTCTTTTCAGCAGCTGCCACCGTGTTCTCTGCATCTCGGAGCCTCTGGGGAGCAACAAGAATTTCCAAGGTGGGATGCATGACGACTATGTCAAAACCCAGGAAAGTTGTCCTGGAACACCTTCCATTGGCATGCCAAGGGTGAATTCAAGAGGCAGGAGAGCAGCAGCCGCCGTCCTTCAGCTGTCTGCGAGCTTCGCACACAAGCTGGCTTCTTCGCGGCTTCGTTCTTCGCCTCTTGCAAGCTACCGCGATCTCCGGCTGCCGGAGGCCAAGAAGCGGCTACTTCGCGCACAGATCAGTGGAGCGGCAGCGGTGCGCTCCGGAGAGCCGCTTCTGCCGAAAGACGCCGGCAAGCGGCACTTGCTTTCGGCCAGCTGCGGAGCTGCGTATTCTGCCTCTCTGCTCGCCTACATCTTAGCGAAAAGCTTTTCGGCTCCAGTTCTCAAGGAGAAAGTGTACCAGCAGTGCTCACTTAGCCCGACCTTGCCAGAAAATAAGGTTTGCTGCACATTCCAAGGACACTTCATTTTCCTGGGCAAGCTGCAACCTGCTGGCAGATGGCCCTGCTCTCTGCCCACTCCTGCCCAGTTCTTGCTACTAGCGGGCACGTTGCAGCCTGGCGAAGGCAAGAAACCTGGAGAGCTGTCACAGAGCAGAAGGGCAGCTGAGATGCTGAAAAGCAGCAAAGCTGAACAGCCTGCCTCAGCTTCAGCAGTGTGTAATTGACTGAAGGCGAAAAACCAAGCAGCAGAGCAGCGGGCTTCTGTGCGCACTGAAGGCAATTGCAAGAATCCAGCAGCTGCTCCTTGCCAAGCACAGGCAGCTGCCTGGGTTCTTGGTTTTTGACCAACTCACAGTTGCCCTTCTTTTCAGCAGCTGCCACCGTGTTCTCTGCATCTCGGAGCCTCTGGGGAGCAACAAGAATTTCCAAGGTGGGATGCATGACGACTATGTCAAAACCCAGGAAAGTTGTCCTGGAACACCTTCCATTGGCATGCCAAGGGTGAATTCAAGAGGCAGGAGAGCAGCAGCCGCCGTCCTTCAGCTGTCTGCGAGCTTCGCACACAAGCTGGCTTCTTCGCGGCTTCGTTCTTCGCCTCTTGCAAGCTACCGCGATCTCCGGCTGCCGGAGGCCAAGAAGCGGCTACTTCGCGCACAGATCAGTGGAGCGGCAGCGGTGCGCTCCGGAGAGCCGCTTCTGCCGAAAGACGCCGGCAAGCGGCACTTGCTTTCGGCCAGCTGCGGAGCTCCGTATTCTGCCTCTCTGCTCGCCTACATCTTAGCGAAAAGCTTTTCCGCTCCAGTTCTCAAGGAAAAAGTGTACCAGCAGTGCTCACTTAGCCCGACCTTGCCAGGAAATAAGGTTTGCTGCACATTCCAAGGACACTGCATTTTCCTGGGCAAGCTGCAACCTGCTGGCAGATGGCCCTGCTCTCTGCCCACTCCTGCCCAGTTCTTGCTACTAGCGGGCACGTTGCAGCCTGGCGAAGGCAAGAAACCTGGAGAGCTGTCACAGAGCAGAAGGGCAGCTGAGATGCTGAAAAGCAGCCAAGCTGAACAGCCTGCCTCAGCTTCAGCAGTGTGTAATTGACTGAAGGCGAAAAACCAAGCAGCAGAGCAGCGGGCTTCTGTGCGCACTGAAGGCAATTGCAAGAATCCAGCAGCTGCTCCTTGCCAAGCACAGGCAGCTGCCTGGGTTCTTGGTTTTTGACCAACTCACAGTTGCCCTTCTTTTCAGCAGCTGCCACCGTGTTCTCTGCATCTCGGAGCCTCTGGGGAGCAACAAGAATTTCCAAGGTGGGATGCATGAAAACTAAAATAAAAACTCAGGAAGGTTGTCCTGGAACACCTTCCATTGGCATGCCAAGGGTGAATTCAAGAGGCAGGAGAGCGGCAGCCACCGTCCTGCAGCTGTCTGCGAGCTTCGCGCACTATCCGGCTTCTTCGCGGCTTCGTTCTTCGCCTCTTGCAAGCTACCGCGATCTCCGGCTGCCGGAGGCCAAGAAGCGGCTACTTCGCGCACAGATCAGTGGAGCGGTAGCGGTGAGCTCCGGAGCGCCGCTTTTGCCGAAAGACGCCGGGAAGCGGCACTTGCTTTCGGCCAGCTGCGGAGCTGCGTATTCTGCCTCTCTGCTCGCCTACATCTTAGCGAAAAGCTTTTCCGCTCCAGTTCTCAAGGAGAAAGTGTACCAGCAGTGCTCACTTAGCCCGACCTTGCCAGGAAATAAGATTTGCTGCACATTCCAAGGACACTGCATTTTCCTGGGCAAGCTGCAACCTGCTGGCAGATGGCCCTGCTCTCTGCCCACTCCTGCCCAGTTCTTGCTACTAGCGGGCACGTTGCAGCCTGGCGAAGGCAAGAAACCTGGAGAGCTGTCACAGAGCAGAAGGGCAGCTGAGATGCTGAAAAGCAGCAAAGCTGAACTGCCTGCCTCAGCTTCAGCAGTGTGTAATTGACTGAAGGCGAAAAACCAAGCAGCAGGGCAGCGGGCTTCTGTGCGCACTGAAGGCAATTGCAAGAATCCAGCAGCTGCTCCTTGCCAAGCACAGGCAGCTGCCTGGGTTCTTGGTTTTTGACCAACTCACAGTTGCCCTTCTTTTCAGCAGCTGCCACCGTGTTCTCTGCATCTCGGAGCCTCTGGGGAGTAACAAGAATTTCCAAGGTGGGATGCATGACGACCTTGTCAAAACCCAGGAAAGTTGTCCTGGAACACCTTCCATTGGCATGCCAAAAGTGAATTCAAGAGGCAGGAGAGCGGCAGCCACCGTCCTGCAGCTGTCTGCGAGCTTCGCACACAAGCCGGCTTCTTCGCGGCTTCGTTCTTCGTCTCTTGCAAGCTACCGCGATCTCCGGCTGCCGGAGGCCAAGAAGCGGCTACTTCGCGCACAGATCAGTGGAGCGGTAGCGGTGAGCTCCGGAGCGCCGCTTCTGCCGAAAGACGCCGGGAAGCGGCACTTGCTTTCGGCCAGCTGCGGAGCTGCGTATTCTGCCTCTCTGCTCGCCTACATCTTAGCGAAAAGCTTTTCGGCTCCAGTTCTCAAGGAGAAAGTGTACCAGCAGTGCTCACTTAGCCCGACCTTGCCAGGAAATAAGATTTGCTGCACATTCCAAGGACACTGCATTTTCCTGGGCAAGCTGCAACCTGCTGGCAGATGGCCCTGCTCTCTGCCCACTCCTGCCCAGTTCTTGCTACTAGCGGGCACGTTGCAGCCTGGCGAAGGCAAGAAACCTGGAGAGCTGTCACAGAGCAGAAGGGCAGCTGAGATGCTGAAAAGCAGCCAAGCTGAACTGCCTGCCTCAGCTTCAGCAGTGTGTAATTGACTGAAGGCGAAAAACCAAGCAGCAGAGCAGCGGGCTTCTGTGCGCACTGAAGGCAATTGCAAGAATCCAGCAGCTGCTCCTTGCCAAGCACAGGCAGCTGCCTGGGTTCTTGGTTTTTGATCAACTCACAGTTGCCCTTCTTTTCAGCAGCTGCCACCGTGTTCTCTGCATCTCGGAGCCTCTGGGGAGCAACGAGAATTTCCAAGGTGGGATGCATGAAAACTAAAATAAAAACTCAGGAAGGTTGTCCTGGAACACCTTCCATTGGCATGCCAAGGGTGAATTCAAGAGGCAGGAGAGCGGCAGCCACCGTCCTGCAGCTGTCTGCGAGCTTCGCGCACTATCCGGCTTCTTCGCGGCTTCGTTCTTCGCCTCTTGCAAGCTACCGCGATCTCCGGCTGCCGGAGGCCAAGAAGCGGCTACTTCGCGCACAGATCAGTGGAGCGGTAGCGGTGAGCTCCGGAGCGCCGCTTTTGCCGAAAGACGCCGGGAAGCGGCACTTGCTTTCGGCCAGCTGCGGAGCTGCGTATTCTGCCTCTCTGCTCGCCTACATCTTAGCGAAAAGCTTTTCCGCTCCAGTTCTCAAGGAGAAAGTGTACCAGCAGTGCTCACTTAGCCCGACCTTGCCAGGAAATAAGATTTGCTGCACATTCCAAGGACACTGCATTTTCCTGGGCAAGCTGCAACCTGCTGGCAGATGGCCCTGCTCTCTGCCCACTCCTGCCCAGTTCTTGCTACTAGCGGGCACGTTGCAGCCTGGCGAAGGCAAGAAACCTGGAGAGCTGTCACAGAGCAGAAGGGCAGCTGAGATGCTGAAAAGCAGCAAAGCTGAACTGCCTGCCTCAGCTTCAGCAGTGTGTAATTGACTGAAGGCGAAAAACCAAGCAGCAGGGCAGCGGGCTTCTGTGCGCACTGAAGGCAATTGCAAGAATCCAGCAGCTGCTCCTTGCCAAGCACAGGCAGCTGCCTGGGTTCTTGGTTTTTGACCAACTCACAGTTGCCCTTCTTTTCAGCAGCTGCCACCGTGTTCTCTGCATCTCGGAGCCTCTGGGGAGTAACAAGAATTTCCAAGGTGGGATGCATGACGACCTTGTCAAAACCCAGGAAAGTTGTCCTGGAACACCTTCCATTGGCATGCCAAAAGTGAATTCAAGAGGCAGGAGAGCGGCAGCCACCGTCCTGCAGCTGTCTGCGAGCTTCGCACACAAGCCGGCTTCTTCGCGGCTTCGTTCTTCGTCTCTTGCAAGCTACCGCGATCTCCGGCTGCCGGAGGCCAAGAAGCGGCTACTTCGCGCACAGATCAGTGGAGCGGTAGCGGTGAGCTCCGGAGCGCCGCTTCTGCCGAAAGACGCCGGGAAGCGGCACTTGCTTTCGGCCAGCTGCGGAGCTGCGTATTCTGCCTCTCTGCTCGCCTACATCTTAGCGAAAAGCTTTTCCGCTCCAGTTCTCAAGGAGAAAGTGTACCAGCAGTGCTCACTTAGCCCGACCTTGCCAGGAAATAAGATTTGCTGCACATTCCAAGGACACTGCATTTTCCTGGGCAAGCTGCAACCTGCTGGCAGATAGCCGTGCTCTCTGCCCACTCCTGCCCAGTTCTTGGTACTAGCGGGCACGTTGCAGCCTGGCGAAGGCAAGAAACCTGGAGAGCTGTCACAGAGCAGAAGGGCAGCTGAGATGCTGAAAAGCAGCAAAGCTGAACTGCCTGCCTCAGCTTCAGCAGTGTGTAATTGACTGAAGGCGAAAAACCAAGCAGCAGAGCAGCGGGCTTCTGTGCGCACTGAAGGCAATTGCAAGAATCCAGCAGCTGCTCCTTGCCAAGCACAGGCAGCTGCCTGGGTTCTTGGTTTTTGACCAACTCACAGTTGCCCTTCTTTTCAGCAGCTGCCACCGTGTTCTCTGCATCTCGGAGCCTCTGGGGAGCAACAAGAATTTCCAAGGTGGGATGCATGAAAACTAAAATAAAAACTCAGGAAGGTTGTCCTGGAACACCTTCCATTGGCATGCCAAGGGTGAATTCAAGAGGCAGGAGAGCGGCAGCCACCGTCCTGCAGCTGTGTGCGAGCTTCGCGCACTATCCGGCTTCTTCGCGGCTTCGTTCTTCGCCTCTTGCAAGCTACCGCGATCTCCGGCTGCCGGAGGCCAAGAAGCGGCTACTTCGCGCACAGATCAGTGGAGCGGTAGCGGTGAGCTCCGGAGCGCCGCTTTTGCCGAAAGACGCCGGGAAGCGGCACTTGCTTTCGGCCAGCTGCGGAGCTGCGTATTCTGCCTCTCTGCTCGCCTACATCTTAGCGAAAAGCTTTTCCGCTCCAGTTCTCAAGGAGAAAGTGTACCAGCAGTGCTCACTTAGCCCGACCTTGCCAGGAAATAAGATTTGCTGCACATTCCAAGGACACTGCATTTTCCTGGGCAAGCTGCAACCTGCTGGCAGATGGCCCTGCTCTCTGCCCACTCCTGCCCAGTTCTTGGTACTAGCGGGCACGTTGCAGCCTGGCGAAGGCAAGAAACCTGGAGAGCTGTCACAGAGCAGAAGGGCAGCTGAGATGCTGAAAAGCAGCAAAGCTGAACTGCCTGCCTCAGCTTCAGCAGTGTGTAATTGACTGAAGGCGAAAAACCAAGCAGCAGAGCAGCGGGCTTCTGTGCGCACTGAAGGCAATTGCAAGAATCCAGCAGCTGCTCCTTGCCAAGCACAGGCAGCTGCCTGGGTTCTTGGTTTTTGACCAACTCACAGTTGCCCTTCTTTTCAGCAGCTGCCACCGTGTTCTCTGCATCTCGGAGCCTCTGGGGAGCAACGAGAATTTCCAAGGTGGGATGCATGACGACTATGTCAAAACCCAGGAAAGTTGTCCTGGAACACCTTCCATTGGCATGCCAAGGGTGAATTCAAGAGGCAGGAGAGCAGCAGCCGCCGTCCTTCAGCTGTCTGCGAGCTTCGCACACAAGCTGGCTTCTTCGCGGCTTCGTTCTTCGCCTCTTGCAAGCTACCGCGATCTCCGGCTGCCGGAGGCCAAGAAGCGGCTACTTCGCGCACAGATCAGTGGAGCGGCAGCGGTGCGCTCCGGAGAGCCGCTTTTGCCGAAAGACGCCGGCAAGCGGCACTTGCTTTCGGCCAGCTGCGGAGCTCCGTATTCTGCCTCTCTGCTCGCCTACATCTTAGCGAAAAGCTTTTCGGCTCCAGTTCTCAAGGAGAAAGTGTACCAGCAGTGCTCACTTAGCCCGACCTTGCCAGGAAATAAGGTTTGCTGCACATTCCAAGGACACTTCATTTTCCTGGGCAAGCTGCAACCTGCTGGCAGATGGCCCTGCTCTCTGCCCACTCCTGCCCAGTTCTTGCTACTAGCGGGCACGTTGCAGCCTGGCGAAGGCAAGAAACCTGGAGAGCTGTCACAGAGCAGAAGGGCAGCTGAGATGCTGAAAAGCAGCCAAGCTGAACTGCCTGCCTCAGCTTCAGCAGTGTGTAATTGACTGAAGGCGAAAAACCAAGCAGCAGAGCAGCGGGCTTCTGTGCGCACTGAAGGCAATTGCAAGAATCCAGCAGCTGCTCCTTGCCAAGCACAGGCAGCTGCCTGGGTTCTTGGTTTTTGACCAACTCACAGTTGCCCTTCTTTTCAGCAGCTGCCACCGTGTTCTCTGCATCTCGGAGCCTCTGGGGAGCAACGAGAATTTCCAAGGTGGGATGCATGACGACTATGTCAAAACCCAGGAAAGTTGTCCTGGAACACCTTCCATTGGCATGCCAAGGGTGAATTCAAGAGGCAGGAGAGCAGCAGCCGCCGTCCTTCAGCTGTCTGCGAGCTTCGCACACAAGCTGGCTTCTTCGCGGCTTCGTTCTTCGCCTCTTGCAAGCTACCGCGATCTCCGGCTGCCGGAGGCCAAGAAGCGGCTACTTCGCGCACAGATCAGTGGAGCGGCAGCGGTGCGCTCCGGAGAGCCGCTTCTGCCGAAAGACGCCGGCAAGCGGCACTTGCTTTCGGCCAGCTGCGGAGCTCCGTATTCTGCCTCTCTGCTCGCCTACATCTTAGCGAAAAGCTTTTCCGCTCCAGTTCTCAAGGAAAAAGTGTACCAGCAGTGCTCACTTAGCCCGACCTTGCCAGGAAATAAGGTTTGCTGCACATTCCAAGGACACTGCATTTTCCTGGGCAAGCTGCAACCTGCTGGCAGATGGCCGTGCTCTCTGCCCACTCCTGCCCAGTTCTTGGTACTAGCGGGCACGTTGCAGCCTGGCGAAGGCAAGAAACCTGGAGAGCTGTCACAGAGCAGAAGGGCAGCTGAGATGCTGAAAAGCAGCAAAGCTGAACTGCCTGCCTCAGCTTCAGCAGTGTGTAATTGACTGAAGGCGAAAAACCAAGCAGCAGAGCAGCGGGCTTCTGTGCGCACTGAAGGCAATTGCAAGAATCCAGCAGCTGCTCCTTGCCAAGCACAGGCAGCTGCCTGGGTTCTTGGTTTTTGACCAACTCACAGTTGCCCTTCTTTTCAGCAGCTGCCACCGTGTTCTCTGCATCTCGGAGCCTCTGGGGAGCAACAAGAATTTCCAAGGTGGGATGCATGAAAACTAAAATAAAAACTCAGGAAGGTTGTCCTGGAACACCTTCCATTGGCATGCCAAGGGTGAATTCAAGAGGCAGGAGAGCGGCAGCCACCGTCCTGCAGCTGTGTGCGAGCTTCGCGCACTATCCGGCTTCTTCGCGGCTTCGTTCTTCGCCTCTTGCAAGCTACCGCGATCTCCGGCTGCCGGAGGCCAAGAAGCGGCTACTTCGCGCACAGATCAGTGGAGCGGTAGCGGTGAGCTCCGGAGCGCCGCTTTTGCCGAAAGACGCCGGGAAGCGGCACTTGCTTTCGGCCAGCTGCGGAGCTGCGTATTCTGCCTCTCTGCTCGCCTACATCTTAGCGAAAAGCTTTTCCGCTCCAGTTCTCAAGGAGAAAGTGTACCAGCAGTGCTCACTTAGCCCGACCTTGCCAGGAAATAAGATTTGCTGCACATTCCAAGGACACTGCATTTTCCTGGGCAAGCTGCAACCTGCTGGCAGATGGCCCTGCTCTCTGCCCACTCCTGCCCAGTTCTTGGTACTAGCGGGCACGTTGCAGCCTGGCGAAGGCAAGAAACCTGGAGAGCTGTCACAGAGCAGAAGGGCAGCTGAGATGCTGAAAAGCAGCAAAGCTGAACTGCCTGCCTCAGCTTCAGCAGTGTGTAATTGACTGAAGGCGAAAAACCAAGCAGCAGGGCAGCGGGCTTCTGTGCGCACTGAAGGCAATTGCAAGAATCCAGCAGCTGCTCCTTGCCAAGCACAGGCAGCTGCCTGGGTTCTTGGTTTTTGACCAACTCACAGTTGCCCTTCTTTTCAGCAGCTGCCACCGTGTTCTCTGCATCTCGGAGCCTCTGGGGAGTAACAAGAATTTCCAAGGTGGGATGCATGACGACTATGTCAAAACCCAGGAAAGTTGTCCTGGAACACCTTCCATTGGCATGCCAAAAGTGAATTCAAGAGGCAGGAGAGCGGCAGCCACCGTCCTGCAGCTGTCTGCGAGCTTCGCACACAAGCCGGCTTCTTCGCGGCTTCGTTCTTCGTCTCTTGCAAGCTACCGCGATCTCCGGCTGCCGGAGGCCAAGAAGCGGCTACTTCGCGCACAGATCAGTGGAGCGGTAGCGGTGAGCTCCGGAGCGCCGCTTCTGCCGAAAGACGCCGGGAAGCGGCACTTGCTTTCGGCCAGCTGCGGAGCTGCGTATTCTGCCTCTCTGCTCGCCTACATCTTAGCGAAAAGCTTTTCGGCTCCAGTTCTCAAGGAGAAAGTGTACCAGCAGTGCTCACTTAGCCCGACCTTGCCAGGAAATAAGATTTGCTGCACATTCCAAGGACACTGCATTTTCCTGGGCAAGCTGCAACCTGCTGGCAGATGGCCCTGCTCTCTGCCCACTCCTGCCCAGTTCTTGCTACTAGCGGGCACGTTGCAGCCTGGCGAAGGCAAGAAACCTGGAGAGCTGTCACAGAGCAGAAGGGCAGCTGAGATGCTGAAAAGCAGCAAAGCTGAACTGCCTGCCTCAGCTTCAGCAGTGTGTAATTGACTGAAGGCGAAAAACCAAGCAGCAGGGCAGCGGGCTTCTGTGCGCACTGAAGGCAATTGCAAGAATCCAGCAGCTGCTCCTTGCCAAGCACAGGCAGCTGCCTGGGTTCTTGGTTTTTGACCAACTCACAGTTGCCCTTCTTTTCAGCAGCTGCCACCGTGTTCTCTGCATCTCGGAGCCTCTGGGGAGTAACAAGAATTTCCAAGGTGGGATGCATGACGACCTTGTCAAAACCCAGGAAAGTTGTCCTGGAACACCTTCCATTGGCATGCCAAAAGTGAATTCAAGAGGCAGGAGAGCGGCAGCCACCGTCCTGCAGCTGTCTGCGAGCTTCGCACACAAGCCGGCTTCTTCGCGGCTTCGTTCTTCGTCTCTTGCAAGCTACCGCGATCTCCGGCTGCCGGAGGCCAAGAAGCGGCTACTTCGCGCACAGATCAGTGGAGCGGTAGCGGTGAGCTCCGGAGCGCCGCTTCTGCCGAAAGACGCCGGGAAGCGGCACTTGCTTTCGGCCAGCTGCGGAGCTGCGTATTCTGCCTCTCTGCTCGCCTACATCTTAGCGAAAAGCTTTTCGGCTCCAGTTCTCAAGGAGAAAGTGTACCAGCAGTGCTCACTTAGCCCGACCTTGCCAGGAAATAAGATTTGCTGCACATTCCAAGGACACTGCATTTTCCTGGGCAAGCTGCAACCTGCTGGCAGATGGCCCTGCTCTCTGCCCACTCCTGCCCAGTTCTTGCTACTAGCGGGCACGTTGCAGCCTGGCGAAGGCAAGAAACCTGGAGAGCTGTCACAGAGCAGAAGGGCAGCTGAGATGCTGAAAAGCAGCAAAGCTGAACTGCCTGCCTCAGCTTCAGCAGTGTGTAATTGACTGAAGGCGAAAAACCAAGCAGCAGAGCAGCGGGCTTCTGTGCGCACTGAAGGCAATTGCAAGAATCCAGCAGCTGCTCCTTGCCAAGCACAGGCAGCTGCCTGGGTTCTTGGTTTTTGACCAACTCACAGTTGCCCTTCTTTTCAGCAGCTGCCACCGTGTTCTCTGCATCTCGGAGCCTCTGGGGAGCAACGAGAATTTCCAAGGTGGGATGCATGAAAACTAAAATAAAAACTCAGGAAGGTTGTCCTGGAACACCTTCCATTGGCATGCCAAGGGTGAATTCAAGAGGCAGGAGAGCGGCAGCCACCGTCCTGCAGCTGTGTGCGAGCTTCGCGCACTATCCGGCTTCTTCGCGGCTTCGTTCTTCGCCTCTTGCAAGCTACCGCGATCTCCGGCTGCCGGAGGCCAAGAAGCGGCTACTTCGCGCACAGCTCAGTGGAGCGGTAGCGGTGAGCTCCGGAGCGCCGCTTTTGCCGAAAGACGCCGGCAAGCGGCACTTGCTTTCGGCCAGCTGCGGACCTGCGTATTCTGCCTCTCTGCTCGCCTACATCTTAGCGAAAAGCTTTTCCGCTCCAGTTCTCAAGGAGAAAGTGTACCAGCAGTGCTCACTTAGCCCGACCTTGCCAGGAAATAAGATTTGCTGCACATTCCAAGGACACTGCATTTTCCTGGGCAAGCTGCAACCTGCTGGCAGATGGCCCTGCTCTCTGCCCACTCCTGCCCAGTTCTTGCTACTAGCGGGCACGTTGCAGCCTGGCGAAGGCAAGAAACCTGGAGAGCTGTCACAGAGCAGAAGGGCAGCTGAGATGCTGAAAAGCAGCAAAGCTGAACTGCCTGCCTCAGCTTCAGCAGTGTGTAATTGACTGAAGGCGAAAAACCAAGCAGCAGAGCAGCGGGCTTCTGTGTGCACTGAAGGCAATTGCAAGAATCCAGCAGCTGCTCCTTGCCAAGCACAGGCAGCTGCCTGGGTTCTTGGTTTTTGACCAACTCACAGTTGCCCTTCTTTTCAGCAGCTGCCACCGTGTTCTCTGCATCTCGGAGCCTCTGGGGAGCAACAAGAATTTCCAAGGTGGGATGCATGACGACTATGTCAAAACCCAGGAAAGTTGTCCTGGAACACCTTCCATTGGCATGCCAAGGGTGAATTCAAGAGGCAGGAGAGCAGCAGCCGCCGTCCTTCAGCTGTCTGCGAGCTTCGCACACAAGCCGGCTTCTTCGCGGCTTCGTTCTTCGTCTCTTGCAAGCTACCGCGATCTCCGGCTGCCGGAGGCCAAGAAGCGGCTACTTCGCGCACAGATCAGTGGAGCGGTAGCGGTGAGCTCCGGAGCGCCGCTTCTGCCGAAAGACGCCGGGAAGCGGCACTTGCTTTCGGCCAGCTGCGGAGCTGCGTATTCTGCCTCTCTGCTCGCCTACATCTTAGCGAAAAGCTTTTCCGCTCCAGTTCTCAAGGAGAAAGTGTACCAGCACTGCTCACTTAGCCCGACCTTGCCAGGAAATAAGATTTGCTGCACATTCCAAGGACACTGCATTTTCCTGGGCAAGCTGCAACCTGCTGGCAGATGGCCCTGCTCTCTGCCCACTCCTGCCCAGTTCTTGGTACTAGCGGGCACGTTGCAGCCTGGCGAAGGCAAGAAACCTGGAGAGCTGTCACAGAGCAGAAGGGCAGCTGAGATGCTGAAAAGCAGCAAAGCTGAACTGCTTGCCTCAGCTTCAGCAGTGTGTAATTGACTGAAGGCGAAAAACCAAGCAGCAGAGCAGCGGGCTTCTGTGCGCACTGAAGGCAATTGCAAGAATCCAGCAGCTGCTCCTTGCCAAGCACAGGCAGCTGCCTGGGTTCTTGGTTTTTGACCAACTCACAGTTGCCCTTCTTTTCAGCAGCTGCCACCGTGTTCTCTGCATCTCGGAGCCTCTGGGGAGCAACAAGAATTTCCAAGGTGGGATGCATGACGACTATGTCAAAACCCAGGAAAGTTGTCCTGGAACACCTTCCATTGGCATGCCAAGGGTGAATTCAAGAGGCAGGAGAGCAGCAGCCGCCGTCCTTCAGCTGTCTGCGAGCTTCGCACACAAGCTGGCTTCTTCGCGGCTTCGTTCTTCGCCTCTTGCAAGCTACCGCGATCTCCGGCTGCCGGAGGCCAAGAAGCGGCTACTTCGCGCACAGATCAGTGGAGCGGCAGCGGTGCGCTCCGGAGAGCCGCTTTTGCCGAAAGACGCCGGGAAGCGGCACTTGCTTTCGGCCAGCTGCGGAGCTCCGTATTCTGCCTCTCTGCTCGCCTACATCTTAGCGAAAAGCTTTTCGGCTCCAGTTCTCAAGGAGAAAGTGTACCAGCACTGCTCACTTAGCCCGACCTTGCCAGGAAATAAGATTTGCTGCACATTCCAAGGACACTTCATTTTCCTGGGCAAGCTGCAACCTGCTGGCAGATGGCCCTGCTCTCTGCCCACTCCTGCCCAGTTCTTGGTACTAGCGGGCACGTTGCAGCCTGGCGAAGGCAAGAAACCTGGAGAGCTGTCACAGAGCAGAAGGGCAGCTGAGATGCTGAAAAGCAGCCAAGCTGAACAGCCTGCCTCAGCTTCAGCAGTGTGTAATTGACTGAAGGCGAAAAACCAAGCAGCAGAGCAGCGGGCTTCTGTGCGCACTGAAGGCAATTGCAAGAATCCAGCAGCTGCTCCTTGCCAAGCACAGGCAGCTGCCTGGGTTCTTGGTTTTTGACCAACTCACAGTTGCCCTTCTTTTCAGCAGCTGCCACCGTGTTCTCTGCATCTCGGAGCCTCTGGGGAGCAACGAGAATTTCCAAGGTGGGATGCATGAAAACTAAAATAAAAACTCAGGAAGGTTGTCCTGGAACACCTTCCATTGGCATGCCAAGGGTGAATTCAAGAGGCAGGAGAGCGGCAGCCACCGTCCTGCAGCTGTGTGCGAGCTTCGCGCACTAGCCGGCTTCTTCGCGGCTTCGTTCTTCGCCTCTTGCAAGCTACCGCGATCTCCGGCTGCCGGAGGCCAAGAAGCGGCTACTTCGCGCACAGATCAGTGGAGCGGTAGCGGTGAGCTCCGGAGCGCCGCTTTTGCCGAAAGACGCCGGCAAGCGGCACTTGCTTTCGGCCAGCTGCGGACCTGCGTATTCTGCCTCTCTGCTCGCCTACATCTTAGCGAAAAGCTTTTCCGCTCCAGTTCTCAAGGAGAAAGTGTACCAGCAGTGCTCACTTAGCCCGACCTTGCCAGGAAATAAGATTTGCTGCACATTCCAAGGACACTGCATTTTCCTGGGCAAGCTGCAACCTGCTGGCAGATGGCCCTGCTCTCTGCCCACTCCTGCCCAGTTCTTGGTACTAGCGGGCACGTTGCAGCCTGGCGAAGGCAAGAAACCTGGAGAGCTGTCACAGAGCAGAAGGGCAGCTGAGATGCTGAAAAGCAGCAAAGCTGAACTGCCTGCCTCAGCTTCAGCAGTGTGTAATTGACTGAAGGCGAAAAACCAAGCAGCAGAGCAGCGGGCTTCTGTGTGCACTGAAGGCAATTGCAAGAATCCAGCAGCTGCTCCTTGCCAAGCACAGGCAGCTGCCTGGGTTCTTGGTTTTTGACCAACTCACAGTTGCCCTTCTTTTCAGCAGCTGCCACCGTGTTCTCTGCATCTCGGAGCCTCTGGGGAGCAACAAGAATTTCCAAGGTGGGATGCATGACGACTATGTCAAAACCCAGGAAAGTTGTCCTGGAACACCTTCCATTGGCATGCCAAGGGTGAATTCAAGAGGCAGGAGAGCAGCAGCCGCCGTCCTTCAGCTGTCTGCGAGCTTCGCACACAAGCCGGCTTCTTCGCGGCTTCGTTCTTCGTCTCTTGCAAGCTACCGCGATCTCCGGCTGCCGGAGGCCAAGAAGCGGCTACTTCGCGCACAGATCAGTGGAGCGGTAGCGGTGAGCTCCGGAGCGCCGCTTCTGCCGAAAGACGCCGGGAAGCGGCACTTGCTTTCGGCCAGCTGCGGAGCTGCGTATTCTGCCTCTCTGCTCGCCTACATCTTAGCGAAAAGCTTTTCCGCTCCAGTTCTCAAGGAGAAAGTGTACCAGCACTGCTCACTTAGCCCGACCTTGCCAGGAAATAAGATTTGCTGCACATTCCAAGGACACTGCATTTTCCTGGGCAAGCTGCAACCTGCTGGCAGATGGCCCTGCTCTCTGCCCACTCCTGCCCAGTTCTTGGTACTAGCGGGCACGTTGCAGCCTGGCGAAGGCAAGAAACCTGGAGAGCTGTCACAGAGCAGAAGGGCAGCTGAGATGCTGAAAAGCAGCAAAGCTGAACTGCTTGCCTCAGCTTCAGCAGTGTGTAATTGACTGAAGGCGAAAAACCAAGCAGCAGAGCAGCGGGCTTCTGTGCGCACTGAAGGCAATTGCAAGAATCCAGCAGCTGCTCCTTGCCAAGCACAGGCAGCTGCCTGGGTTCTTGGTTTTTGACCAACTCACAGTTGCCCTTCTTTTCAGCAGCTGCCACCGTGTTCTCTGCATCTCGGAGCCTCTGGGGAGCAACAAGAATTTCCAAGGTGGGATGCATGACGACTATGTCAAAACCCAGGAAAGTTGTCCTGGAACACCTTCCATTGGCATGCCAAGGGTGAATTCAAGAGGCAGGAGAGCAGCAGCCGCCGTCCTTCAGCTGTCTGCGAGCTTCGCACACAAGCTGGCTTCTTCGCGGCTTCGTTCTTCGCCTCTTGCAAGCTACCGCGATCTCCGGCTGCCGGAGGCCAAGAAGCGGCTACTTCGCGCACAGATCAGTGGAGCGGCAGCGGTGCGCTCCGGAGAGCCGCTTTTGCCGAAAGACGCCGGGAAGCGGCACTTGCTTTCGGCCAGCTGCGGAGCTCCGTATTCTGCCTCTCTGCTCGCCTACATCTTAGCGAAAAGCTTTTCGGCTCCAGTTCTCAAGGAGAAAGTGTACCAGCACTGCTCACTTAGCCCGACCTTGCCAGGAAATAAGGTTTGCTGCACATTCCAAGGACACTTCATTTTCCTGGGCAAGCTGCAACCTGCTGGCAGATGGCCCTGCTCTCTGCCCACTCCTGCCCAGTTCTTGGTACTAGCGGGCACGTTGCAGCCTGGCGAAGGCAAGAAACCTGGAGAGCTGTCACAGAGCAGAAGGGCAGCTGAGATGCTGAAAAGCAGCCAAGCTGAACAGCCTGCCTCAGCTTCAGCAGTGTGTAATTGACTGAAGGCGAAAAACCAAGCAGCAGAGCAGCGGGCTTCTGTGCGCACTGAAGGCAATTGCAAGAATCCAGCAGCTGCTCCTTGCCAAGCACAGGCAGCTGCCTGGGTTCTTGGTTTTTGACCAACTCACAGTTGCCCTTCTTTTCAGCAGCTGCCACCGTGTTCTCTGCATCTCGGAGCCTCTGGGGAGCAACAAGAATTTCCAAGGTGGGATGCATGACGACTATGTCAAAACCCAGGAAAGTTGTCCTGGAACACCTTCCATTGGCATGCCAAGGGTGAATTCAAGAGGCAGGAGAGCAGCAGCCGCCGTCCTTCAGCTGTCTGCGAGCTTCGCACACAAGCTGGCTTCTTCGCGGCTTCGTTCTTCGCCTCTTGCAAGCTACCGCGATCTCCGGCTGCCGGAGGCCAAGAAGCGGCTACTTCGCGCACAGATCAGTGGAGCGGCAGCGGTGCGCTCCGGAGAGCCGCTTCTGCCGAAAGACGCCGGGAAGCGGCACTTGCTTTCGGCCAGCTGCGGAGCTCCGTATTCTGCCTCTCTGCTCGCCTACATCTTAGCGAAAAGCTTTTCCGCTCCAGTTCTCAAGGAGAAAGTGTACCAGCAGTGCTCACTTAGCCCGACCTTGCCAGGAAATAAGATTTGCTGCACATTCCAAGGACACTGCATTTTCCTGGGCAAGCTGCAACCTGCTGGCAGATGGCCCTGCTCTCTGCCCACTCCTGCCCAGTTCTTGGTACTAGCGGGCACGTTGCAGCCTGGCGAAGGCAAGAAACCTGGAGAGCTGTCACAGAGCAGAAGGGCAGCTGAGATGCTGAAAAGCAGCCAAGCTGAACAGCCTGCCTCAGCTTCAGCAGTGTGTAATTGACTGAAGGCGAAAAACCAAGCAGCAGAGCAGCGGGCTTCTGTGCGCACTGAAGGCAATTGCAAGAATCCAGCAGCTGCTCCTTGCCAAGCACAGGCAGCTGCCTGGGTTCTTGGTTTTTGACCAACTCACAGTTGCCCTTCTTTTCAGCAGCTGCCACCGTGTTCTCTGCATCTCGGAGCCTCTGGGGAGCAACAAGAATTTCCAAGGTGGGATGCATGAAAACTAAAATAAAAACTCAGGAAGGTTGTCCTGGAACACCTTCCATTGGCATGCCAAGGGTGAATTCAAGAGGCAGGAGAGCGGCAGCCACCGTCCTGCAGCTGTGTGCGAGCTTCGCGCACTATCCGGCTTCTTCGCGGCTTCGTTCTTCGCCTCTTGCAAGCTACCGCGATCTCCGGCTGCCGGAGGCCAAGAAGCGGCTACTTCGCGCACAGATCAGTGGAGCGGTAGCGGTGAGCTCCGGAGCGCCGCTTTTGCCGAAAGACGCCGGGAAGCGGCACTTGCTTTCGGCCAGCTGCGGAGCTGCGTATTCTGCCTCTCTGCTCGCCTACATCTTAGCGAAAAGCTTTTCCGCTCCAGTTCTAAAGGAGAAAGTGTACCAGCACTGCTCACTTAGCCCGACCTTGCCAGGAAATAAGATTTGCTGCACATTCCAAGGACACTGCATTTTCCTGGGCAAGCTGCAACCTGCTGGCAGATGGCCCTGCTCTCTGCCCACTCCTGCCCAGTTCTTGGTACTAGCGGGCACGTTGCAGCCTGGCGAAGGCAAGAAACCTGGAGAGCTGTCACAGAGCAGAAGGGCAGCTGAGATGCTGAAAAGCAGCAAAGCTGAACTGCCTGCCTCAGCTTCAGCAGTGTGTAATTGACTGAAGGCGAAAAACCAAGCAGCAGGGCAGCGGGCTTCTGTGCGCACTGAAGGCAATTGCAAGAATCCAGCAGCTGCTCCTTGCCAAGCACAGGCAGCTGCCTGGGTTCTTGGTTTTTGACCAACTCACAGTTGCCCTTCTTTTCAGCAGCTGCCACCGTGTTCTCTGCATCTCGGAGCCTCTGGGGAGTAACAAGAATTTCCAAGGTGGGATGCATGACGACCTTGTCAAAACCCAGGAAAGTTGTCCTGGAACACCTTCCATTGGCATGCCAAAAGTGAATTCAAGAGGCAGGAGAGCGGCAGCCACCGTCCTGCAGCTGTCTGCGAGCTTCGCACACAAGCCGGCTTCTTCGCGGCTTCGTTCTTCGTCTCTTGCAAGCTACCGCGATCTCCGGCTGCCGGAGGCCAAGAAGCGGCTACTTCGCGCACAGATCAGTGGAGCGGTAGCGGTGAGCTCCGGAGCGCCGCTTCTGCCGAAAGACGCCGGGAAGCGGCACTTGCTTTCGGCCAGCTGCGGAGCTGCGTATTCTGCCTCTCTGCTCGCCTACATCTTAGCGAAAAGCTTTTCGGCTCCAGTTCTCAAGGAGAAAGTGTACCAGCAGTGCTCACTTAGCCCGACCTTGCCAGGAAATAAGATTTGCTGCACATTCCAAGGACACTGCATTTTCCTGGGCAAGCTGCAACCTGCTGGCAGATGGCCCTGCTCTCTGCCCACTCCTGCCCAGTTCTTGCTACTAGCGGGCACGTTGCAGCCTGGCGAAGGCAAGAAACCTGGAGAGCTGTCACAGAGCAGAAGGGCAGCTGAGATGCTGAAAAGCAGCCAAGCTGAACTGCCTGCCTCAGCTTCAGCAGTGTGTAATTGACTGAAGGCGAAAAACCAAGCAGCAGAGCAGCGGGCTTCTGTGCGCACTGAAGGCAATTGCAAGAATCCAGCAGCTGCTCCTTGCCAAGCACAGGCAGCTGCCTGGGTTCTTGGTTTTTGACCAACTCACAGTTGCCCTTCTTTTCAGCAGCTGCCACCGTGTTCTCTGCATCTCGGAGCCTCTGGGGAGCAACAAGAATTTCCAAGGTGGGATGCATGAAAACTAAAATAAAAACTCAGGAAGGTTGTCCTGGAACACCTTCCATTGGCATGCCAAGGGTGAATTCAAGAGGCAGGAGAGCGGCAGCCACCGTCCTGCAGCTGTGTGCGAGCTTCGCGCACTATCCGGCTTCTTCGCGGCTTCGTTCTTCGCCTCTTGCAAGCTACCGCGATCTCCGGCTGCCGGAGGCCAAGAAGCGGCTACTTCGCGCACAGATCAGTGGAGCGGTAGCGGTGAGCTCCGGAGCGCCGCTTTTGCCGAAAGACGCCGGGAAGCGGCACTTGCTTTCGGCCAGCTGCGGAGCTGCGTATTCTGCCTCTCTGCTCGCCTACATCTTAGCGAAAAGCTTTTCGGCTCCAGTTCTCAAGGAGAAAGTGTACCAGCAGTGCTCACTTAGCCCGACCTTGCCAGGAAATAAGATTTGCTGCACATTCCAAGGACACTGCATTTTCCTGGGCAAGCTGCAACCTGCTGGCAGATGGCCCTGCTCTCTGCCCACTCCTGCCCAGTTCTTGGTACTAGCGGGCACGTTGCAGCCTGGCGAAGGCAAGAAACCTGGAGAGCTGTCACAGAGCAGAAGGGCAGCTGAGATGCTGAAAAGCAGCAAAGCTGAACTGCCTGCCTCAGCTTCAGCAGTGTGTAATTGACTGAAGGCGAAAAACCAAGCAGCAGGGCAGCGGGCTTCTGTGCGCACTGAAGGCAATTGCAAGAATCCAGCAGCTGCTCCTTGCCAAGCACAGGCAGCTGCCTGGGTTCTTGGTTTTTGACCAACTCACAGTTGCCCTTCTTTTCAGCAGCTGCCACCGTGTTCTCTGCATCTCGGAGCCTCTGGGGAGTAACAAGAATTTCCAAGGTGGGATGCATGACGACCTTGTCAAAACCCAGGAAAGTTGTCCTGGAACACCTTCCATTGGCATGCCAAAAGTGAATTCAAGAGGCAGGAGAGCGGCAGCCACCGTCCTGCAGCTGTCTGCGAGCTTCGCACACAAGCCGGCTTCTTCGCGGCTTCGTTCTTCGTCTCTTGCAAGCTACCGCGATCTCCGGCTGCCGGAGGCCAAGAAGCGGCTACTTCGCGCACAGATCAGTGGAGCGGTAGCGGTGAGCTCCGGAGCGCCGCTTCTGCCGAAAGACGCCGGGAAGCGGCACTTGCTTTCGGCCAGCTGCGGAGCTGCGTATTCTGCCTCTCTGCTCGCCTACATCTTAGCGAAAAGCTTTTCGGCTCCAGTTCTCAAGGAGAAAGTGTACCAGCAGTGCTCACTTAGCCCGACCTTGCCAGGAAATAAGATTTGCTGCACATTCCAAGGACACTGCATTTTCCTGGGCAAGCTGCAACCTGCTGGCAGATGGCCCTGCTCTCTGCCCACTCCTGCCCAGTTCTTGCTACTAGCGGGCACGTTGCAGCCTGGCGAAGGCAAGAAACCTGGAGAGCTGTCACAGAGCAGAAGGGCAGCTGAGATGCTGAAAAGCAGCCAAGCTGAACTGCCTGCCTCAGCTTCAGCAGTGTGTAATTGACTGAAGGCGAAAAACCAAGCAGCAGAGCAGCGGGCTTCTGTGCGCACTGAAGGCAATTGCAAGAATCCAGCAGCTGCTCCTTGCCAAGCACAGGCAGCTGCCTGGGTTCTTGGTTTTTGACCAACTCACAGTTGCCCTTCTTTTCAGCAGCTGCCACCGTGTTCTCTGCATCTCGGAGCCTCTGGGGAGCAACGAGAATTTCCAAGGTGGGATGCATGAAAACTAAAATAAAAACTCAGGAAGGTTGTCCTGGAACACCTTCCATTGGCATGCCAAGGGTGAATTCAAGAGGCAGGAGAGCGGCAGCCACCGTCCTGTAGCTGTGTGCGAGCTTCGCGCACTAGCCGGCTTCTTCGCGGCTTCGTTCTTCGTCTCTTGCAAGCTACCGCGATCTCCGGCTGCCGGAGGCCAAGAAGCGGCTACTTCGCGCACAGCTCAGTGGAGCGGTAGCGGTGAGCTCCGGAGCGCCGCTTTTGCCGAAAGACGCCGGGAAGCGGCACTTGCTTTCGGCCAGCTGCGGACCTGCGTATTCTGCCTCTCTGCTCGCCTACATCTTAGCGAAAAGCTTTTCCGCTCCAGTTCTCAAGGAGAAAGTGTACCAGCAGTGCTCACTTAGCCCGACCTTGCCAGGAAATAAGATTTGCTGCACATTCCAAGGACACTGCATTTTCCTGGGCAAGCTGCAACCTGCTGGCAGATGGCCCTGCTCTCTGCCCACTCCTGCCCAGTTCTTGGTACTAGCGGGCACGTTGCAGCCTGGCGAAGGCAAGAAACCTGGAGAGCTGTCACAGAGCAGAAGGGCAGCTGAGATGCTGAAAAGCAGCCAAGCTGAACTGCCTGCCTCAGCTTCAGCAGTGTGTAATTGACTGAAGGCGAAAAACCAAGCAGCAGAGCAGCGGGCTTCTGTGCGCACTGAAGGCAATTGCAAGAATCCAGCAGCTGCTCCTTGCCAAGCACAGGCAGCTGCCTGGGTTCTTGGTTTTTGACCAACTCACAGTTGCCCTTCTTTTCAGCAGCTGCCACCGTGTTCTCTGCATCTCGGAGCCTCTGGGGAGCAACAAGAATTTCCAAGGTGGGATGCATGACGACTATGTCAAAACCCAGGAAAGTTGTCCTGGAACACCTTCCATTGGCATGCCAAGGGTGAATTCAAGAGGCAGGAGAGCAGCAGCCGCCGTCCTTCAGCTGTCTGCGAGCTTCGCACACAAGCCGGCTTCTTCGCGGCTTCGTTCTTCGTCTCTTGCAAGCTACCGCGATCTCCGGCTGCCGGAGGCCAAGAAGCGGCTACTTCGCGCACAGATCAGTGGAGCGGTAGCGGTGAGCTCCGGAGCGCCGCTTCTGCCGAAAGACGCCGGGAAGCGGCACTTGCTTTCGGCCAGCTGCGGAGCTGCGTATTCTGCCTCTCTGCTCGCCTACATCTTAGCGAAAAGCTTTTCCGCTCCAGTTCTCAAGGAGAAAGTGTACCAGCACTGCTCACTTAGCCCGACCTTGCCAGGAAATAAGATTTGCTGCACATTCCAAGGACACTGCATTTTCCTGGGCAAGCTGCAACCTGCTGGCAGATGGCCCTGCTCTCTGCCCACTCCTGCCCAGTTCTTGGTACTAGCGGGCACGTTGCAGCCTGGCGAAGGCAAGAAACCTGGAGAGCTGTCACAGAGCAGAAGGGCAGCTGAGATGCTGAAAAGCAGCAAAGCTGAACTGCTTGCCTCAGCTTCAGCAGTGTGTAATTGACTGAAGGCGAAAAACCAAGCAGCAGAGCAGCGGGCTTCTGTGCGCACTGAAGGCAATTGCAAGAATCCAGCAGCTGCTCCTTGCCAAGCACAGGCAGCTGCCTGGGTTCTTGGTTTTTGACCAACTCACAGTTGCCCTTCTTTTCAGCAGCTGCCACCGTGTTCTCTGCATCTCGGAGCCTCTGGGGAGCAACAAGAATTTCCAAGGTGGGATGCATGACGACTATGTCAAAACCCAGGAAAGTTGTCCTGGAACACCTTCCATTGGCATGCCAAGGGTGAATTCAAGAGGCAGGAGAGCAGCAGCCGCCGTCCTTCAGCTGTCTGCGAGCTTCGCACACAAGCTGGCTTCTTCGCGGCTTCGTTCTTCGCCTCTTGCAAGCTACCGCGATCTCCGGCTGCCGGAGGCCAAGAAGCGGCTACTTCGCGCACAGATCAGTGGAGCGGCAGCGGTGCGCTCCGGAGAGCCGCTTTTGCCGAAAGACGCCGGGAAGCGGCACTTGCTTTCGGCCAGCTGCGGAGCTCCGTATTCTGCCTCTCTGCTCGCCTACATCTTAGCGAAAAGCTTTTCGGCTCCAGTTCTCAAGGAGAAAGTGTACCAGCACTGCTCACTTAGCCCGACCTTGCCAGGAAATAAGGTTTGCTGCACATTCCAAGGACACTTCATTTTCCTGGGCAAGCTGCAACCTGCTGGCAGATGGCCCTGCTCTCTGCCCACTCCTGCCCAGTTCTTGGTACTAGCGGGCACGTTGCAGCCTGGCGAAGGCAAGAAACCTGGAGAGCTGTCACAGAGCAGAAGGGCAGCTGAGATGCTGAAAAGCAGCCAAGCTGAACAGCCTGCCTCAGCTTCAGCAGTGTGTAATTGACTGAAGGCGAAAAACCAAGCAGCAGAGCAGCGGGCTTCTGTGCGCACTGAAGGCAATTGCAAGAATCCAGCAGCTGCTCCTTGCCAAGCACAGGCAGCTGCCTGGGTTCTTGGTTTTTGACCAACTCACAGTTGCCCTTCTTTTCAGCAGCTGCCACCGTGTTCTCTGCATCTCGGAGCCTCTGGGGAGCAACAAGAATTTCCAAGGTGGGATGCATGACGACTATGTCAAAACCCAGGAAAGTTGTCCTGGAACACCTTCCATTGGCATGCCAAGGGTGAATTCAAGAGGCAGGAGAGCAGCAGCCGCCGTCCTTCAGCTGTCTGCGAGCTTCGCACACAAGCTGGCTTCTTCGCGGCTTCGTTCTTCGCCTCTTGCAAGCTACCGCGATCTCCGGCTGCCGGAGGCCAAGAAGCGGCTACTTCGCGCACAGATCAGTGGAGCGGCAGCGGTGCGCTCCGGAGAGCCGCTTCTGCCGAAAGACGCCGGGAAGCGGCACTTGCTTTCGGCCAGCTGCGGAGCTCCGTATTCTGCCTCTCTGCTCGCCTACATCTTAGCGAAAAGCTTTTCCGCTCCAGTTCTCAAGGAGAAAGTGTACCAGCAGTGCTCACTTAGCCCGACCTTGCCAGGAAATAAGATTTGCTGCACATTCCAAGGACACTGCATTTTCCTGGGCAAGCTGCAACCTGCTGGCAGATGGCCCTGCTCTCTGCCCACTCCTGCCCAGTTCTTGGTACTAGCGGGCACGTTGCAGCCTGGCGAAGGCAAGAAACCTGGAGAGCTGTCACAGAGCAGAAGGGCAGCTGAGATGCTGAAAAGCAGCCAAGCTGAACAGCCTGCCTCAGCTTCAGCAGTGTGTAATTGACTGAAGGCGAAAAACCAAGCAGCAGAGCAGCGGGCTTCTGTGCGCACTGAAGGCAATTGCAAGAATCCAGCAGCTGCTCCTTGCCAAGCACAGGCAGCTGCCTGGGTTCTTGGTTTTTGACCAACTCACAGTTGCCCTTCTTTTCAGCAGCTGCCACCGTGTTCTCTGCATCTCGGAGCCTCTGGGGAGCAACAAGAATTTCCAAGGTGGGATGCATGAAAACTAAAATAAAAACTCAGGAAGGTTGTCCTGGAACACCTTCCATTGGCATGCCAAGGGTGAATTCAAGAGGCAGGAGAGCGGCAGCCACCGTCCTGCAGCTGTGTGCGAGCTTCGCGCACTATCCGGCTTCTTCGCGGCTTCGTTCTTCGCCTCTTGCAAGCTACCGCGATCTCCGGCTGCCGGAGGCCAAGAAGCGGCTACTTCGCGCACAGATCAGTGGAGCGGTAGCGGTGAGCTCCGGAGCGCCGCTTTTGCCGAAAGACGCCGGGAAGCGGCACTTGCTTTCGGCCAGCTGCGGAGCTGCGTATTCTGCCTCTCTGCTCGCCTACATCTTAGCGAAAAGCTTTTCCGCTCCAGTTCTAAAGGAGAAAGTGTACCAGCACTGCTCACTTAGCCCGACCTTGCCAGGAAATAAGATTTGCTGCACATTCCAAGGACACTGCATTTTCCTGGGCAAGCTGCAACCTGCTGGCAGATGGCCCTGCTCTCTGCCCACTCCTGCCCAGTTCTTGGTACTAGCGGGCACGTTGCAGCCTGGCGAAGGCAAGAAACCTGGAGAGCTGTCACAGAGCAGAAGGGCAGCTGAGATGCTGAAAAGCAGCAAAGCTGAACTGCCTGCCTCAGCTTCAGCAGTGTGTAATTGACTGAAGGCGAAAAACCAAGCAGCAGGGCAGCGGGCTTCTGTGCGCACTGAAGGCAATTGCAAGAATCCAGCAGCTGCTCCTTGCCAAGCACAGGCAGCTGCCTGGGTTCTTGGTTTTTGACCAACTCACAGTTGCCCTTCTTTTCAGCAGCTGCCACCGTGTTCTCTGCATCTCGGAGCCTCTGGGGAGTAACAAGAATTTCCAAGGTGGGATGCATGACGACCTTGTCAAAACCCAGGAAAGTTGTCCTGGAACACCTTCCATTGGCATGCCAAAAGTGAATTCAAGAGGCAGGAGAGCGGCAGCCACCGTCCTGCAGCTGTCTGCGAGCTTCGCACACAAGCCGGCTTCTTCGCGGCTTCGTTCTTCGTCTCTTGCAAGCTACCGCGATCTCCGGCTGCCGGAGGCCAAGAAGCGGCTACTTCGCGCACAGATCAGTGGAGCGGTAGCGGTGAGCTCCGGAGCGCCGCTTCTGCCGAAAGACGCCGGGAAGCGGCACTTGCTTTCGGCCAGCTGCGGAGCTGCGTATTCTGCCTCTCTGCTCGCCTACATCTTAGCGAAAAGCTTTTCGGCTCCAGTTCTCAAGGAGAAAGTGTACCAGCAGTGCTCACTTAGCCCGACCTTGCCAGGAAATAAGATTTGCTGCACATTCCAAGGACACTGCATTTTCCTGGGCAAGCTGCAACCTGCTGGCAGATGGCCCTGCTCTCTGCCCACTCCTGCCCAGTTCTTGCTACTAGCGGGCACGTTGCAGCCTGGCGAAGGCAAGAAACCTGGAGAGCTGTCACAGAGCAGAAGGGCAGCTGAGATGCTGAAAAGCAGCCAAGCTGAACTGCCTGCCTCAGCTTCAGCAGTGTGTAATTGACTGAAGGCGAAAAACCAAGCAGCAGAGCAGCGGGCTTCTGTGCGCACTGAAGGCAATTGCAAGAATCCAGCAGCTGCTCCTTGCCAAGCACAGGCAGCTGCCTGGGTTCTTGGTTTTTGACCAACTCACAGTTGCCCTTCTTTTCAGCAGCTGCCACCGTGTTCTCTGCATCTCGGAGCCTCTGGGGAGCAACAAGAATTTCCAAGGTGGGATGCATGAAAACTAAAATAAAAACTCAGGAAGGTTGTCCTGGAACACCTTCCATTGGCATGCCAAGGGTGAATTCAAGAGGCAGGAGAGCGGCAGCCACCGTCCTGCAGCTGTGTGCGAGCTTCGCGCACTATCCGGCTTCTTCGCGGCTTCGTTCTTCGCCTCTTGCAAGCTACCGCGATCTCCGGCTGCCGGAGGCCAAGAAGCGGCTACTTCGCGCACAGATCAGTGGAGCGGTAGCGGTGAGCTCCGGAGCGCCGCTTTTGCCGAAAGACGCCGGGAAGCGGCACTTGCTTTCGGCCAGCTGCGGAGCTGCGTATTCTGCCTCTCTGCTCGCCTACATCTTAGCGAAAAGCTTTTCGGCTCCAGTTCTCAAGGAGAAAGTGTACCAGCAGTGCTCACTTAGCCCGACCTTGCCAGGAAATAAGATTTGCTGCACATTCCAAGGACACTGCATTTTCCTGGGCAAGCTGCAACCTGCTGGCAGATGGCCCTGCTCTCTGCCCACTCCTGCCCAGTTCTTGGTACTAGCGGGCACGTTGCAGCCTGGCGAAGGCAAGAAACCTGGAGAGCTGTCACAGAGCAGAAGGGCAGCTGAGATGCTGAAAAGCAGCAAAGCTGAACTGCCTGCCTCAGCTTCAGCAGTGTGTAATTGACTGAAGGCGAAAAACCAAGCAGCAGGGCAGCGGGCTTCTGTGCGCACTGAAGGCAATTGCAAGAATCCAGCAGCTGCTCCTTGCCAAGCACAGGCAGCTGCCTGGGTTCTTGGTTTTTGACCAACTCACAGTTGCCCTTCTTTTCAGCAGCTGCCACCGTGTTCTCTGCATCTCGGAGCCTCTGGGGAGTAACAAGAATTTCCAAGGTGGGATGCATGACGACCTTGTCAAAACCCAGGAAAGTTGTCCTGGAACACCTTCCATTGGCATGCCAAAAGTGAATTCAAGAGGCAGGAGAGCGGCAGCCACCGTCCTGCAGCTGTCTGCGAGCTTCGCACACAAGCCGGCTTCTTCGCGGCTTCGTTCTTCGTCTCTTGCAAGCTACCGCGATCTCCGGCTGCCGGAGGCCAAGAAGCGGCTACTTCGCGCACAGATCAGTGGAGCGGTAGCGGTGAGCTCCGGAGCGCCGCTTCTGCCGAAAGACGCCGGGAAGCGGCACTTGCTTTCGGCCAGCTGCGGAGCTGCGTATTCTGCCTCTCTGCTCGCCTACATCTTAGCGAAAAGCTTTTCGGCTCCAGTTCTCAAGGAGAAAGTGTACCAGCAGTGCTCACTTAGCCCGACCTTGCCAGGAAATAAGATTTGCTGCACATTCCAAGGACACTGCATTTTCCTGGGCAAGCTGCAACCTGCTGGCAGATGGCCCTGCTCTCTGCCCACTCCTGCCCAGTTCTTGCTACTAGCGGGCACGTTGCAGCCTGGCGAAGGCAAGAAACCTGGAGAGCTGTCACAGAGCAGAAGGGCAGCTGAGATGCTGAAAAGCAGCCAAGCTGAACTGCCTGCCTCAGCTTCAGCAGTGTGTAATTGACTGAAGGCGAAAAACCAAGCAGCAGAGCAGCGGGCTTCTGTGCGCACTGAAGGCAATTGCAAGAATCCAGCAGCTGCTCCTTGCCAAGCACAGGCAGCTGCCTGGGTTCTTGGTTTTTGACCAACTCACAGTTGCCCTTCTTTTCAGCAGCTGCCACCGTGTTCTCTGCATCTCGGAGCCTCTGGGGAGCAACGAGAATTTCCAAGGTGGGATGCATGAAAACTAAAATAAAAACTCAGGAAGGTTGTCCTGGAACACCTTCCATTGGCATGCCAAGGGTGAATTCAAGAGGCAGGAGAGCGGCAGCCACCGTCCTGTAGCTGTGTGCGAGCTTCGCGCACTAGCCGGCTTCTTCGCGGCTTCGTTCTTCGTCTCTTGCAAGCTACCGCGATCTCCGGCTGCCGGAGGCCAAGAAGCGGCTACTTCGCGCACAGCTCAGTGGAGCGGTAGCGGTGAGCTCCGGAGCGCCGCTTTTGCCGAAAGACGCCGGGAAGCGGCACTTGCTTTCGGCCAGCTGCGGACCTGCGTATTCTGCCTCTCTGCTCGCCTACATCTTAGCGAAAAGCTTTTCCGCTCCAGTTCTCAAGGAGAAAGTGTACCAGCAGTGCTCACTTAGCCCGACCTTGCCAGGAAATAAGATTTGCTGCACATTCCAAGGACACTGCATTTTCCTGGGCAAGCTGCAACCTGCTGGCAGATGGCCCTGCTCTCTGCCCACTCCTGCCCAGTTCTTGGTACTAGCGGGCACGTTGCAGCCTGGCGAAGGCAAGAAACCTGGAGAGCTGTCACAGAGCAGAAGGGCAGCTGAGATGCTGAAAAGCAGCAAAGCTGAACTGCCTGCCTCAGCTTCAGCAGTGTGTAATTGACTGAAGGCGAAAAACCAAGCAGCAGAGCAGCGGGCTTCTGTGCGCACTGAAGGCAATTGCAAGAATCCAGCAGCTGCTCCTTGCCAAGCACAGGCAGCTGCCTGGGTTCTTGGTTTTTGACCAACTCACAGTTGCCCTTCTTTTCAGCAGCTGCCACCGTGTTCTCTGCATCTCGGAGCCTCTGGGGAGCAACAAGAATTTCCAAGGTGGGATGCATGACGACTATGTCAAAACCCAGGAAAGTTGTCCTGGAACACCTTCCATTGGCATGCCAAGGGTGAATTCAAGAGGCAGGAGAGCAGCAGCCGCCGTCCTTCAGCTGTCTGCGAGCTTCGCACACAAGCTGGCTTCTTCGCGGCTTCGTTCTTCGCCTCTTGCAAGCTACCGCGATCTCCGGCTGCCGGAGGCCAAGAAGCGGCTACTTCGCGCACAGATCAGTGGAGCTGCAGCGGTGCGCTCCGGAGCGCCGCTTTTGCCGAAAGACGCCGGGAAGCGGCACTTGCTTTCGGCCAGCTGCGGAGCTCCGTATTCTGCCTCTCTGCTCGCCTACATCTTAGCGAAAAGCTTTTCGGCTCCAGTTCTCAAGGAGAAAGTGTACCAGCACTGCTCACTTAGCCCGACCTTGCCAGGAAATAAGATTTGCTGCACATTCCAAGGACACTGCATTTTCCTGGGCAAGCTGCAACCTGCTGGCAGATGGCCCTGCTCTCTGCCCACTCCTGCCCAGTTCTTGCTACTAGCGGGCACGTTGCAGCCTGGCGAAGGCAAGAAACCTGGAGAGCTGTCACAGAGCAGAAGGGCAGCTGAGATGCTGAAAAGCAGCAAAGCTGAACTGCTTGCCTCAGCTTCAGCAGTGTGTAATTGACTGAAGGCGAAAAACCAAGCAGCAGAGCAGCGGGCTTCTGTGCGCACTGAAGGCAATTGCAAGAATCCAGCAGCTGCTCCTTGCCAAGCACAGGCAGCTGCCTGGGTTCTTGGTTTTTGACCAACTCACAGTTGCCCTTCTTTTCAGCAGCTGCCACCGTGTTCTCTGCATCTCGGAGCCTCTGGGGAGCAACAAGAATTTCCAAGGTGGGATGCATGACGACTATGTCAAAACCCAGGAAAGTTGTCCTGGAACACCTTCCATTGGCATGCCAAGGGTGAATTCAAGAGGCAGGAGAGCAGCAGCCGCCGTCCTTCAGCTGTCTGCGAGCTTCGCACACAAGCTGGCTTCTTCGCGGCTTCGTTCTTCGCCTCTTGCAAGCTACCGCGATCTCCGGCTGCCGGAGGCCAAGAAGCGGCTACTTCGCGCACAGATCAGTGGAGCGGCAGCGGTGCGCTCCGGAGAGCCGCTTTTGCCGAAAGACGCCGGCAAGCGGCACTTGCTTTCGGCCAGCTGCGGAGCTCCGTATTCTGCCTCTCTGCTCGCCTACATCTTAGCGAAAAGCTTTTCGGCTCCAGTTCTCAAGGAGAAAGTGTACCAGCACTGCTCACTTAGCCCGACCTTGCCAGGAAATAAGGTTTGCTGCACATTCCAAGGACACTTCATTTTCCTGGGCAAGCTGCAACCTGCTGGCAGATGGCCCTGCTCTCTGCCCACTCCTGCCCAGTTCTTGGTACTAGCGGGCACGTTGCAGCCTGGCGAAGGCAAGAAACCTGGAGAGCTGTCACAGAGCAGAAGGGCAGCTGAGATGCTGAAAAGCAGCCAAGCTGAACAGCCTGCCTCAGCTTCAGCAGTGTGTAATTGACTGAAGGCGAAAAACCAAGCAGCAGAGCAGCGGGCTTCTGTGCGCACTGAAGGCAATTGCAAGAATCCAGCAGCTGCTCCTTGCCAAGCACAGGCAGCTGCCTGGGTTCTTGGTTTTTGACCAACTCACAGTTGCCCTTCTTTTCAGCAGCTGCCACCGTGTTCTCTGCATCTCGGAGCCTCTGGGGAGCAACAAGAATTTCCAAGGTGGGATGCATGACGACTATGTCAAAACCCAGGAAAGTTGTCCTGGAACACCTTCCATTGGCATGCCAAGGGTGAATTCAAGAGGCAGGAGAGCAGCAGCCGCCGTCCTTCAGCTGTCTGCGAGCTTCGCACACAAGCTGGCTTCTTCGCGGCTTCGTTCTTCGCCTCTTGCAAGCTACCGCGATCTCCGGCTGCCGGAGGCCAAGAAGCGGCTACTTCGCGCACAGATCAGTGGAGCGGCAGCGGTGCGCTCCGGAGAGCCGCTTCTGCCGAAAGACGCCGGCAAGCGGCACTTGCTTTCGGCCAGCTGCGGAGCTCCGTATTCTGCCTCTCTGCTCGCCTACATCTTAGCGAAAAGCTTTTCCGCTCCAGTTCTCAAGGAGAAAGTGTACCAGCAGTGCTCACTTAGCCCGACCTTGCCAGGAAATAAGATTTGCTGCACATTCCAAGGACACTGCATTTTCCTGGGCAAGCTGCAACCTGCTGGCAGATGGCCCTGCTCTCTGCCCACTCCTGCCCAGTTCTTGGTACTAGCGGGCACGTTGCAGCCTGGCGAAGGCAAGAAACCTGGAGAGCTGTCACAGAGCAGAAGGGCAGCTGAGATGCTGAAAAGCAGCCAAGCTGAACAGCCTGCCTCAGCTTCAGCAGTGTGTAATTGACTGAAGGCGAAAAACCAAGCAGCAGAGCAGCGGGCTTCTGTGCGCACTGAAGGCAATTGCAAGAATCCAGCAGCTGCTCCTTGCCAAGCACAGGCAGCTGCCTGGGTTCTTGGTTTTTGACCAACTCACAGTTGCCCTTCTTTTCAGCAGCTGCCACCGTGTTCTCTGCATCTCGGAGCCTCTGGGGAGCAACAAGAATTTCCAAGGTGGGATGCATGAAAACTAAAATAAAAACTCAGGAAGGTTGTCCTGGAACACCTTCCATTGGCATGCCAAGGGTGAATTCAAGAGGCAGGAGAGCGGCAGCCACCGTCCTGCAGCTGTGTGCGAGCTTCGCGCACTATCCGGCTTCTTCGCGGCTTCGTTCTTCGCCTCTTGCAAGCTACCGCGATCTCCGGCTGCCGGAGGCCAAGAAGCGGCTACTTCGCGCACAGATCAGTGGAGCGGTAGCGGTGAGCTCCGGAGCGCCGCTTTTGCCGAAAGACGCCGGGAAGCGGCACTTGCTTTCGGCCAGCTGCGGAGCTGCGTATTCTGCCTCTCTGCTCGCCTACATCTTAGCGAAAAGCTTTTCCGCTCCAGTTCTCAAGGAGAAAGTGTACCAGCACTGCTCACTTAGCCCGACCTTGCCAGGAAATAAGATTTGCTGCACATTCCAAGGACACTGCATTTTCCTGGGCAAGCTGCAACCTGCTGGCAGATGGCCCTGCTCTCTGCCCACTCCTGCCCAGTTCTTGGTACTAGCGGGCACGTTGCAGCCTGGCGAAGGCAAGAAACCTGGAGAGCTGTCACAGAGCAGAAGGGCAGCTGAGATGCTGAAAAGCAGCAAAGCTGAACTGCCTGCCTCAGCTTCAGCAGTGTGTAATTGACTGAAGGCGAAAAACCAAGCAGCAGGGCAGCGGGCTTCTGTGCGCACTGAAGGCAATTGCAAGAATCCAGCAGCTGCTCCTTGCCAAGCACAGGCAGCTGCCTGGGTTCTTGGTTTTTGACCAACTCACAGTTGCCCTTCTTTTCAGCAGCTGCCACCGTGTTCTCTGCATCTCGGAGCCTCTGGGGAGTAACAAGAATTTCCAAGGTGGGATGCATGACGACCTTGTCAAAACCCAGGAAAGTTGTCCTGGAACACCTTCCATTGGCATGCCAAAAGTGAATTCAAGAGGCAGGAGAGCGGCAGCCACCGTCCTGCAGCTGTCTGCGAGCTTCGCACACAAGCCGGCTTCTTCGCGGCTTCGTTCTTCGTCTCTTGCAAGCTACCGCGATCTCCGGCTGCCGGAGGCCAAGAAGCGGCTACTTCGCGCACAGATCAGTGGAGCGGTAGCGGTGAGCTCCGGAGCGCCGCTTCTGCCGAAAGACGCCGGGAAGCGGCACTTGCTTTCGGCCAGCTGCGGAGCTGCGTATTCTGCCTCTCTGCTCGCCTACATCTTAGCGAAAAGCTTTTCCGCTCCAGTTCTCAAGGAGAAAGTGTACCAGCAGTGCTCACTTAGCCCGACCTTGCCAGGAAATAAGATTTGCTGCACATTCCAAGGACACTGCATTTTCCTGGGCAAGCTGCAACCTGCTGGCAGATGGCCCTGCTCTCTGCCCACTCCTGCCCAGTTCTTGCTACTAGCGGGCACGTTGCAGCCTGGCGAAGGCAAGAAACCTGGAGAGCTGTCACAGAGCAGAAGGGCAGCTGAGATGCTGAAAAGCAGCCAAGCTGAACTGCCTGCCTCAGCTTCAGCAGTGTGTAATTGACTGAAGGCGAAAAACCAAGCAGCAGAGCAGCGGGCTTCTGTGCGCACTGAAGGCAATTGCAAGAATCCAGCAGCTGCTCCTTGCCAAGCACAGGCAGCTGCCTGGGTTCTTGGTTTTTGACCAACTCACAGTTGCCCTTCTTTTCAGCAGCTGCCACCGTGTTCTCTGCATCTCGGAGCCTCTGGGGAGCAACGAGAATTTCCAAGGTGGGATGCATGAAAACTAAAATAAAAACTCAGGAAGGTTGTCCTGGAACACCTTCCATTGGCATGCCAAGGGTGAATTCAAGAGGCAGGAGAGCGGCAGCCACCGTCCTGTAGCTGTGTGCGAGCTTCGCGCACTAGCCGGCTTCTTCGCGGCTTCGTTCTTCGTCTCTTGCAAGCTACCGCGATCTCCGGCTGCCGGAGGCCAAGAAGCGGCTACTTCGCGCACAGATCAGTGGAGCGGTAGCGGTGAGCTCCGGAGCGCCGCTTTTGCCGAAAGACGCCGGGAAGCGGCACTTGCTTTCGGCCAGCTGCGGACCTGCGTATTCTGCCTCTCTGCTCGCCTACATCTTAGCGAAAAGCTTTTCCGCTCCAGTTCTCAAGGAGAAAGTGTACCAGCAGTGCTCACTTAGCCCGACCTTGCCAGGAAATAAGATTTGCTGCACATTCCAAGGACACTGCATTTTCCTGGGCAAGCTGCAACCTGCTGGCAGATGGCCCTGCTCTCTGCCCACTCCTGCCCAGTTCTTGCTACTAGCGGGCACGTTGCAGCCTGGCGAAGGCAAGAAACCTGGAGAGCTGTCACAGAGCAGAAGGGCAGCTGAGATGCTGAAAAGCAGCAAAGCTGAACTGCCTGCCTCAGCTTCAGCAGTGTGTAATTGACTGAAGGCGAAAAACCAAGCAGCAGAGCAGCGGGCTTCTGTGCGCACTGAAGGCAATTGCAAGAATCCAGCAGCTGCTCCTTGCCAAGCACAGGCAGCTGCCTGGGTTCTTGGTTTTTGACCAACTCACAGTTGCCCTTCTTTTCAGCAGCTGCCACCGTGTTCTCTGCATCTCGGAGCCTCTGGGGAGCAACAAGAATTTCCAAGGTGGGATGCATGACGACTATGTCAAAACCCAGGAAAGTTGTCCTGGAACACCTTCCATTGGCATGCCAAGGGTGAATTCAAGAGGCAGGAGAGCAGCAGCCGCCGTCCTTCAGCTGTCTGCGAGCTTTGCACACAAGCTGGCTTCTTCGCGGCTTCGTTCTTCGCCTCTTGCAAGCTACCGCGATCTCCGGCTGCCGGAGGCCAAGAAGCGGCTACTTCGCGCACAGATCAGTGGAGCTGCAGCGGTGCGCTCCGGAGCGCCGCTTTTGCCGAAAGACGCCGGGAAGCGGCACTTGCTTTCGGCCAGCTGCGGAGCTCCGTATTCTGCCTCTCTGCTCGCCTACATCTTAGCGAAAAGCTTTTCGGCTCCAGTTCTCAAGGAGAAAGTGTACCAGCAGTGCTCACTTAGCCCGACCTTGCCAGGAAATAAGGTTTGCTGCACATTCCAAGGACACTTCATTTTCCTGGGCAAGCTGCAACCTGCTGGCAGATGGCCCTGCTCTCTGCCCACTCCTGCCCAGTTCTTGGTACTAGCGGGCACGTTGCAGCCTGGCGAAGGCAAGAAACCTGGAGAGCTGTCACAGAGCAGAAGGGCAGCTGAGATGCTGAAAAGCAGCCAAGCTGAACAGCCTGCCTCAGCTTCAGCAGTGTGTAATTGACTGAAGGCGAAAAACCAAGCAGCAGAGCAGCGGGCTTCTGTGCGCACTGAAGGCAATTGCAAGAATCCAGCAGCTGCTCCTTGCCAAGCACAGGCAGCTGCCTGGGTTCTTGGTTTTTGACCAACTCACAGTTGCCCTTCTTTTCAGCAGCTGCCACCGTGTTCTCTGCATCTCGGAGCCTCTGGGGAGCAACGAGAATTTCCAAGGTGGGATGCATGACGACTATGTCAAAACCCAGGAAAGTTGTCCTGGAACACCTTCCATTGGCATGCCAAGGGTGAATTCAAGAGGCAGGAGAGCAGCAGCCGCCGTCCTTCAGCTGTCTGCGAGCTTCGCACACAAGCTGGCTTCTTCGCGGCTTCGTTCTTCGCCTCTTGCAAGCTACCGCGATCTCCGGCTGCCGGAGGCCAAGAAGCGGCTACTTCGCGCACAGATCAGTGGAGCGGCAGCGGTGCGCTCCGGAGAGCCACTTCTGCCGAAAGACGCCGGCAAGCGGCACTTGCTTTCGGCCAGCTGCGGAGCTCCGTATTCTGCCTCTCTGCTCGCCTACATCTTAGCGAAAAGCTTTTCCGCTCCAGTTCTCAAGGAAAAAGTGTACCAGCAGTGCTCACTTAGCCCGACCTTGCCAGGAAATAAGGTTTGCTGCACATTCCAAGGACACTGCATTTTCCTGGGCAAGCTGCAACCTGCTGGCAGATGGCCCTGCTCTCTGCCCACTCCTGCCCAGTTCTTGGTACTAGCGGGCACGTTGCAGCCTGGCGAAGGCAAGAAACCTGGAGAGCTGTCACAGAGCAGAAGGGCAGCTGAGATGCTGAAAAGCAGCCAAGCTGAACAGCCTGCCTCAGCTTCAGCAGTGTGTAATTGACTGAAGGCGAAAAACCAAGCAGCAGAGCAGCGGGCTTCTGTGCGCACTGAAGGCAATTGCAAGAATCCAGCAGCTGCTCCTTGCCAAGCACAGGCAGCTGCCTGGGTTCTTGGTTTTTGACCAACTCACAGTTGCCCTTCTTTTCAGCAGCTGCCACCGTGTTCTCTGCATCTCGGAGCCTCTGGGGAGCAACAAGAATTTCCAAGGTGGGATGCATGAAAACTAAAATAAAAACTCAGGAAGGTTGTCCTGGAACACCTTCCATTGGCATGCCAAGGGTGAATTCAAGAGGCAGGAGAGCGGCAGCCACCGTCCTGCAGCTGTGTGCGAGCTTCGCGCACTATCCGGCTTCTTCGCGGCTTCGTTCTTCGCCTCTTGCAAGCTACCGCGATCTCCGGCTGCCGGAGGCCAAGAAGCGGCTACTTCGCGCACAGATCAGTGGAGCGGTAGCGGTGAGCTCCGGAGCGCCGCTTTTGCCGAAAGACGCCGGGAAGCGGCACTTGCTTTCGGCCAGCTGCGGAGCTGCGTATTCTGCCTCTCTGCTCGCCTACATCTTAGCGAAAAGCTTTTCCGCTCCAGTTCTCAAGGAGAAAGTGTACCAGCAGTGCTCACTTAGCCCGACCTTGCCAGGAAATAAGGTTTGCTGCACATTCCAAGGACACTGCATTTTCCTGGGCAAGCTGCAACCTGCTGGCAGATGGCCCTGCTCTCTGCCCACTCCTGCCCAGTTCTTGCTACTAGCGGGCACGTTGCAGCCTGGCGAAGGCAAGAAACCTGGAGAGCTGTCACAGAGCAGAAGGGCAGCTGAGATGCTGAAAAGCAGCCAAGCTGAACAGCCTGCCTCAGCTTCAGCAGTGTGTAATTGACTGAAGGCGAAAAACCAAGCAGCAGAGCAGCGGGCTTCTGTGCGCACTGAAGGCAATTGCAAGAATCCAGCAGCTGCTCCTTGCCAAGCACAGGCAGCTGCCTGGGTTCTTGGTTTTTGACCAACTCACAGTTGCCCTTCTTTTCAGCAGCTGCCACCGTGTTCTCTGCATCTCGGAGCCTCTGGGGAGCAACAAGAATTTCCAAGGTGGGATGCATGAAAACTAAAATAAAAACTCAGGAAGGTTGTCCTGGAACACCTTCCATTGGCATGCCAAGGGTGAATTCAAGAGGCAGGAGAGCGGCAGCCACCGTCCTGCAGCTGTGTGCGAGCTTCGCGCACTATCCGGCTTCTTCGCGGCTTCGTTCTTCACCTCTTGCAAGCTACCGCGATCTCCGGCTGCCGGAGGCCAAGAAGCGGCTACTTCGCGCACAGATCAGTGGAGCGGTAGCGGTGAGCTCCGGAGCGCCGCTTTTGCCGAAAGACGCCGGGAAGCGGCACTTGCTTTCGGCCAGCTGCGGAGCTGCGTATTCTGCCTCTCTGCTCGCCTACATCTTAGCGAAAAGCTTTTCGGCTCCAGTTCTCAAGGAGAAAGTGTACCAGCAGTGCTCACTTAGCCCGACCTTGCCAGGAAATAAGATTTGCTGCACATTCCAAGGACACTGCATTTTCCTGGGCAAGCTGCAACCTGCTGGCAGATGGCCCTGCTCTCTGCCCACTCCTGCCCAGTTCTTGGTACTAGCGGGCACGTTGCAGCCTGGCGAAGGCAAGAAACCTGGAGAGCTGTCACAGAGCAGAAGGGCAGCTGAGATGCTGAAAAGCAGCAAAGCTGAACTGCCTGCCTCAGCTTCAGCAGTGTGTAATTGACTGAAGGCGAAAAACCAAGCAGCAGAGCAGCGGGCTTCTGTGCGCACTGAAGGCAATTGCAAGAATCCAGCAGCTGCTCCTTGCCAAGCACAGGCAGCTGCCTGGGTTCTTGGTTTTTGACCAACTCACAGTTGCCCTTCTTTTCAGCAGCTGCCACCGTGTTCTCTGCATCTCGGAGCCTCTGGGGAGCAACGAGAATTTCCAAGGTGGGATGCATGAAAACTAAAATAAAAACTCAGGAAAGTTGTCCTGGAACACCTTCCATTGGCATGCCAAGGGTGAATTCAAGAGGCAGGAGAGCGGCAGCCACCGTCCTGCAGCTGTGTGCGAGCTTCGCACACAAGCCGGCTTCTTCGCGGCTTCGTTCTTCGCCTCTTGCAAGCTACCGCGATCTCCGGCTGCCGGAGGCCAAGAAGCGGCTACTTCGCGCACAGATCAGTGGAGCGGTAGCGGTGAGCTCCGGAGCGCCGCTTTTGCCGAAAGACGCCGGGAAGCGGCACTTGCTTTCGGCCAGCTGCGGAGCTCCGTATTCTGCCTCTCTGCTCGCCTACATCTTAGCGAAAAGCTTTTCCGCTCCAGTTCTCAAGGAGAAAGTGTACCAGCAGTGCTCACTTAGCCCGACCTTGCCAGGAAATAAGATTTGCTGCACATTCCAAGGACACTGCATTTTCCTGGGCAAGCTGCAACCTGCTGGCAGATGGCCCTGCTCTCTGCCCACTCCTGCCCAGTTCTTGCTACTAGCGGGCACGTTGCAGCCTGGCGAAGGCAAGAAACCTGGAGAGCTGTCACAGAGCAGAAGGGCAGCTGAGATGCTGAAAAGCAGCAAAGCTGAACTGCCTGCCTCAGCTTCAGCAGTGTGTAATTGACTGAAGGCGAAAAACCAAGCAGCAGGGCAGCGGGCTTCTGTGCGCACTGAAGGCAATTGCAAGAATCCAGCAGCTGCTCTTTGCCAAGCACAGGCAGCTGCCTGGGTTCTTGGTTTTTGACCAACTCACAGTTGCCCTTCTTTTCAGCAGCTGCCACCGTGTTCTCTGCATCTCGGAGCCTCTGGGGAGCAACGAGAATTTCCAAGGTGGGATGCATGAAAACTAAAATAAAAACTCAGGAAGTTTGTCCTGGAACACCTTCCATTGGCATGCCAAGGGTGAATTCAAGAGGCAGGAGAGCGGCAGCCACCGTCCTGCAGCTGTCTGCGAGCTTCGCACACAAGCCGGCTTCTTCGCGGCTTCGTTCTTCGTCTCTTGCAAGCTACCGCGATCTCCGGCTGCCGGAGGCCAAGAAGCAGCTACTTCGCGCACAGATCAGTGGAGCGGTAGCGGTGAGCTCCGGAGCGCCGCTTCTGCCGAAAGACGCCGGCAAGCGGCACTTGCTTTCGGCCAGCTGCGGAGCTGCGTATTCTGCCTCTCTGCTCGCCTACATCTTAGCGAAAAGCTTTTCCGCTCCAGTTCTCAAGGAGAAAGTGTACCAGCAGTGCTCACTTAGCCCGACCTTGCCAGGAAATAAGATTTGCTGCACATTCCAAGGACACTGCATTTTCCTGGGCAAGCTGCAACCTGCTGGCAGATGGCCGTGCTCTCTGCCCACTCCTGCCCAGTTCTTGCTACTAGCGGGCACGTTGCAGCCTGGCGAAGGCAAGAAACCTGGAGAGCTGTCACAGAGCAGAAGGGCAGCTGAGATGCTGAAAAGCAGCAAAGCTGAACTGCCTGCCTCAGCTTCAGCAGTGTGTAATTGACTGAAGGCGAAAAACCAAGCAGCAGAGCAGCGGGCTTCTGTGCGCACTGAAGGCAATTGCAAGAATCCAGCAGCTGCTCCTTGCCAAGCACAGGCAGCTGCCTGGGTTCTTGGTTTTTGACCAACTCACAGTTGCCCTTCTTTTCAGCAGCTGCCACCGTGTTCTCTGCATCTCGGAGCCTCTGGGGAGCAACAAGAATTTCCAAGGTGGGATGCATGACGACTATGTCAAAACCCAGGAAAGTTGTCCTGGAACACCTTCCATTGGCATGCCAAGGGTGAATTCAAGAGGCAGGAGAGCAGCAGCCGCCGTCCTTCAGCTGTCTGCGAGCTTCGCACACAAGCCGGCTTCTTCGCGGCTTCGTTCTTCGCCTCTTGCAAGCTACCGCGATCTCCGGCTGCCGGAGGCCAAGAAGCGGCTACTTCGCGCACAGATCACTGGAGCGGCAGCGGTGCGCTCCGGAGCAGGGCTTCTGCCGAAAGACGCCGGGAAGCGGCACTTGCTTTCGGCCAGCTCCGGAGCTGCGTATTCTGCCTGTCGAGTCGCCTACATCTTAGCGAAAAGCTTTTCGGCTCCAGTTCTCAAGGAGAAAGTGTACCAGCAGTGCTCACTTAGCCCGACCTTGCCAGGAAATAAGATTTGCTGCACATTCCAAGGACACTGCATTTTCCTGGGCAAGCTGCAACCTGCTGGCAGATGGCCCTGCTCTCTGCCCACTCCTGCCCAGTTCTTGCTACTAGCGGGCACGTTGCAGCCTGGCGAAGGCAAGAAACCTGGAGAGCTGTCACAGAGCAGAAGGGCAGCTGAGATGCTGAAAAGCAGCAAAGCTGAACAGCCTGCCTCAGCTTCAGCAGTGTGTAATTGACTGAAGGCGAAAAACCAAGCAGCAGGGCAGCGGGCTTCTGTGCGCACTGAAGGCAATTGCAAGAATCCAGCAGCTGCTCCTTGCCAAGCACAGGCAGCTGCCTGGGTTCTTGGTTTTTGACCAACTCACAGTTGCCCTTCTTTTCAGCAGCTGCCACCGTGTTCTCTGCATCTCGGAGCCTCTGGGGAGCAACGAGAATTTCCAAGGTGGGATGCATGAAAACTAAAATAAAAACTCAGGAAGGTTGTCCTGGAACACCTTCCATTGGCATGCCAAGGGTGAATTCAAGAGGCAGGAGAGCGGCAGCCACCGTCCTGCAGCTGTGTGCGAGCTTCGCGCACTATCCGGCTTCTTCGCGGCTTCGTTCTTCGCCTCTTGCAAGCTACCGCGATCTCCGGCTGCCGGAGGCCAAGAAGCGGCTACTTCGCGCACAGATCAGTGGAGCGGTAGCGGTGAGCTCCGGAGCGCCGCTTTTGCCGAAAGACGCCGGGAAGCGGCACTTGCTTTCGGCCAGCTGCGGACCTGCGTATTCTGCCTCTCTGCTCGCCTACATCTTAGCGAAAAGCTTTTCCGCTCCAGTTCTCAAGGAGAAAGTGTACCAGCACTGCTCACTTAGCCCGACCTTGCCAGGAAATAAGATTTGCTGCACATTCCAAGGACACTGCATTTTCCTGGGCAAGCTGCAACCTGCTGGCAGATGGCCCTGCTCTCTGCCCACTCCTGCCCAGTTCTTGCTACTAGCGGGCACGTTGCAGCCTGGCGAAGGCAAGAAACCTGGAGAGCTGTCACAGAGCAGAAGGGCAGCTGAGATGCTGAAAAGCAGCAAAGCTGAACTGCCTGCCTCAGCTTCAGCAGTGTGTAATTGACTGAAGGCGAAAAACCAAGCAGCAGGGCAGCGGGCTTCTGTGCGCACTGAAGGCAATTGCAAGAATCCAGCAGCTGCTCCTTGCCAAGCACAGGCAGCTGCCTGGGTTCTTGGTTTTTGACCAACTCACAGTTGCCCTTCTTTTCAGCAGCTGCCACCGTGTTCTCTGCATCTCGGAGCCTCTGGGGAGCAACAAGAATTTCCAAGGTGGGATGCATGACGACTATGTCAAAACCCAGGAAAGTTGTCTTGGAACACCTTCCATTGGCATGCCAAGGGTGAATTCAAGAGGCAGGAGAGCAGCAGCCGCCGTCCTTCAGCTGTCTGCGAGCTTCGCACACAAGCCGGCTTCTTCGCGGCTTCGTTCTTCGCCTCTTGCAAGCTACCGCGATCTCCGGCTGCCGGAGGCCAAGAAGCGGCTACTTCGCGCACAGATCAGTGGAGCGGCAGCGGTGCGCTCCGGAGAGCCGCTTCTGCCGAAAGACGCCGGGAAGCGGCACTTGCTTTCGGCCAGCTGCGGAGCTCCGTATTCTGCCTCTCTGCTCGCCTACATCTTAGCGAAAAGCTTTTCGGCTCCAGTTCTCAAGGAGAAAGTGTACCAGCAGTGCTCACTTAGCCCGACCTTGCCAGGAAATAAGGTTTGCTGCACATTCCAAGGACACTGCATTTTCCTGGGCAAGCTGCAACCTGCTGGCAGATGGCCCTGCTCTCTGCCCACTCCTGCCCAGTTCTTGGTACTAGCGGGCACGTTGCAGCCTGGCGAAGGCAAGAAACCTGGAGAGCTGTCACAGAGCAGAAGGGCAGCTGAGATGCTGAAAAGCAGCCAAGCTGAACAGCCTGCCTCAGCTTCAGCAGTGTGTAATTGACTGAAGGCGAAAAACCAAGCAGCAGAGCAGCGGGCTTCTGTGCGCACTGAAGGCAATTGCAAGAATCCAGCAGCTGCTCCTTGCCAAGCACAGGCAGCTGCCTGGGTTCTTGGTTTTTGACCAACTCACAGTTGCCCTTCTTTTCAGCAGCTGCCACCGTGTTCTCTGCATCTCGGAGCCTCTGGGGAGCAACAAGAATTTCCAAGGTGGGATGCATGAAAACTAAAATAAAAACTCAGGAAGGTTGTCCTGGAACACCTTCCATTGGCATGCCAAGGGTGAATTCAAGAGGCAGGAGAGCGGCAGCCACCGTCCTGCAGCTGTGTGCGAGCTTCGCGCACTATCCGGCTTCTTCGCGGCTTCGTTCTTCGCCTCTTGCAAGCTACCGCGATCTCCGGCTGCCGGAGGCCAAGAAGCGGCTACTTCGCGCACAGATCAGTGGAGCGGTAGCGGTGAGCTCCGGAGCGCCGCTTCTGCCGAAAGACGCCGGGAAGCGGCACTTGCTTTCGGCCAGCTGCGGAGCTGCGTATTCTGCCTCTCTGCTCGCCTACATCTTAGCGAAAAGCTTTTCCGCTCCAGTTCTCAAGGAGAAAGTGTACCAGCAGTGCTCACTTAGCCCGACCTTGCCAGGAAATAAGATTTGCTGCACATTCCAAGGACACTGCATTTTCCTGGGCAAGCTGCAACCTGCTGGCAGATGGCCCTGCTCTCTGCCCACTCCTGCCCAGTTCTTGGTACTAGCGGGCACGTTGCAGCCTGGCGAAGGCAAGAAACCTGGAGAGCTGTCACAGAGCAGAAGGGCAGCTGAGATGCTGAAAAGCAGCAAAGCTGAACTGCCTGCCTCAGCTTCAGCAGTGTGTAATTGACTGAAGGCGAAAAACCAAGCAGCAGAGCAGCGGGCTTCTGTGCGCACTGAAGGCAATTGCAAGAATCCAGCAGCTGCTCCTTGCCAAGCACAGGCAGCTGCCTGGGTTCTTGGTTTTTGACCAACTCACAGTTGCCCTTCTTTTCAGCAGCTGCCACCGTGTTCTCTGCATCTCGGAGCCTCTGGGGAGCAACAAGAATTTCCAAGGTGGGATGCATGACGACTATGTCAAAACCCAGGAAAGTTGTCCTGGAACACCTTCCATTGGCATGCCAAGGGTGAATTCAAGAGGCAGGAGAGCAGCAGCCGCCGTCCTTCAGCTGTCTGCGAGCTTCGCACACAAGCCGGCTTCTTCGCGGCTTCGTTCTTCGCCTCTTGCAAGCTACCGCGATCTCCGGCTGCCGGAGGCCAAGAAGCGGCTACTTCGCGCACAGATCACTGGAGCGGCAGCGGTGCGCTCCGGAGCAGGGCTTCTGCCGAAAGACGCCGGGAAGCGGCACTTGCTTTCGGCCAGCTCCGGAGCTGCGTATTCTGCCTGTCGAGTCGCCTACATCTTAGCGAAAAGCTTTTCGGCTCCAGTTCTCAAGGAGAAAGTGTACCAGCAGTGCTCACTTAGCCCGACCTTGCCAGGAAATAAGATTTGCTGCACATTCCAAGGACACTGCATTTTCCTGGGCAAGCTGCAACCTGCTGGCAGATGGCCCTGCTCTCTGCCCACTCCTGCCCAGTTCTTGCTACTAGCGGGCACGTTGCAGCCTGGCGAAGGCAAGAAACCTGGAGAGCTGTCACAGAGCAGAAGGGCAGCTGAGATGCTGAAAAGCAGCAAAGCTGAACAGCCTGCCTCAGCTTCAGCAGTGTGTAATTGACTGAAGGCGAAAAACCAAGCAGCAGGGCAGCGGGCTTCTGTGCGCACTGAAGGCAATTGCAAGAATCCAGCAGCTGCTCCTTGCCAAGCACAGGCAGCTGCCTGGGTTCTTGGTTTTTGACCAACTCACAGTTGCCCTTCTTTTCAGCAGCTGCCACCGTGTTCTCTGCATCTCGGAGCCTCTGGGGAGCAACGAGAATTTCCAAGGTGGGATGCATGAAAACTAAAATAAAAACTCAGGAAGGTTGTCCTGGAACACCTTCCATTGGCATGCCAAGGGTGAATTCAAGAGGCAGGAGAGCGGCAGCCACCGTCCTGCAGCTGTGTGCGAGCTTCGCGCACTATCCGGCTTCTTCGCGGCTTCGTTCTTCGCCTCTTGCAAGCTACCGCGATCTCCGGCTGCCGGAGGCCAAGAAGCGGCTACTTCGCGCACAGATCAGTGGAGCGGTAGCGGTGAGCTCCGGAGCGCCGCTTTTGCCGAAAGACGCCGGGAAGCGGCACTTGCTTTCGGCCAGCTGCGGAGCTGCGTATTCTGCCTCTCTGCTCGCCTACATCTTAGCGAAAAGCTTTTCCGCTCCAGTTCTCAAGGAGAAAGTGTACCAGCACTGCTCACTTAGCCCGACCTTGCCAGGAAATAAGATTTGCTGCACATTCCAAGGACACTGCATTTTCCTGGGCAAGCTGCAACCTGCTGGCAGATGGCCCTGCTCTCTGCCCACTCCTGCCCAGTTCTTGCTACTAGCGGGCACGTTGCAGCCTGGCGAAGGCAAGAAACCTGGAGAGCTGTCACAGAGCAGAAGGGCAGCTGAGATGCTGAAAAGCAGCAAAGCTGAACTGCCTGCCTCAGCTTCAGCAGTGTGTAATTGACTGAAGGCGAAAAACCAAGCAGCAGGGCAGCGGGCTTCTGTGCGCACTGAAGGCAATTGCAAGAATCCAGCAGCTGCTCCTTGCCAAGCACAGGCAGCTGCCTGGGTTCTTGGTTTTTGACCAACTCACAGTTGCCCTTCTTTTCAGCAGCTGCCACCGTGTTCTCTGCATCTCGGAGCCTCTGGGGAGCAACAAGAATTTCCAAGGTGGGATGCATGACGACTATGTCAAAACCCAGGAAAGTTGTCCTGGAACACCTTCCATTGGCATGCCAAGGGTGAATTCAAGAGGCAGGAGAGCAGCAGCCACCGTCCTTCAGCTGTCTGCGAGCTTCGCACACAAGCCGGCTTCTTCGCGGCTTCGTTCTTCGCCTCTTGCAAGCTACCGCGATCTCCGGCTGCCGGAGGCCAAGAAGCGGCTACTTCGCGCACAGATCAGTGGAGCGGCAGCGGTGCGCTCCGGAGAGCCGCTTCTGCCGAAAGACGCCGGGAAGCGGCACTTGCTTTCGGCCAGCTGCGGAGCTCCGTATTCTGCCTCTCTGCTCGCCTACATCTTAGCGAAAAGCTTTTCGGCTCCAGTTCTCAAGGAGAAAGTGTACCAGCAGTGCTCACTTAGCCCGACCTTGCCAGGAAATAAGGTTTGCTGCACATTCCAAGGACACTGCATTTTCCTGGGCAAGCTGCAACCTGCTGGCAGATGGCCCTGCTCTCTGCCCACTCCTGCCCAGTTCTTGGTACTAGCGGGCACGTTGCAGCCTGGCGAAGGCAAGAAACCTGGAGAGCTGTCACAGAGCAGAAGGGCAGCTGAGATGCTGAAAAGCAGCCAAGCTGAACAGCCTGCCTCAGCTTCAGCAGTGTGTAATTGACTGAAGGCGAAAAACCAAGCAGCAGAGCAGCGGGCTTCTGTGCGCACTGAAGGCAAATGCAAGAATCCAGCAGCTGCTCCTTGCCAAGCACAGGCAGCTGCCTGGGTTCTTGGTTTTTGACCAACTCACAGTTGCCCTTCTTTTCAGCAGCTGCCACCGTGTTCTCTGCATCTCGGAGCCTCTGGGGAGCAACGAGAATTTCCAAGGTGGGATGCATGAAAACTAAAATAAAAACTCAGGAAAGTTGTCCTGGAACACCTTCCATTGGCATGCCAAGGGTGAATTCAAGAGGCAGGAGAGCGGCAGCCACCGTCCTGCAGCTGTCTGCGAGCTTCGCACACAAGCCGGCTTCTTCGCGGCTTCGTTCTTCGCCTCTTGCAAGCTACCGCGATCTCCGGCTGCCGGAGGCCAAGAAGCGGCTACTTCGCGCACAGATCACTGGAGCGGCAGCGGTGCGCTCCGGAGCAGGGCTTCTGCCGAAAGACGCCGGGAAGCGGCACTTGCTTTCGGCCAGCTGCGGAGCTGCGTATTCTGCCTGTCGAGTCGCCTACATCTTAGCGAAAAGCTTTTCGGCTCCAGTTCTCAAGGAGAAAGTGTACCAGCAGTGCTCACTTAGCCCGACCTTGCCAGGAAATAAGATTTGCTGCACATTCCAAGGACACTGCATTTTCCTGGGCAAGCTGCAACCTGCTGGCAGATGGCCGTGCTCTCTGCCCACTCCTGCCCAGTTCTTGGTACTAGCGGGCACGTTGCAGCCTGGCGAAGGCAAGAAACCTGGAGAGCTGTCACAGAGCAGAAGGGCAGCTGAGATGCTGAAAAGCAGCAAAGCTGAACTGCCTGCCTCAGCTTCAGCAGTGTGTAATTGACTGAAGGCGAAAAACCAAGCAGCAGGGCAGCGGGCTTCTGTGCGCACTGAAGGCAAATGCAAGAATCCAGCAGCTGCTCCTTGCCAAGCACAGGCAGCTGCCTGGGTTCTTGGTTTTTGACCAACTCACAGTTGCCCTTCTTTTCAGCAGCTGCCACCGTGTTCTCTGCATCTCGGAGCCTCTGGGGAGCAACAAGAATTTCCAAGGTGGGATGCATGACGATTATGTCAAAACCCAGGAAAGTTGTCCTGGAACACCTCCCATTGGCATGCCAGAAGTGAATTCAAGAGGCAGGAGAGCGGCAGCCACCGTCCTGCAGCAGTCTGCGAGCTTCGCACACAAGCTGGCTTCTTCGCGGCTTCGTTCTTCGCCTCTTGCAAGCTACCGCGATCTCTGGCTGCCGGAGGCCAAGAAGCCGCTACTTCGCGCAGAGATCACTGGAGCGGCAGCGGTGCGCTCCGAAGCGCCGCTTTTGCCGAAAGACGCCGGGAAGCGGCACTTGCTTTCGGCCAGCTGCGGAGCTCCGTATTCTGCCTCTCTAGTCGCCTACATCTTAGCGAAAAGCTTTTCGGCTCCAGTTCTCAAGGAGAAAGTGTACCAGCAGTGCTCACTTAGCCCGACCTTGCCAGGAAATAAGATTTGCTGCACATTCCAAGGACACTGCATTTTCCTGGGCAAGCTGCAACCTGCTGGCAGATGGCCGTGCTCTCTGCCCACTCCTGCCCAGTTCTTGCTACTAGCGGGCACGTTGCAGCCTGGCGAAGGCAAGAAACCTGGAGAGCTGTCACAGAGCAGAAGGGCAGCTGAGATGCTGAAAAGCAGCAAAGCTGAACTGCTTGCCTCAGCTTCAGCAGTGTGTAATTGACTGAAGGCGAAAAACCAAGCAGCAGAGCAGCGGGCTTCTGTGCGCACTGAAGGCAATTGCAAGAATCCAGCAGCTGCTCCTTGCCAAGCACAGGCAGCTGCCTGGGTTCTTGGTTTTTGACCAACTCACAGTTGCCCTTCTTTTCAGCAGCTGCCACCGTGTTCTCTGCATCTCGGAGCCTCTGGGGAGCAACGAGAATTTCCAAGGTGGGATGCATGAACACTAAAATAAAAACTCAGGAAAGTTGTCCTGGAACACCTTCCATTGGCATGCCAAGGGTGAATTCAAGAGGCAGGAGAGCGGCAGCCACCGTCCTGCAGCTGTGTGCGAGCTTCGCACACAAGCCGGCTTCTTCGCGGCTTCGTTCTTCGCCTCTTGCAAGCTACCGCGATCTCCGGCTGCCGGAGGCCAAGAAGCGGCTACTTCGCGCACAGATCAGTGGAGCGGTAGCGGTGAGCTCCGGAGCGCCGCTTTTGCCGAAAGACGCCGGGAAGCGGCACTTGCTTTCGGCCAGCTGCGGAGCTCCGTATTCTGCCTCTCTGCTCGCCTACATCTTAGCGAAAAGCTTTTCGGCTCCAGTTCTCAAGGAGAAAGTGTACCAGCAGTGCTCACTTAGCCCGACCTTGCCAGGAAATAAGATTTGCTGCACATTCCAAGGACACTGCATTTTCCTGGGCAAGCTGCAACCTGCTGGCAGATGGCCCTGCTCTCTGCCCACTCCTGCCCAGTTCTTGCTACTAGCGGGCACGTTGCAGCCTGGCGAAGGCAAGAAACCTGGAGAGCTGTCACAGAGCAGAAGGGCAGCTGAGATGCTGAAAAGCAGCAAAGCTGAACTGCCTGCCTCAGCTTCAGCAGTGTGTAATTGACTGAAGGCGAAAAACCAAGCAGCAGGGCAGCGGGCTTCTGTGCGCACTGAAGGCAATTGCAAGAATCCAGCAGCTGCTCCTTGCCAAGCACAGGCAGCTGCCTGGGTTCTTGGTTTTTGATCAACTCACAGTTGCCCTTCTTTTCAGCAGCTGCCACCGTGTTCTCTGCATCTCGGAGCCTCTGGGGAGCAACGAGAATTTCCAAGGTGGGATGCATGAAAACTAAAATAAAAACTCAGGAAGGTTGTCCTGGAACACCTTCCATTGGCATGCCAAGGGTGAATTCAAGAGGCAGGAGAGCGGCAGCCACCGTCCTGCAGCTGTCTGCGAGCTTCGCACACAAGCCGGCTTCTTTGCGGCTTCGTTCTTCGTCTCTTGCAAGCTACCGCGATCTCCGGCTGCCGGAGGCCAAGAAGCGGCTACTTCGCGCACAGATCAGTGGAGCGGTAGCGGTGAGCTCCGGAGCGCCGCTTCTGCCGAAAGACGCCGGGAAGCGGCACTTGCTTTCGGCCAGCTGCGGAGCTGCGTATTCTGCCTCTCTGCTCGCCTACATCTTAGCGAAAAGCTTTTCGGCTCCAGTTCTCAAGGAGAAAGTGTACCAGCAGTGCTCACTTAGCCCGACCTTGCCAGGAAATAAGATTTGCTGCACATTCCAAGGACACTGCATTTTCCTGGGCAAGCTGCAACCTGCTGGCAGATGGCCCTGCTCTCTGCCCACTCCTGCCCAGTTCTTGCTACTAGCGGGCACGTTGCAGCCTGGCGAAGGCAAGAAACCTGGAGAGCTGTCACAGAGCAGAAGGGCAGCTGAGATGCTGAAAAGCAGCAAAGCTGAACTGCCTGCCTCAGCTTCAGCTGTGTGTAATTGACTGAAGGCGAAAAACCAAGCAGCAGAGCAGCGGGCTTCTGTGCGCACTGAAGGCAATTGCAAGAATCCAGCAGCTGCTCCTTGCCAAGCACAGGCAGCTGCCTGGGTTCTTGGTTTTTGACCAACTCACAGTTGCCCTTCTTTTCAGCAGCTGCCACCGTGTTCTCTGCATCTCGGAGCCTCTGGGGAGCAACAAGAATTTCCAAGGTGGGATGCATGACGACTATGTCAAAACCCAGGAAAGTTGTCCTGGAACACCTTCCATTGGCATGCCAAAAGTGAATTCAAGAGGCAGGAGAGCAGCAGCCGCCGTCCTTCAGCTGTCTGCGAGCTTCGCACACAAGCTGGCTTCTTCGCGGCTTCGTTCTTCGCCTCTTGCAAGCTACCGCGATCTCCGGCTGCCGGAGGCCAAGAAGCGGCTACTTCGCGCACAGATCACTGGAGCGGCAGCGGTGCGCTCCGGAGCAGGGCTTCTGCCGAAAGACGCCGGGAAGCGGCACTTGCTTTCGGCCAGCTGCGGAGCTCCGTATTCTGCCTGTCGAGTCGCCTACATCTTAGCGAAAAGCTTTTCGGCTCCAGTTCTCAAGGAGAAAGTGTACCAGCAGTGCTCACTTAGCCCGACCTTGCCAGGAAATAAGATTTGCTGCACATTCCAAGGACACTGCATTTTCCTGGGCAAGCTGCAACCTGCTGGCAGATGGCCCTGCTCTCTGCCCACTCCTGCCCAGTTCTTGCTACTAGCGGGCACGTTGCAGCCTGGCGAAGGCAAGAAACCTGGAGAGCTGTCACAGAGCAGAAGGGCAGCTGAGATGCTGAAAAGCAGCAAAGCTGAACAGCCTGCCTCAGCTTCAGCAGTGTGTAATTGACTGAAGGCGAAAAACCAAGCAGCAGGGCAGCGGGCTTCTGTGCGCACTGAAGGCAATTGCAAGAATCCAGCAGCTGCTCCTTGCCAAGCACAGGCAGCTGCCTGGGTTCTTGGTTTTTGACCAACTCACAGTTGCCCTTCTTTTCAGCAGCTGCCACCGTGTTCTCTGCATCTCGGAGCCTCTGGGGAGCAACGAGAATTTCCAAGGTGGGATGCATGAAAACTAAAATAAAAACTCAGGAAGTTTGTCCTGGAACACCTTCCATTGGCATGCCAAGGGTGAATTCAAGAGGCAGGAGAGCGGCAGCCACCGTCCTGCAGCTGTGTGCGAGCTTCGCGCACTATCCGGCTTCTTCGCGGCTTCGTTCTTCGCCTCTTGCAAGCTACCGCGATCTCCGGCTGCCGGAGGCCAAGAAGCGGCTACTTCGCGCACAGATCAGTGGAGCGGTAGCGGTGAGCTCCGGAGCGCCGCTTTTGCCGAAAGACGCCGGGAAGCGGCACTTGCTTTCGGCCAGCTGCGGAGCTGCGTATTCTGCCTCTCTGCTCGCCTACATCTTAGCGAAAAGCTTTTCCGCTCCAGTTCTCAAGGAGAAAGTGTACCAGCAGTGCTCACTTAGCCCGACCTTGCCAGGAAATAAGATTTGCTGCACATTCCAAGGACACTGCATTTTCCTGGGCAAGCTGCAACCTGCTGGCAGATGGCCCTGCTCTCTGCCCACTCCTGCCCAGTTCTTGGTACTAGCGGGCACGTTGCAGCCTGGCGAAGGCAAGAAACCTGGAGAGCTGTCACAGAGCAGAAGGGCAGCTGAGATGCTGAAAAGCAGCAAAGCTGAACTGCCTGCCTCAGCTTCAGCAGTGTGTAATTGACTGAAGGCGAAAAACCAAGCAGCAGGGCAGCGGGCTTCTGTGCGCACTGAAGGCAATTGCAAGAATCCAGCAGCTGCTCCTTGCCAAGCACAGGCAGCTGCCTGGGTTCTTGGTTTTTGACCAACTCACAGTTGCCCTTCTTTTCAGCAGCTGCCACCGTGTTCTCTGCATCTCGGAGCCTCTGGGGAGCAACGAGAATTTCCAAGGTGGGATGCATGAAAACTAAAATAAAAACTCAGGAAGTTTGTCCTGGAACACCTTCCATTGGCATGCCAAGGGTGAATTCAAGAGGCAGGAGAGCGGCAGCCACCGTCCTGCAGCTGTCTGCGAGCTTCGCACACAAGCCGGCTTCTTCGCGGCTTCGTTCTTCGTCTCTTGCAAGCTACCGCGATCTCCGGCTGCCGGAGGCCAAGAAGCGGCTACTTCGCGCACAGATCAGTGGAGCGGTAGCGGTGAGCTCCGGAGCGCCGCTTCTGCCGAAAGACGCCGGGAAGCGGCACTTGCTTTCGGCCAGCTGCGGAGCTGCGTATTCTGCCTCTCTGCTCGCCTACATCTTAGCGAAAAGCTTTTCCGCTCCAGTTCTCAAGGAGAAAGTGTACCAGCACTGCTCACTTAGCCCGACCTTGCCAGGAAATAAGATTTGCTGCACATTCCAAGGACACTGCATTTTCCTGGGCAAGCTGCAACCTGCTGGCAGATGGCCGTGCTCTCTGCCCACTCCTGCCCAGTTCTTGCTACTAGCGGGCACGTTGCAGCCTGGCGAAGGCAAGAAACCTGGAGAGCTGTCACAGAGCAGAAGGGCAGCTGAGATGCTGAAAAGCAGCAAAGCTGAACTGCCTGCCTCAGCTTCAGCAGTGTGTAATTGACTGAAGGCGAAAAACCAAGCAGCAGAGCAGCGGGCTTCTGTGCGCACTGAAGGCAAATGCAAGAATCCAGCAGCTGCTCCTTGCCAAGCACAGGCAGCTGCCTGGGTTCTTGGTTTTTGACCAACTCACAGTTGCCCTTCTTTTCAGCAGCTGCCACCGTGTTCTCTGCATCTCGGAGCCTCTGGGGAGCAACAAGAATTTCCAAGGTGGGATGCATGAAAACTAAAATAAAAACTCAGGAAGGTTGTCCTGGAACACCTTCCATTGGCATGCCAAGGGTGAATTCAAGAGGCAGGAGAGCAGCAGCCGCCGTCCTTCAGCTGTCTGCGAGCTTCGCACACAAGCCGGCTTCTTCGCGGCTTCGTTCTTCGCCTCTTGCAAGCTACCGCGATCTCCGGCTGCCGGAGGCCAAGAAGCGGCTACTTCGCGCACAGATCACTGGAGCGGCAGCGGTGCGCTCCGGAGCAGGGCTTCTGCCGAAAGACGCCGGGAAGCGGCACTTGCTTTCGGCCAGCTCCGGAGCTGCGTATTCTGCCTGTCGAGTCGCCTACATCTTAGCGAAAAGCTTTTCGGCTCCAGTTCTCAAGGAGAAAGTGTACCAGCAGTGCTCACTTAGCCCGACCTTGCCAGGAAATAAGATTTGCTGCACATTCCAAGGACACTGCATTTTCCTGGGCAAGCTGCAACCTGCTGGCAGATGGCCGTGCTCTCTGCCCACTCCTGCCCAGTTCTTGCTACTAGCGGGCACGTTGCAGCCTGGCGAAGGCAAGAAACCTGGAGAGCTGTCACAGAGCAGAAGGGCAGCTGAGATGCTGAAAAGCAGCAAAGCTGAACTGCCTGCCTCAGCTTCAGCAGTGTGTAATTGACTGAAGGCGAAAAACCAAGCAGCAGGGCAGCGGGCTTCTGTGCGCACTGAAGGCAATTGCAAGAATCCAGCAGCTGCTCCTTGCCAAGCACAGGCAGCTGCCTGGGTTCTTGGTTTTTGACCAACTCACAGTTGCCCTTCTTTTCAGCAGCTGCCACCGTGTTCTCTGCATCTCGGAGCCTCTGGGGAGCAACAAGAATTTCCAAGGTGGGATGCATGAAAACTAAAATAAAAACTCAGGAAGGTTGTCCTGGAACACCTTCCATTGGCATGCCAAGGGTGAATTCAAGAGGCAGGAGAGCGGCAGCCACCGTCCTGCAGCTGTCTGCGAGCTTCGCACACAAGCCGGCTTCTTCGCGGCTTCGTTCTTCGCCTCTTGCAAGCTACCGCGATCTCCGGCTGCCGGAGGCCAAGAAGCGGCTACTTCGCGCACAGATCAGTGGAGCGGTAGCGGTGAGCTCCGGAGCGCCGCTTTTGCCGAAAGACGCCGGGAAGCGGCACTTGCTTTCGGCCAGCTGCGGAGCTCCGTATTCTGCCTCTCTGCTCGCCTACATCTTAGCGAAAAGCTTTTCGGCTCCAGTTCTCAAGGAGAAAGTGTACCAGCAGTGCTCACTTAGCCCGACCTTGCCAGGAAATAAGATTTGCTGCACATTCCAAGGACACTGCATTTTCCTGGGCAAGCTGCAACCTGCTGGCAGATGGCCGTGCTCTCTGCCCACTCCTGCCCAGTTCTTGCTACTAGCGGGCACGTTGCAGCCTGGCGAAGGCAAGAAACCTGGAGAGCTGTCACAGAGCAGAAGGGCAGCTGAGATGCTGAAAAGCAGCAAAGCTGAACTGCCTGCCTCAGCTTCAGCAGTGTGTAATTGACTGAAGGCGAAAAACCAAGCAGCAGGGCAGCGGGCTTCTGTGCGCACTGAAGGCAAATGCAAGAATCCAGCAGCTGCTCCTTGCCAAGCACAGGCAGCTGCCTGGGTTCTTGGTTTTTGACCAACTCACAGTTGCCCTTCTTTTCAGCAGCTGCCACCGTGTTCTCTGCATCTCGGAGCCTCTGGGGAGCAACAAGAATTTCCAAGGTGGGATGCATGACGATTATGTCAAAACCCAGGAAAGTTGTCCTGGAACACCTCCCATTGGCATGCCAGAAGTGAATTCAAGAGGCAGGAGAGCGGCAGCCACCGTCCTGCAGCAGTCTGCGAGCTTCGCACACAAGCTGGCTTCTTCGCGGCTTCGTTCTTCGCCTCTTGCAAGCTACCGCGATCTCTGGCTGCCGGAGGCCAAGAAGCCGCTACTTCGCGCAGAGATCACTGGAGCGGCAGCGGTGCGCTCCGAAGCGCCGCTTTTGCCGAAAGACGCCGGGAAGCGGCACTTGCTTTCGGCCAGCTGCGGAGCTCCGTATTCTGCCTCTCTAGTCGCCTACATCTTAGCGAAAAGCTTTTCCGCTCCAGTTCTCAAGGAGAAAGTGTACCAGCAGTGCTCACTTAGCCCGACCTTGCCAGGAAATAAGATTTGCTGCACATTCCAAGGACACTGCATTTTCCTGGGCAAGCTGCAACCTGCTGGCAGATGGCCGTGCTCTCTGCCCACTCCTGCCCAGTTCTTGCTACTAGCGGGCACGTTGCAGCCTGGCGAAGGCAAGAAACCTGGAGAGCTGTCACAGAGCAGAAGGGCAGCTGAGATGCTGAAAAGCAGCAAAGCTGAACTGCTTGCCTCAGCTTCAGCAGTGTGTAATTGACTGAAGGCGAAAAACCAAGCAGCAGAGCAGCGGGCTTCTGTGCGCACTGAAGGCAATTGCAAGAATCCAGCAGCTGCTCCTTGCCAAGCACAGGCAGCTGCCTGGGTTCTTGGTTTTTGACCAACTCACAGTTGCCCTTCTTTTCAGCAGCTGCCACCGTGTTCTCTGCATCTCGGAGCCTCTGGGGAGCAACGAGAATTTCCAAGGTGGGATGCATGAAAACTAAAATAAAAACTCAGGAAAGTTGTCCTGGAACACCTTCAATTGGCATGCCAAGGGTGAATTCAAGAGGCAGGAGAGCGGCAGCCACCGTCCTGCAGCTGTCTGCGAGCTTCGCACACAAGCCGGCTTCTTCGCGGCTTCGTTCTTCGCCTCTTGCAAGCTACCGCGATCTCCGGCTGCCGGAGGCCAAGAAGCGGCTTCTTCGCGCACAGATCAGTGGAGCGGTAGCGGTGAGCTCCGGAGCGCCGCTTTTGCCGAAAGACGCCGGGAAGCGGCACTTGCTTTCGGCCAGCTGCGGAGCTCCGTATTCTGCCTCTCTGCTCGCCTACATCTTAGCGAAAAGCTTTTCGGCTCCAGTTCTCAAGGAGAAAGTGTACCAGCAGTGCTCACTTAGCCCGACCTTGCCAGGAAATAAGATTTGCTGCACATTCCAAGGACACTGCATTTTCCTGGGCAAGCTGCAACCTGCTGGCAGATGGCCGTGCTCTCTGCCCACTCCTGCCCAGTTCTTGCTACTAGCGGGCACGTTGCAGCCTGGCGAAGGCAAGAAACCTGGAGAGCTGTCACAGAGCAGAAGGGCAGCTGAGATGCTGAAAAGCAGCAAAGCTGAACTGCCTGCCTCAGCTTCAGCAGTGTGTAATTGACTGAAGGCGAAAAACCAAGCAGCAGGGCAGCGGGCTTCTGTGCGCACTGAAGGCAATTGCAAGAATCCAGCAGCTGCTCCTTGCCAAGCACAGGCAGCTGCCTGGGTTCTTGGTTTTTGATCAACTCACAGTTGCCCTTCTTTTCAGCAGCTGCCACCGTGTTCTCTGCATCTCGGAGCCTCTGGGGAGCAACGAGAATTTCCAAGGTGGGATGCATGAAAACTAAAATAAAAACTCAGGAAGTTTGTCCTGGAACACCTTCCATTGGCATGCCAAGGGTGAATTCAAGAGGCAGGAGAGCGGCAGCCGCCGTCCTGCAGCTGTCTGCGAGCTTCGCACACAAGCCGGCTTCTTCGCGGCTTTGTTCTTCGTCTCTTGCAAGCTACCGCGATCTCCGGCTGCCGGAGGCCAAGAAGCGGCTACTTCGCGCACAGATCAGTGGAGCGGTAGCGGTGAGCTCCGGAGCGCCGCTTCTGCCGAAAGACGCCGGGAAGCGGCACTTGCTTTCGGCCAGCTGCGGAGCTGCGTATTCTGCCTCTCTGCTCGCCTACATCTTAGCGAAAAGCTTTTCCGCTCCAGTTCTCAAGGAGAAAGTGTACCAGCACTGCTCACTTAGCCCGACCTTGCCAGGAAATAAGATTTGCTGCACATTCCAAGGACACTGCATTTTCCTGGGCAAGCTGCAACCTGCTGGCAGATGGCCCTGCTCTCTGCCCACTCCTGCCCAGTTCTTGGTACTAGCGGGCACGTTGCAGCCTGGCGAAGGCAAGAAACCTGGAGAGCTGTCACAGAGCAGAAGGGCAGCTGAGATGCTGAAAAGCAGCAAAGCTGAACTGCCTGCCTCAGCTTCAGCAGTGTGTAATTGACTGAAGGCGAAAAACCAAGCAGCAGAGCAGCGGGCTTCTGTGCGCACTGAAGGCAATTGCAAGAATCCAGCAGCTGCTCCTTGCCAAGCACAGGCAGCTGCCTGGGTTCTTGGTTTTTGACCAACTCACAGTTGCCCTTCTTTTCAGCAGCTGCCACCGTGTTCTCTGCATCTCGGAGCCTCTGGGGAGCAACAAGAATTTCCAAGGTGGGATGCATGACGACTATGTCAAAACCCAGGAAAGTTGTCCTGGAACACCTTCCATTGGCATGCCAAAAGTGAATTCAAGAGGCAGGAGAGCAGCAGCCGCCGTCCTGCAGCTGTCTGCGAGCTTCGCACACAAGCTGGCTTCTTCGCGGCTTCGTTCTTCGCCTCTTGCAAGCTACCGCGATCTCCGGCTGCCGGAGGCCAAGAAGCGGCTACTTCGCGCACAGATCACTGGAGCGGCAGCGGTGCGCTCCGGAGCAGGGCTTCTGCCGAAAGACGCCGGGAAGCGGCACTTGCTTTCGGCCAGCTGCGGAGCTCCGTATTCTGCCTGTCGAGTCGCCTACATCTTAGCGAAAAGCTTTTCGGCTCCAGTTCTCAAGGAGAAAGTGTACCAGCAGTGCTCACTTAGCCCGACCTTGCCAGGAAATAAGATTTGCTGCACATTCCAAGGACACTGCATTTTCCTGGGCAAGCTGCAACCTGCTGGCAGATGGCCCTGCTCTCTGCCCACTCCTGCCCAGTTCTTGCTACTAGCGGGCACGTTGCAGCCTGGCGAAGGCAAGAAACCTGGAGAGCTGTCACAGAGCAGAAGGGCAGCTGAGATGCTGAAAAGCAGCAAAGCTGAACTGCCTGCCTCAGCTTCAGCAGTGTGTAATTGACTGAAGGCGAAAAACCAAGCAGCAGGGCAGCGGGCTTCTGTGCGCACTGAAGGCAAATGCAAGAATCCAGCAGCTGCTCCTTGCCAAGCACAGGCAGCTGCCTGGGTTCTTGGTTTTTGACCAACTCACAGTTGCCCTTCTTTTCAGCAGCTGCCACCGTGTTCTCTGCATCTCGGAGCCTCTGGGGAGCAACAAGAATTTCCAAGGTGGGATGCATGACGATTATGTCAAAACCCAGGAAAGTTGTCCTGGAACACCTCCCATTGGCATGCCAGAAGTGAATTCAAGAGGCAGGAGAGCGGCAGCCACCGTCCTGCAGCAGTCTGCGAGCTTCGCACGCAAGCTGGCTTCTTCGCGGCTTCGTTCTTCGCCTCTTGCAAGCTACCGCGATCTCTGGCTGCCGGAGGCCAAGAAGCCGCTACTTCGCGCAGAGATCACTGGAGCGGCAGCGGTGCGCTCCGAAGCGCCGCTTTTGCCGAAAGACGCCGGGAAGCGGCACTTGCTTTCGGCCAGCTGCGGAGCTCCGTATTCTGCCTCTCTAGTCGCCTACATCTTAGCGAAAAGCTTTTCCGCTCCAGTTCTCAAGGAGAAAGTGTACCAGCAGTGCTCACTTAGCCCGACCTTGCCAGGAAATAAGATTTGCTGCACATTCCAAGGACACTGCATTTTCCTGGGCAAGCTGCAACCTGCTGGCAGATGGCCGTGCTCTCTGCCCACTCCTGCCCAGTTCTTGCTACTAGCGGGCACGTTGCAGCCTGGCGAAGGCAAGAAACCTGGAGAGCTGTCACAGAGCAGAAGGGCAGCTGAGATGCTGAAAAGCAGCAAAGCTGAACTGCTTGCCTCAGCTTCAGCAGTGTGTAATTGACTGAAGGCGAAAAACCAAGCAGCAGAGCAGCGGGCTTCTGTGCGCACTGAAGGCAATTGCAAGAATCCAGCAGCTGCTCCTTGCCAAGCACAGGCAGCTGCCTGGGTTCTTGGTTTTTGACCAACTCACAGTTGCCCTTCTTTTCAGCAGCTGCCACCGTGTTCTCTGCATCTCGGAGCCTCTGGGGAGCAACGAGAATTTCCAAGGTGGGATGCATGAAAACTAAAATAAAAACTCAGGAAAGTTGTCCTGGAACACCTTCCATTGGCATGCCAAGGGTGAATTCAAGAGGCAGGAGAGCGGCAGGCACCGTCCTGCAGCTGTGTGCGAGCTTCGCACACAAGCCGGCTTCTTCGCGGCTTCGTTCTTCGCCTCTTGCAAGCTACCGCGATCTCCGGCTGCCGGAGGCCAAGAAGCGGCTACTTCGCGCACAGATCAGTGGAGCGGCAGCGGTGCGCTCCGGAGAGCCGCTTCTGCCGAAAGACGCCGGCAAGCGGCACTTGCTTTCGGCCAGCTGCGGAGCTCCGTATTCTGCCTCTCTGCTCGCCTACATCTTAGCGAAAAGCTTTTCGGCTCCAGTTCTCAAGGAGAAAGTGTACCAGCAGTGCTCACTTAGCCCGACCTTGCCAGGAAATAAGGTTTGCTGCACATTCCAAGGACACTGCATTTTCCTGGGCAAGCTGCAACCTGCTGGCAGATGGCCCTGCTCTCTGCCCACTCCTGCCCAGTTCTTGCTACTAGCGGGCACGTTGCAGCCTGGCGAAGGCAAGAAACCTGGAGAGCTGTCACAGAGCAGAAGGGCAGCTGAGATGCTGAAAAGCAGCCAAGCTGAACAGCCTGCCTCAGCTTCAGCAGTGTGTAATTGACTGAAGGCGAAAAACCAAGCAGCAGAGCAGCGGGCTTCTGTGCGCACTGAAGGCAATTGCAAGAATCCAGCAGCTGCTCCTTGCCAAGCACAGGCAGCTGCCTGGGTTCTTGGTTTTTGACCAACTCACAGTTGCCCTTCTTTTCAGCAGCTGCCACCGTGTTCTCTGCATCTCGGAGCCTCTGGGGAGCAACAAGAATTTCCAAGGTGGGATGCATGACGACTATGTCAAAACCCAGGAAAGTTGTCCTGGAACACCTTCCATTGGCATGCCAAGGGTGAATTCAAGAGGCAGTAGAGCAGCAGCCGCCGTCCTTCAGCTGTCTGCGAGCTTCGCACACAAGCTGGCTTCTTCGCGGCTTCGTTCTTCGCCTCTTGCAAGCTACCGCGATCTCCGGCTGCCAGAGGCCAAGAAGCGGCTACTTCGCGCACAGATCACTGGAGCGGCAGCGGTGCGCTCCGGAGCAGGGCTTCTGCCGAAAGACGCCGGGAAGCGGCACTTGCTTTCGGCCAGCTCCGGAGCTGCGTATTCTGCCTGTCGAGTCGCCTACATCTTAGCGAAAAGCTTTTCGGCTCCAGTTCTCAAGGAGAAAGTGTACCAGCAGTGCTCACTTAGCCCGACCTTGCCAGGAAATAAGATTTGCTGCACATTCCAAGGACACTGCATTTTCCTGGGCAAGCTGCAACCTGCTGGCAGATGGCCGTGCTCTCTGCCCACTCCTGCCCAGTTCTTGCTACTAGCGGGCACGTTGCAGCCTGGCGAAGGCAAGAAACCTGGAGAGCTGTCACAGAGCAGAAGGGCAGCTGAGATGCTGAAAAGCAGCAAAGCTGAACTGCTTGCCTCAGCTTCAGCAGTGTGTAATTGACTGAAGGCGAAAAACCAAGCAGCAGGGCAGCGGGCTTCTGTGCGCACTGAAGGCAATTGCAAGAATCCAGCAGCTGCTCCTTGCCAAGCACAGGCAGCTGCCTGGGTTCTTGGTTTTTGATCAACTCACAGTTGCCCTTCTTTTCAGCAGCTGCCACCGTGTTCTCTGCATCTCGGAGCCTCTGGGGAGCAACAAGAATTTCCAAGGTGGGATGCATGACGATTATGTCAAAACCCAGGAAAGTTGTCCTGGAACACCTCCCATTGGCATGCCAGAAGTGAATTCAAGAGGCAGGAGAGCGGCAGCCACCGTCCTGCAGCAGTCTGCGAGCTTCGCACACAAGCTGGCTTCTTCGCGGCTTCGTTCTTCGCCTCTTGCAAGCTACCGCGATCTCTGGCTGCCGGAGGCCAAGAAGCCGCTACTTCGCGCAGAGATCACTGGAGCGGCAGCGGTGCGCTCCGAAGCGCCGCTTTTGCCGAAAGACGCCGGGAAGCGGCACTTGCTTTCGGCCAGCTGCGGAGCTCCGTATTCTGCCTCTCTAGTCGCCTACATCTTAGCGAAAAGCTTTTCCGCTCCAGTTCTCAAGGAGAAAGTGTACCAGCAGTGCTCACTTAGCCCGACCTTGCCAGGAAATAAGATTTGCTGCACATTCCAAGGACACTGCATTTTCCTGGGCAAGCTGCAACCTGCTGGCAGATGGCCGTGCTCTCTGCCCACTCCTGCCCAGTTCTTGCTACTAGCGGGCACGTTGCAGCCTGGCGAAGGCAAGAAACCTGGAGAGCTGTCACAGAGCAGAAGGGCAGCTGAGATGCTGAAAAGCAGCAAAGCTGAACTGCTTGCCTCAGCTTCAGCAGTGTGTAATTGACTGAAGGCGAAAAACCAAGCAGCAGAGCAGCGGGCTTCTGTGCGCACTGAAGGCAATTGCAAGAATCCAGCAGCTGCTCCTTGCCAAGCACAGGCAGCTGCCTGGGTTCTTGGTTTTTGACCAACTCACAGTTGCCCTTCTTTTCAGCAGCTGCCACCGTGTTCTCTGCATCTCGGAGCCTCTGGGGAGCAACGAGAATTTCCAAGGTGGGATGCATGAAAACTAAAATAAAAACTCAGGAAAGTTGTCCTGGAACACCTTCCATTGGCATGCCAAGGGTGAATTCAAGAGGCAGGAGAGCGGCAGGCACCGTCCTGCAGCTGTGTGCGAGCTTCGCACACAAGCCGGCTTCTTCGCGGCTTCGTTCTTCGCCTCTTGCAAGCTACCGCGATCTCCGGCTGCCGGAGGCCAAGAAGCGGCTACTTCGCGCACAGATCAGTGGAGCGGCAGCGGTGCGCTCCGGAGAGCCGCTTCTGCCGAAAGACGCCGGCAAGCGGCACTTGCTTTCGGCCAGCTGCGGAGCTCCGTATTCTGCCTCTCTGCTCGCCTACATCTTAGCGAAAAGCTTTTCGGCTCCAGTTCTCAAGGAGAAAGTGTACCAGCAGTGCTCACTTAGCCCGACCTTGCCAGGAAATAAGGTTTGCTGCACATTCCAAGGACACTGCATTTTCCTGGGCAAGCTGCAACCTGCTGGCAGATGGCCCTGCTCTCTGCCCACTCCTGCCCAGTTCTTGCTACTAGCGGGCACGTTGCAGCCTGGCGAAGGCAAGAAACCTGGAGAGCTGTCACAGAGCAGAAGGGCAGCTGAGATGCTGAAAAGCAGCCAAGCTGAACAGCCTGCCTCAGCTTCAGCAGTGTGTAATTGACTGAAGGCGAAAAACCAAGCAGCAGAGCAGCGGGCTTCTGTGCGCACTGAAGGCAATTGCAAGAATCCAGCAGCTGCTCCTTGCCAAGCACAGGCAGCTGCCTGGGTTCTTGGTTTTTGACCAACTCACAGTTGCCCTTCTTTTCAGCAGCTGCCACCGTGTTCTCTGCATCTCGGAGCCTCTGGGGAGCAACAAGAATTTCCAAGGTGGGATGCATGAAAACTAAAATAAAAACTCAGGAAGGTTGTCCTGGAACACCTTCCATTGGCATGCCAAGGGTGAATTCAAGAGGCAGGAGAGCGGCAGCCACCGTCCTGCAGCTGTGTGCGAGCTTCGCGCACTATCCGGCTTCTTCGCGGCTTCGTTCTTCGCCTCTTGCAAGCTACCGCGATCTCCGGCTGCCGGAGGCCAAGAAGCGGCTACTTCGCGCACAGATCAGTGGAGCGGTAGCGGTGAGCTCCGGAGCGCCGCTTTTGCCGAAAGACGCCGGGAAGCGGCACTTGCTTTCGGCCAGCTGCGGAGCTGCGTATTCTGCCTCTCTGCTCGCCTACATCTTAGCGAAAAGCTTTTCCGCTCCAGTTCTCAAGGAGAAAGTGTACCAGCAGTGCTCACTTAGCCCGACCTTGCCAGGAAATAAGATTTGCTGCACATTCCAAGGACACTGCATTTTCCTGGGCAAGCTGCAACCTGCTGGCAGATGGCCCTGCTCTCTGCCCACTCCTGCCCAGTTCTTGGTACTAGCGGGCACGTTGCAGCCTGGCGAAGGCAAGAAACCTGGAGAGCTGTCACAGAGCAGAAGGGCAGCTGAGATGCTGAAAAGCAGCAAAGCTGAACTGCCTGCCTCAGCTTCAGCAGTGTGTAATTGACTGAAGGCGAAAAACCAAGCAGCAGGGCAGCGGGCTTCTGTGCGCACTGAAGGCAATTGCAAGAATCCAGCAGCTGCTCCTTGCCAAGCACAGGCAGCTGCCTGGGTTCTTGGTTTTTGACCAACTCACAGTTGCCCTTCTTTTCAGCAGCTGCCACCGTGTTCTCTGCATCTCGGAGCCTCTGGGGAGCAACGAGAATTTCCAAGGTGGGATGCATGAAAACTAAAATAAAAACTCAGGAAGTTTGTCCTGGAACACCTTCCATTGGCATGCCAAGGGTGAATTCAAGAGGCAGGAGAGCGGCAGCCACCGTCCTGCAGCTGTCTGCGAGCTTCGCACACAAGCCGGCTTCTTCGCGGCTTCGTTCTTCGTCTCTTGCAAGCTACCGCGATCTCCGGCTGCCGGAGGCCAAGAAGCGGCTACTTCGCGCACAGATCAGTGGAGCGGTAGCGGTGAGCTCCGGAGCGCCGCTTCTGCCGAAAGACGCCGGGAAGCGGCACTTGCTTTCGGCCAGCTGCGGAGCTGCGTATTCTGCCTCTCTGCTCGCCTACATCTTAGCGAAAAGCTTTTCCGCTCCAGTTCTCAAGGAGAAAGTGTACCAGCAGTGCTCACTTAGCCCGACCTTGCCAGGAAATAAGATTTGCTGCACATTCCAAGGACACTGCATTTTCCTGGGCAAGCTGCAACCTGCTGGCAGATGGCCCTGCTCTCTGCCCACTCCTGCCCAGTTCTTGCTACTAGCGGGCACGTTGCAGCCTGGCGAAGGCAAGAAACCTGGAGAGCTGTCACAGAGCAGAAGGGCAGCTGAGATGCTGAAAAGCAGCAAAGCTGAACTGCCTGCCTCAGCTTCAGCAGTGTGTAATTGACTGAAGGCGAAAAACCAAGCAGCAGAGCAGCGGGCTTCTGTGCGCACTGAAGGCAATTGCAAGAATCCAGCAGCTGCTCCTTGCCAAGCACAGGCAGCTGCCTGGGTTCTTGGTTTTTGACCAACTCACAGTTGCCCTTCTTTTCAGCAGCTGCCACCGTGTTCTCTGCATCTCGGAGCCTCTGGGGAGCAACAAGAATTTCCAAGGTGGGATGCATGAAAACTAAAATAAAAACTCAGGAAGGTTGTCCTGGAACACCTTCCATTGGCATGCCAAGGGTGAATTCAAGAGGCAGGAGAGCAGCAGCCGCCGTCCTTCAGCTGTCTGCGAGCTTCGCACACAAGCTGGCTTCTTCGCGGCTTCGTTCTTCGCCTCTTGCAAGCTACCGCGATCTCCGGCTGCCAGAGGCCAAGAAGCGGCTACTTCGCGCACAGATCACTGGAGCGGCAGCGGTGCGCTCCGGAGCAGGGCTTCTGCCGAAAGACGCCGGGAAGCGGCACTTGCTTTCGGCCAGCTCCGGAGCTGCGTATTCTGCCTGTCGAGTCGCCTACATCTTAGCGAAAAGCTTTTCGGCTCCAGTTCTCAAGGAGAAAGTGTACCAGCAGTGCTCACTTAGCCCGACCTTGCCAGGAAATAAGATTTGCTGCACATTCCAAGGACACTGCATTTTCCTGGGCAAGCTGCAACCTGCTGGCAGATGGCCGTGCTCTCTGCCCACTCCTGCCCAGTTCTTGCTACTAGCGGGCACGTTGCAGCCTGGCGAAGGCAAGAAACCTGGAGAGCTGTCACAGAGCAGAAGGGCAGCTGAGATGCTGAAAAGCAGCAAAGCTGAACTGCTTGCCTCAGCTTCAGCAGTGTGTAATTGACTGAAGGCGAAAAACCAAGCAGCAGGGCAGCGGGCTTCTGTGCGCACTGAAGGCAATTGCAAGAATCCAGCAGCTGCTCCTTGCCAAGCACAGGCAGCTGCCTGGGTTCTTGGTTTTTGATCAACTCACAGTTGCCCTTCTTTTCAGCAGCTGCCACCGTGTTCTCTGCATCTCGGAGCCTCTGGGGAGCAACAAGAATTTCCAAGGTGGGATGCATGACGACTATGTCAAAACCCAGGAAAGTTGTCCTGGAACACCTTCCATTGGCATGCCAAGGGTGAATTCAAGAGGCAGGAGAGCAGCAGCCGCCGTCCTTCAGCTGTCTGCGAGCTTCGCACACAAGCTGGCTTCTTCGCGGCTTCGTTCTTCGCCTCTTGCAAGCTACCGCGATCTCCGGCTGCCGGAGGCCAAGAAGCGGCTACTTCGCGCACAGATCAGTGGAGCGGCAGCGGTGCGCTCCGGAGAGCCGCTTCTGCCGAAAGACGCCGGCAAGCGGCACTTGCTTTCGGCCAGCTGCGGAGCTCCGTATTCTGCCTCTCTGCTCGCCTACATCTTAGCGAAAAGCTTTTCGGCTCCAGTTCTCAAGGAGAAAGTGTACCAGCAGTGCTCACTTAGCCCGACCTTGCCAGGAAATAAGGTTTGCTGCACATTCCAAGGACACTGCATTTTCCTGGGCAAGCTGCAACCTGCTGGCAGATGGCCCTGCTCTCTGCCCACTCCTGCCCAGTTCTTGGTACTAGCGGGCACGTTGCAGCCTGGCGAAGGCAAGAAACCTGGAGAGCTGTCACAGAGCAGAAGGGCAGCTGAGATGCTGAAAAGCAGCCAAGCTGAACAGCCTGCCTCAGCTTCAGCAGTGTGTAATTGACTGAAGGCGAAAAACCAAGCAGCAGAGCAGCGGGCTTCTGTGCGCACTGAAGGCAATTGCAAGAATCCAGCAGCTGCTCCTTGCCAAGCACAGGCAGCTGCCTGGGTTCTTGGTTTTTGACCAACTCACAGTTGCCCTTCTTTTCAGCAGCTGCCACCGTGTTCTCTGCATCTCGGAGCCTCTGGGGAGCAACAAGAATTTCCAAGGTGGGATGCATGAAAACTAAAATAAAAACTCAGGAAGGTTGTCCTGGAACACCTTCCATTGGCATGCCAAGGGTGAATTCAAGAGGCAGGAGAGCGGCAGCCACCGTCCTGCAGCTGTGTGCGAGCTTCGCGCACTATCCGGCTTCTTCGCGGCTTCGTTCTTCGCCTCTTGCAAGCTACCGCGATCTCCGGCTGCCGGAGGCCAAGAAGCGGCTACTTCGCGCACAGATCAGTGGAGCGGTAGCGGTGAGCTCCGGAGCGCCGCTTCTGCCGAAAGACGCCGGGAAGCGGCACTTGCTTTCGGCCAGCTGCGGAGCTGCGTATTCTGCCTCTCTGCTCGCCTACATCTTAGCGAAAAGCTTTTCGGCTCCAGTTCTCAAGGAGAAAGTGTACCAGCACTGCTCACTTAGCCCGACCTTGCCAGGAAATAAGATTTGCTGCACATTCCAAGGACACTGCATTTTCCTGGGCAAGCTGCAACCTGCTGGCAGATGGCCGTGCTCTCTGCCCACTCCTGCCCAGTTCTTGCTACTAGCGGGCACGTTGCAGCCTGGCGAAGGCAAGAAACCTGGAGAGCTGTCACAGAGCAGAAGGGCAGCTGAGATGCTGAAAAGCAGCAAAGCTGAACTGCCTGCCTCAGCTTCAGCAGTGTGTAATTGACTGAAGGCGAAAAACCAAGCAGCAGAGCAGCGGGCTTCTGTGCGCACTGAAGGCAATTGCAAGAATCCAGCAGCTGCTCCTTGCCAAGCACAGGCAGCTGCCTGGGTTCTTGGTTTTTGACCAACTCACAGTTGCCCTTCTTTTCAGCAGCTGCCACCGTGTTCTCTGCATCTCGGAGCCTCTGGGGAGCAACAAGAATTTCCAAGGTGGGATGCATGAAAACTAAAATAAAAACTCAGGAAGGTTGTCCTGGAACACCTTCCATTGGCATGCCAAGGGTGAATTCAAGAGGCAGTAGAGCAGCAGCCGCCGTCCTTCAGCTGTCTGCGAGCTTCGCACACAAGCTGGCTTCTTCGCGGCTTCGTTCTTCGCCTCTTGCAAGCTACCGCGATCTCCGGCTGCCAGAGGCCAAGAAGCGGCTACTTCGCGCACAGATCACTGGAGCGGCAGCGGTGCGCTCCGGAGCAGGGCTTCTGCCGAAAGACGCCGGGAAGCGGCACTTGCTTTCGGCCAGCTCCGGAGCTGCGTATTCTGCCTGTCGAGTCGCCTACATCTTAGCGAAAAGCTTTTCGGCTCCAGTTCTCAAGGAGAAAGTGTACCAGCAGTGCTCACTTAGCCCGACCTTGCCAGGAAATAAGATTTGCTGCACATTCCAAGGACACTGCATTTTCCTGGGCAAGCTGCAACCTGCTGGCAGATGGCCGTGCTCTCTGCCCACTCCTGCCCAGTTCTTGCTACTAGCGGGCACGTTGCAGCCTGGCGAAGGCAAGAAACCTGGAGAGCTGTCACAGAGCAGAAGGGCAGCTGAGATGCTGAAAAGCAGCAAAGCTGAACTGCTTGCCTCAGCTTCAGCAGTGTGTAATTGACTGAAGGCGAAAAACCAAGCAGCAGGGCAGCGGGCTTCTGTGCGCACTGAAGGCAATTGCAAGAATCCAGCAGCTGCTCCTTGCCAAGCACAGGCAGCTGCCTGGGTTCTTGGTTTTTGATCAACTCACAGTTGCCCTTCTTTTCAGCAGCTGCCACCGTGTTCTCTGCATCTCGGAGCCTCTGGGGAGCAACAAGAATTTCCAAGGTGGGATGCATGACGACTATGTCAAAACCCAGGAAAGTTGTCCTGGAACACCTTCCATTGGCATGCCAAGGGTGAATTCAAGAGGCAGGAGAGCAGCAGCCGCCGTCCTTCAGCTGTCTGCGAGCTTCGCACACAAGCTGGCTTCTTCGCGGCTTCGTTCTTCGCCTCTTGCAAGCTACCGCGATCTCCGGCTGCCGGAGGCCAAGAAGCGGCTACTTCGCGCACAGATCAGTGGAGCGGCAGCGGTGCGCTCCGGAGAGCCGCTTCTGCCGAAAGACGCCGGCAAGCGGCACTTGCTTTCGGCCAGCTGCGGAGCTGCGTATTCTGCCTCTCTGCTCGCCTACATCTTAGCGAAAAGCTTTTCGGCTCCAGTTCTCAAGGAGAAAGTGTACCAGCAGTGCTCACTTAGCCCGACCTTGCCAGGAAATAAGGTTTGCTGCACATTCCAAGGACACTGCATTTTCCTGGGCAAGCTGCAACCTGCTGGCAGATGGCCCTGCTCTCTGCCCACTCCTGCCCAGTTCTTGGTACTAGCGGGCACGTTGCAGCCTGGCGAAGGCAAGAAACCTGGAGAGCTGTCACAGAGCAGAAGGGCAGCTGAGATGCTGAAAAGCAGCCAAGCTGAACAGCCTGCCTCAGCTTCAGCAGTGTGTAATTGACTGAAGGCGAAAAACCAAGCAGCAGAGCAGCGGGCTTCTGTGCGCACTGAAGGCAATTGCAAGAATCCAGCAGCTGCTCCTTGCCAAGCACAGGCAGCTGCCTGGGTTCTTGGTTTTTGACCAACTCACAGTTGCCCTTCTTTTCAGCAGCTGCCACCGTGTTCTCTGCATCTCGGAGCCTCTGGGGAGCAACAAGAATTTCCAAGGTGGGATGCATGAAAACTAAAATAAAAACTCAGGAAGGTTGTCCTGGAACACCTTCCATTGGCATGCCAAGGGTGAATTCAAGAGGCAGGAGAGCGGCAGCCACCGTCCTGCAGCTGTGTGCGAGCTTCGCGCACTATCCGGCTTCTTCGCGGCTTCGTTCTTCGCCTCTTGCAAGCTACCGCGATCTCCGGCTGCCGGAGGCCAAGAAGCGGCTACTTCGCGCACAGATCAGTGGAGCGGTAGCGGTGAGCTCCGGAGCGCCGCTTTTGCCGAAAGACGCCGGGAAGCGGCACTTGCTTTCGGCCAGCTGCGGAGCTGCGTATTCTGCCTCTCTGCTCGCCTACATCTTAGCGAAAAGCTTTTCCGCTCCAGTTCTCAAGGAGAAAGTGTACCAGCAGTGCTCACTTAGCCCGACCTTGCCAGGAAATAAGATTTGCTGCACATTCCAAGGACACTGCATTTTCCTGGGCAAGCTGCAACCTGCTGGCAGATGGCCCTGCTCTCTGCCCACTCCTGTCCAGTTCTTGGTACTAGCGGGCACGTTGCAGCCTGGCGAAGGCAAGAAACCTGGAGAGCTGTCACAGAGCAGAAGGGCAGCTGAGATGCTGAAAAGCAGCAAAGCTGAACTGCCTGCCTCAGCTTCAGCAGTGTGTAATTGACTGAAGGCGAAAAACCAAGCAGCAGGGCAGCGGGCTTCTGTGCGCACTGAAGGCAATTGCAAGAATCCAGCAGCTGCTCCTTGCCAAGCACAGGCAGCTGCCTGGGTTCTTGGTTTTTGACCAACTCACAGTTGCCCTTCTTTTCAGCAGCTGCCACCGTGTTCTCTGCATCTCGGAGCCTCTGGGGAGCAACGAGAATTTCCAAGGTGGGATGCATGAAAACTAAAATAAAAACTCAGGAAGTTTGTCCTGGAACACCTTCCATTGGCATGCCAAGGGTGAATTCAAGAGGCAGGAGAGCGGCAGCCACCGTCCTGCAGCTGTCTGCGAGCTTCGCACACAAGCCGGCTTCTTCGCGGCTTCGTTCTTCGTCTCTTGCAAGCTACCGCGATCTCCGGCTGCCGGAGGCCAAGAAGCGGCTACTTCGCGCACAGATCAGTGGAGCGGTAGCGGTGAGCTCCGGAGCGCCGCTTCTGCCGAAAGACGCCGGGAAGCGGCACTTGCTTTCGGCCAGCTGCGGAGCTGCGTATTCTGCCTCTCTGCTCGCCTACATCTTAGCGAAAAGCTTTTCGGCTCCAGTTCTCAAGGAGAAAGTGTACCAGCACTGCTCACTTAGCCCGACCTTGCCAGGAAATAAGATTTGCTGCACATTCCAAGGACACTGCATTTTCCTGGGCAAGCTGCAACCTGCTGGCAGATGGCCGTGCTCTCTGCCCACTCCTGCCCAGTTCTTGCTACTAGCGGGCACGTTGCAGCCTGGCGAAGGCAAGAAACCTGGAGAGCTGTCACAGAGCAGAAGGGCAGCTGAGATGCTGAAAAGCAGCAAAGCTGAACTGCCTGCCTCAGCTTCAGCAGTGTGTAATTGACTGAAGGCGAAAAACCAAGCAGCAGAGCAGCGGGCTTCTGTGCGCACTGAAGGCAATTGCAAGAATCCAGCAGCTGCTCCTTGCCAAGCACAGGCAGCTGCCTGGGTTCTTGGTTTTTGACCAACTCACAGTTGCCCTTCTTTTCAGCAGCTGCCACCGTGTTCTCTGCATCTCGGAGCCTCTGGGGAGCAACAAGAATTTCCAAGGTGGGATGCATGAAAACTAAAATAAAAACTCAGGAAGGTTGTCCTGGAACACCTTCCATTGGCATGCCAAGGGTGAATTCAAGAGGCAGGAGAGCAGCAGCCGCCGTCCTTCAGCTGTCTGCGAGCTTCGCACACAAGCTGGCTTCTTCGCGGCTTCGTTCTTCGCCTCTTGCAAGCTACCGCGATCTCCGGCTGCCGGAGGCCAAGAAGCGGCTACTTCGCGCACAGATCACTGGAGCGGCAGCGGTGCGCTCCGGAGCAGGGCTTCTGCCGAAAGACGCCGGGAAGCGGCACTTGCTTTCGGCCAGCTCCGGAGCTGCGTATTCTGCCTGTCGAGTCGCCTACATCTTAGCGAAAAGCTTTTCGGCTCCAGTTCTCAAGGAGAAAGTGTACCAGCAGTGCTCACTTAGCCCGACCTTGCCAGGAAATAAGATTTGCTGCACATTCCAAGGACACTGCATTTTCCTGGGCAAGCTGCAACCTGCTGGCAGATGGCCCTGCTCTCTGCCCACTCCTGCCCAGTTCTTGCTACTAGCGGGCACGTTGCAGCCTGGCGAAGGCAAGAAACCTGGAGAGCTGTCACAGAGCAGAAGGGCAGCTGAGATGCTGAAAAGCAGCAAAGCTGAACTGCCTGCCTCAGCTTCAGCAGTGTGTAATTGACTGAAGGCGAAAAACCAAGCAGCAGGGCAGCGGGCTTCTGTGCGCACTGAAGGCAATTGCAAGAATCCAGCAGCTGCTCCTTGCCAAGCACAGGCAGCTGCCTGGGTTCTTGGTTTTTGACCAACTCACAGTTGCCCTTCTTTTCAGCAGCTGCCACCGTGTTCTCTGCATCTCGGAGCCTCTGGGGAGCAACGAGAATTTCCAAGGTGGGATGCATGAAAACTAAAATAAAAACTCAGGAAGGTTGTCCTGGAACACCTTCCATTGGCATGCCAAGGGTGAATTCAAGAGGCAGGAGAGCGGCAGCCACCGTCCTGCAGCTGTGTGCGAGCTTCGCGCACTATCCGGCTTCTTCGCGGCTTCGTTCTTCGCCTCTTGCAAGCTACCGCGATCTCCGGCTGCCGGAGGCCAAGAAGCGGCTACTTCGCGCACAGATCAGTGGAGCGGTAGCGGTGAGCTCCGGAGCGCCGCTTTTGCCGAAAGACGCCGGGAAGCGGCACTTGCTTTCGGCCAGCTGCGGAGCTGCGTATTCTGCCTCTCTGCTCGCCTACATCTTAGCGAAAAGCTTTTCCGCTCCAGTTCTCAAGGAGAAAGTGTACCAGCACTGCTCACTTAGCCCGACCTTGCCAGGAAATAAGATTTGCTGCACATTCCAAGGACACTGCATTTTCCTGGGCAAGCTGCAACCTGCTGGCAGATGGCCGTGCTCTCTGCCCACTCCTGCCCAGTTCTTGGTACTAGCGGGCACGTTGCAGCCTGGCGAAGGCAAGAAACCTGGAGAGCTGTCACAGAGCAGAAGGGCAGCTGAGATGCTGAAAAGCAGCAAAGCTGAACTGCCTGCCTCAGCTTCAGCAGTGTGTAATTGACTGAAGGCGAAAAACCAAGCAGCAGGGCAGCGGGCTTCTGTGCGCACTGAAGGCAATTGCAAGAATCCAGCAGCTGCTCCTTGCCAAGCACAGGCAGCTGCCTGGGTTCTTGGTTTTTGACCAACTCACAGTTGCCCTTCTTTTCAGCAGCTGCCACCGTGTTCTCTGCATCTCGGAGCCTCTGGGGAGCAACAAGAATTTCCAAGGTGGGATGCATGACGATTATGTCAAAACCCAGGAAAGTTGTCCTGGAACACCTCCCATTGGCATGCCAGAAGTGAATTCAAGAGGCAGGAGAGCGGCAGCCACCGTCCTGCAGCAGTCTGCGAGCTTCGCACACAAGCTGGCTTCTTCGCGGCTTCGTTCTTCGCCTCTTGCAAGCTACCGCGATCTCTGGCTGCCGGAGGCCAAGAAGCCGCTACTTCGCGCAGAGATCACTGGAGCGGCAGCGGTGCGCTCCGAAGCGCCGCTTTTGCCGAAAGACGCCGGGAAGCGGCACTTGCTTTCGGCCAGCTGCGGAGCTCCGTATTCTGCCTCTCTAGTCGCCTACATCTTAGCGAAAAGCTTTTCCGCTCCAGTTCTCAAGGAGAAAGTGTACCAGCAGTGCTCACTTAGCCCGACCTTGCCAGGAAATAAGATTTGCTGCACATTCCAAGGACACTGCATTTTCCTGGGCAAGCTGCAACCTGCTGGCAGATGGCCGTGCTCTCTGCCCACTCCTGCCCAGTTCTTGCTACTAGCGGGCACGTTGCAGCCTGGCGAAGGCAAGAAACCTGGAGAGCTGTCACAGAGCAGAAGGGCAGCTGAGATGCTGAAAAGCAGCAAAGCTGAACTGCTTGCCTCAGCTTCAGCAGTGTGTAATTGACTGAAGGCGAAAAACCAAGCAGCAGGGCAGCGGGCTTCTGTGCGCACTGAAGGCAATTGCAAGAATCCAGCAGCTGCTCCTTGCCAAGCACAGGCAGCTGCCTGGGTTCTTGGTTTTTGACCAACTCACAGTTGCCCTTCTTTTCAGCAGCTGCCACCGTGTTCTCTGCATCTCGGAGCCTCTGGGGAGCAACGAGAATTTCCAAGGTGGGATGCATGAAAACTAAAATAAAAACTCAGGAAGTTTGTCCTGGAACACCTTCCATTGGCATGCCAAGGGTGAATTCAAGAGGCAGGAGAGCGGCAGCCACCGTCCTGCAGCTGTCTGCGAGCTTCGCACACAAGCCGGCTTCTTCGCGGCTTCGTTCTTCGTCTCTTGCAAGCTACCGCGATCTCCGGCTGCCGGAGGCCAAGAAGCGGCTACTTCGCGCACAGATCAGTGGAGCGGTAGCGGTGAGCTCCGGAGCGCCGCTTCTGCCGAAAGACGCCGGGAAGCGGCACTTGCTTTCGGCCAGCTGCGGAGCTGCGTATTCTGCCTCTCTGCTCGCCTACATCTTAGCGAAAAGCTTTTCCGCTCCAGTTCTCAAGGAGAAAGTGTACCAGCACTGCTCACTTAGCCCGACCTTGCCAGGAAATAAGATTTGCTGCACATTCCAAGGACACTGCATTTTCCTGGGCAAGCTGCAACCTGCTGGCAGATGGCCGTGCTCTCTGCCCACTCCTGCCCAGTTCTTGGTACTAGCGGGCACGTTGCAGCCTGGCGAAGGCAAGAAACCTGGAGAGCTGTCACAGAGCAGAAGGGCAGCTGAGATGCTGAAAAGCAGCAAAGCTGAACTGCCTGCCTCAGCTTCAGCAGTGTGTAATTGACTGAAGGCGAAAAACCAAGCAGCAGAGCAGCGGGCTTCTGTGCGCACTGAAGGCAATTGCAAGAATCCAGCAGCTGCTCCTTGCCAAGCACAGGCAGCTGCCTGGGTTCTTGGTTTTTGACCAACTCACAGTTGCCCTTCTTTTCAGCAGCTGCCACCGTGTTCTCTGCATCTCGGAGCCTCTGGGGAGCAACAAGAATTTCCAAGGTGGGATGCATGAAAACTAAAATAAAAACTCAGGAAGGTTGTCCTGGAACACCTTCCATTGGCATGCCAAGGGTGAATTCAAGAGGCAGGAGAGCAGCAGCCGCCGTCCTTCAGCTGTCTGCGAGCTTCGCACACAAGCTGGCTTCTTCGCGGCTTCGTTCTTCGCCTCTTGCAAGCTACCGCGATTTCCGGCTGCCGGAGGCCAAGAAGCGGCTACTTCGCGCACAGATCACTGGAGCGGCAGCGGTGCGCTCCGGAGCAGGGCTTCTGCCGAAAGACGCCGGGAAGCGGCACTTGCTTTCGGCCAGCTCCGGAGCTGCGTATTCTGCCTGTCGAGTCGCCTACATCTTAGCGAAAAGCTTTTCGGCTCCAGTTCTCAAGGAGAAAGTGTACCAGCAGTGCTCACTTAGCCCGACCTTGCCAGGAAATAAGATTTGCTGCACATTCCAAGGACACTGCATTTTCCTGGGCAAGCTGCAACCTGCTGGCAGATGGCCGTGCTCTCTGCCCACTCCTGCCCAGTTCTTGCTACTAGCGGGCACGTTGCAGCCTGGCGAAGGCAAGAAACCTGGAGAGCTGTCACAGAGCAGAAGGGCAGCTGAGATGCTGAAAAGCAGCAAAGCTGAACAGCCTGCCTCAGCTTCAGCAGTGTGTAATTGACTGAAGGCGAAAAACCAAGCAGCAGGGCAGCGGGCTTCTGTGCGCACTGAAGGCAATTGCAAGAATCCAGCAGCTGCTCCTTGCCAAGCACAGGCAGCTGCCTGGGTTCTTGGTTTTTGACCAACTCACAGTTGCCCTTCTTTTCAGCAGCTGCCACCGTGTTCTCTGCATCTCGGAGCCTCTGGGGAGCAACGAGAATTTCCAAGGTGGGATGCATGAAAACTAAAATAAAAACTCAGGAAGGTTGTCCTGGAACACCTTCCATTGGCATGCCAAGGGTGAATTCAAGAGGCAGGAGAGCGGCAGCCACCGTCCTGCAGCTGTCTGCGAGCTTCGCACACAAGCCGGCTTCTTCGCGGCTTCGTTCTTCGCCTCTTGCAAGCTACCGCGATCTCCGGCTGCCGGAGGCCAAGAAGCCGCTACTTCGCGCAGAGATCACTGGAGCGGCAGCGGTGCGCTCCGGAGCAGGGCTTCTGCCGAAAGACGCCGGGAAGCGGCACTTGCTTTCGGCCAGCTGCGGAGCTGCGTATTCTGCCTCTCTGCTCGCCTACATCTTAGCGAAAAGCTTTTCGGCTCCAGTTCTCAAGGAGAAAGTGTACCAGCAGTGCTCACTTAGCCCGACCTTGCCAGGAAATAAGATTTGCTGCACATTCCAAGGACACTGCATTTTCCTGGGCAAGCTGCAACCTGCTGGCAGATGGCCGTGCTCTCTGCCCACTCCTGCCCAGTTCTTGGTACTAGCGGGCACGTTGCAGCCTGGCGAAGGCAAGAAACCTGGAGAGCTGTCACAGAGCAGAAGGGCAGCTGAGATGCTGAAAAGCAGCAAAGCTGAACTGCCTGCCTCAGCTTCAGCAGTGTGTAATTGACTGAAGGCGAAAAACCAAGCAGCAGGGCAGCGGGCTTCTGTGCGCACTGAAGGCAAATGCAAGAATCCAGCAGCTGCTCCTTGCCAAGCACAGGCAGCTGCCTGGGTTCTTGGTTTTTGACCAACTCACAGTTGCCCTTCTTTTCAGCAGCTGCCACCGTGTTCTCTGCATCTCGGAGCCTCTGGGGAGCAACAAGAATTTCCAAGGTGGGATGCATGACGATTATGTCAAAACCCAGGAAAGTTGTCCTGGAACACCTCCCATTGGCATGCCAGAAGTGAATTCAAGAGGCAGGAGAGCGGCAGCCACCGTCCTGCAGCAGTCTGCGAGCTTCGCACACAAGCTGGCTTCTTCGCGGCTTCGTTCTTCGCCTCTTGCAAGCTACCGCGATCTCTGGCTGCCGGAGGCCAAGAAGCCGCTACTTCGCGCAGAGATCACTGGAGCGGCAGCGGTGCGCTCCGAAGCGCCGCTTTTGCCGAAAGACGCCGGGAAGCGGCACTTGCTTTCGGCCAGCTGCGGAGCTCCGTATTCTGCCTCTCTAGTCGCCTACATCTTAGCGAAAAGCTTTTCCGCTCCAGTTCTCAAGGAGAAAGTGTACCAGCAGTGCTCACTTAGCCCGACCTTGCCAGGAAATAAGATTTGCTGCACATTCCAAGGACACTGCATTTTCCTGGGCAAGCTGCAACCTGCTGGCAGATGGCCGTGCTCTCTGCCCACTCCTGCCCAGTTCTTGCTACTAGCGGGCACGTTGCAGCCTGGCGAAGGCAAGAAACCTGGAGAGCTGTCACAGAGCAGAAGGGCAGCTGAGATGCTGAAAAGCAGCAAAGCTGAACTGCTTGCCTCAGCTTCAGCAGTGTGTAATTGACTGAAGGCGAAAAACCAAGCAGCAGAGCAGCGGGCTTCTGTGCGCACTGAAGGCAATTGCAAGAATCCAGCAGCTGCTCCTTGCCAAGCACAGGCAGCTGCCTGGGTTCTTGGTTTTTGACCAACTCACAGTTGCCCTTCTTTTCAGCAGCTGCCACCGTGTTCTCTGCATCTCGGAGCCTCTGGGGAGCAACGAGAATTTCCAAGGTGGGATGCATGAAAACTAAAATAAAAACTCAGGAAAGTTGTCCTGGAACACCTTCAATTGGCATGCCAAGGGTGAATTCAAGAGGCAGGAGAGCGGCAGCCACCGTCCTGCAGCTGTGTGCGAGCTTCGCACACAAGCCGGCTTCTTCGCGGCTTCGTTCTTCGCCTCTTGCAAGCTACCGCGATCTCCGGCTGCCGGAGGCCAAGAAGCGGCTACTTCGCGCACAGATCAGTGGAGCGGTAGCGGTGAGCTCCGGAGCGCCGCTTTTGCCGAAAGACGCCGGGAAGCGGCACTTGCTTTCGGCCAGCTGCGGAGCTCCGTATTCTGCCTCTCTGCTCGCCTACATCTTAGCGAAAAGCTTTTCGGCTCCAGTTCTCAAGGAGAAAGTGTACCAGCAGTGCTCACTTAGCCCGACCTTGCCAGGAAATAAGATTTGCTGCACATTCCAAGGACACTGCATTTTCCTGGGCAAGCTGCAACCTGCTGGCAGATGGCCCTGCTCTCTGCCCACTCCTGCCCAGTTCTTGCTACTAGCGGGCACGTTGCAGCCTGGCGAAGGCAAGAAACCTGGAGAGCTGTCACAGAGCAGAAGGGCAGCTGAGATGCTGAAAAGCAGCAAAGCTGAACAGCCTGCCTCAGCTTCAGCAGTGTGTAATTGACTGAAGGCGAAAAACCAAGCAGCAGGGCAGCGGGCTTCTGTGCGCACTGAAGGCAATTGCAAGAATCCAGCAGCTGCTCCTTGCCAAGCACAGGCAGCTGCCTGGGTTCTTGGTTTTTGACCAACTCACAGTTGCCCTTCTTTTCAGCAGCTGCCACCGTGTTCTCTGCATCTCGGAGCCTCTGGGGAGCAACGAGAATTTCCAAGGTGGGATGCATGAAAACTAAAATAAAAACTCAGGAAGGTTGTCCTGGAACACCTTCCATTGGCATGCCAAGGGTGAATTCAAGAGGCAGGAGAGCGGCAGCCACCGTCCTGCAGCTGTCTGCGAGCTTCGCACACAAGCCGGCTTCTTCGCGGCTTCGTTCTTCGCCTCTTGCAAGCTACCGCGATCTCCGGCTGCCGGAGGCCAAGAAGCCGCTACTTCGCGCAGAGATCACTGGAGCGGCAGCGGTGCGCTCCGGAGCAGGGCTTCTGCCGAAAGACGCCGGGAAGCGGCACTTGCTTTCGGCCAGCTGCGGAGCTGCGTATTCTGCCTCTCTGCTCGCCTACATCTTAGCGAAAAGCTTTTCGGCTCCAGTTCTCAAGGAGAAAGTGTACCAGCAGTGCTCACTTAGCCCGACCTTGCCAGGAAATAAGATTTGCTGCACATTCCAAGGACACTGCATTTTCCTGGGCAAGCTGCAACCTGCTGGCAGATGGCCGTGCTCTCTGCCCACTCCTGCCCAGTTCTTGGTACTAGCGGGCACGTTGCAGCCTGGCGAAGGCAAGAAACCTGGAGAGCTGTCACAGAGCAGAAGGGCAGCTGAGATGCTGAAAAGCAGCAAAGCTGAACTGCCTGCCTCAGCTTCAGCAGTGTGTAATTGACTGAAGGCGAAAAACCAAGCAGCAGGGCAGCGGGCTTCTGTGCGCACTGAAGGCAAATGCAAGAATCCAGCAGCTGCTCCTTGCCAAGCACAGGCAGCTGCCTGGGTTCTTGGTTTTTGACCAACTCACAGTTGCCCTTCTTTTCAGCAGCTGCCACCGTGTTCTCTGCATCTCGGAGCCTCTGGGGAGCAACGAGAATTTCCAAGGTGGGATGCATGAAAACTAAAATAAAAACTCAGGAAGGTTGTCCTGGAACACCTTCCATTGGCATGCCAAGGGTGAATTCAAGAGGCAGGAGAGCGGCAGCCACCGTCCTGCAGCTGTCTGCGAGCTTCGCACACAAGCCGGCTTCTTCGCGGCTTCGTTCTTCGCCTCTTGCAAGCTACCGCGATCTCCGGCTGCCGGAGGCCAAGAAGCCGCTACTTCGCGCAGAGATCACTGGAGCGGCAGCGGTGCGCTCCGGAGCAGGGCTTCTGCCGAAAGACGCCGGGAAGCGGCACTTGCTTTCGGCCAGCTGCGGAGCTGCGTATTCTGCCTCTCTGCTCGCCTACATCTTAGCGAAAAGCTTTTCGGCTCCAGTTCTCAAGGAGAAAGTGTACCAGCAGTGCTCACTTAGCCCGACCTTGCCAGGAAATAAGATTTGCTGCACATTCCAAGGACACTGCATTTTCCTGGGCAAGCTGCAACCTGCTGGCAGATGGCCGTGCTCTCTGCCCACTCCTGCCCAGTTCTTGGTACTAGCGGGCACGTTGCAGCCTGGCGAAGGCAAGAAACCTGGAGAGCTGTCACAGAGCAGAAGGGCAGCTGAGATGCTGAAAAGCAGCAAAGCTGAACTGCCTGCCTCAGCTTCAGCAGTGTGTAATTGACTGAAGGCGAAAAACCAAGCAGCAGGGCAGCGGGCTTCTGTGCGCACTGAAGGCAAATGCAAGAATCCAGCAGCTGCTCCTTGCCAAGCACAGGCAGCTGCCTGGGTTCTTGGTTTTTGACCAACTCACAGTTGCCCTTCTTTTCAGCAGCTGCCACCGTGTTCTCTGCATCTCGGAGCCTCTGGGGAGCAACAAGAATTTCCAAGGTGGGATGCATGACGATTATGTCAAAACCCAGGAAAGTTGTCCTGGAACACCTCCCATTGGCATGCCAGAAGTGAATTCAAGAGGCAGGAGAGCGGCAGCCACCGTCCTGCAGCAGTCTGCGAGCTTCGCACACAAGCTGGCTTCTTCGCGGCTTCGTTCTTCGCCTCTTGCAAGCTACCGCGATCTCTGGCTGCCGGAGGCCAAGAAGCCGCTACTTCGCGCAGAGATCACTGGAGCGGCAGCGGTGCGCTCCGAAGCGCCGCTTTTGCCGAAAGACGCCGGGAAGCGGCACTTGCTTTCGGCCAGCTGCGGAGCTCCGTATTCTGCCTCTCTAGTCGCCTACATCTTAGCGAAAAGCTTTTCCGCTCCAGTTCTCAAGGAGAAAGTGTACCAGCAGTGCTCACTTAGCCCGACCTTGCCAGGAAATAAGATTTGCTGCACATTCCAAGGACACTGCATTTTCCTGGGCAAGCTGCAACCTGCTGGCAGATGGCCGTGCTCTCTGCCCACTCCTGCCCAGTTCTTGCTACTAGCGGGCACGTTGCAGCCTGGCGAAGGCAAGAAACCTGGAGAGCTGTCACAGAGCAGAAGGGCAGCTGAGATGCTGAAAAGCAGCAAAGCTGAACTGCTTGCCTCAGCTTCAGCAGTGTGTAATTGACTGAAGGCGAAAAACCAAGCAGCAGAGCAGCGGGCTTCTGTGCGCACTGAAGGCAATTGCAAGAATCCAGCAGCTGCTCCTTGCCAAGCACAGGCAGCTGCCTGGGTTCTTGGTTTTTGACCAACTCACAGTTGCCCTTCTTTTCAGCAGCTGCCACCGTGTTCTCTGCATCTCGGAGCCTCTGGGGAGCAACGAGAATTTCCAAGGTGGGATGCATGAAAACTAAAATAAAAACTCAGGAAAGTTGTCCTGGAACACCTTCCATTGGCATGCCAAGGGTGAATTCAAGAGGCAGGAGAGCGGCAGCCACCGTCCTGCAGCTGTGTGCGAGCTTCGCACACAAGCCGGCTTCTTCGCGGCTTCGTTCTTCGCCTCTTGCAAGCTACCGCGATCTCCGGCTGCCGGAGGCCAAGAAGCGGCTACTTCGCGCACAGATCAGTGGAGCGGTAGCGGTGAGCTCCGGAGCGCCGCTTTTGCCGAAAGACGCCGGGAAGCGGCACTTGCTTTCGGCCAGCTGCGGAGCTCCGTATTCTGCCTCTCTGCTCGCCTACATCTTAGCGAAAAGCTTTTCGGCTCCAGTTCTCAAGGAGAAAGTGTACCAGCAGTGCTCACTTAGCCCGACCTTGCCAGGAAATAAGATTTGCTGCACATTCCAAGGACACTGCATTTTCCTGGGCAAGCTGCAACCTGCTGGCAGATGGCCGTGCTCTCTGCCCACTCCTGCCCAGTTCTTGCTACTAGCGGGCACGTTGCAGCCTGGCGAAGGCAAGAAACCTGGAGAGCTGTCACAGAGCAGAAGGGCAGCTGAGATGCTGAAAAGCAGCAAAGCTGAACAGCCTGCCTCAGCTTCAGCAGTGTGTAATTGACTGAAGGCGAAAAACCAAGCAGCAGGGCAGCGGGCTTCTGTGCGCACTGAAGGCAATTGCAAGAATCCAGCAGCTGCTCCTTGCCAAGCACAGGCAGCTGCCTGGGTTCTTGGTTTTTGACCAACTCACAGTTGCCCTTCTTTTCAGCAGCTGCCACCGTGTTCTCTGCATCTCGGAGCCTCTGGGGAGCAACGAGAATTTCCAAGGTGGGATGCATGAAAACTAAAATAAAAACTCAGGAAGGTTGTCCTGGAACACCTTCCATTGGCATGCCAAGGGTGAATTCAAGAGGCAGGAGAGCGGCAGCCACCGTCCTGCAGCTGTCTGCGAGCTTCGCACACAAGCCGGCTTCTTCGCGGCTTCGTTCTTCGCCTCTTGCAAGCTACCGCGATCTCCGGCTGCCGGAGGCCAAGAAGCCGCTACTTCGCGCAGAGATCACTGGAGCGGCAGCGGTGCGCTCCGGAGCAGGGCTTCTGCCGAAAGACGCCGGGAAGCGGCACTTGCTTTCGGCCAGCTGCGGAGCTGCGTATTCTGCCTCTCTGCTCGCCTACATCTTAGCGAAAAGCTTTTCGGCTCCAGTTCTCAAGGAGAAAGTGTACCAGCAGTGCTCACTTAGCCCGACCTTGCCAGGAAATAAGATTTGCTGCACATTCCAAGGACACTGCATTTTCCTGGGCAAGCTGCAACCTGCTGGCAGATGGCCGTGCTCTCTGCCCACTCCTGCCCAGTTCTTGGTACTAGCGGGCACGTTGCAGCCTGGCGAAGGCAAGAAACCTGGAGAGCTGTCACAGAGCAGAAGGGCAGCTGAGATGCTGAAAAGCAGCAAAGCTGAACTGCCTGCCTCAGCTTCAGCAGTGTGTAATTGACTGAAGGCGAAAAACCAAGCAGCAGGGCAGCGGGCTTCTGTGCGCACTGAAGGCAAATGCAAGAATCCAGCAGCTGCTCCTTGCCAAGCACAGGCAGCTGCCTGGGTTCTTGGTTTTTGACCAACTCACAGTTGCCCTTCTTTTCAGCAGCTGCCACCGTGTTCTCTGCATCTCGGAGCCTCTGGGGAGCAACAAGAATTTCCAAGGTGGGATGCATGACGATTATGTCAAAACCCAGGAAAGTTGTCCTGGAACACCTCCCATTGGCATGCCAGAAGTGAATTCAAGAGGCAGGAGAGCGGCAGCCACCGTCCTGCAGCAGTCTGCGAGCTTCGCACACAAGCTGGCTTCTTCGCGGCTTCGTTCTTCGCCTCTTGCAAGCTACCGCGATCTCTGGCTGCCGGAGGCCAAGAAGCCGCTACTTCGCGCAGAGATCACTGGAGCGGCAGCGGTGCGCTCCGAAGCGCCGCTTTTGCCGAAAGACGCCGGGAAGCGGCACTTGCTTTCGGCCAGCTGCGGAGCTCCGTATTCTGCCTCTCTAGTCGCCTACATCTTAGCGAAAAGCTTTTCGGCTCCAGTTCTCAAGGAGAAAGTGTACCAGCAGTGCTCACTTAGCCCGACCTTGCCAGGAAATAAGATTTGCTGCACATTCCAAGGACACTGCATTTTCCTGGGCAAGCTGCAACCTGCTGGCAGATGGCCGTGCTCTCTGCCCACTCCTGCCCAGTTCTTGCTACTAGCGGGCACGTTGCAGCCTGGCGAAGGCAAGAAACCTGGAGAGCTGTCACAGAGCAGAAGGGCAGCTGAGATGCTGAAAAGCAGCAAAGCTGAACTGCCTGCCTCAGCTTCAGCAGTGTGTAATTGACTGAAGGCGAAAAACCAAGCAGCAGGGCAGCGGGCTTCTGTGCGCACTGAAGGCAAATGCAAGAATCCAGCAGCTGCTCCTTGCCAAGCACAGGCAGCTGCCTGGGTTCTTGGTTTTTGACCAACTCACAGTTGCCCTTCTTTTCAGCAGCTGCCACCGTGTTCTCTGCATCTCGGAGCCTCTGGGGAGCAACAAGAATTTCCAAGGTGGGATGCATGACGATTATGTCAAAACCCAGGAAAGTTGTCCTGGAACACCTCCCATTGGCATGCCAGAAGTGAATTCAAGAGGCAGGAGAGCGGCAGCCACCGTCCTGCAGCAGTCTGCGAGCTTCGCACACAAGCTGGCTTCTTCGCGGCTTCGTTCTTCGCCTCTTGCAAGCTACCGCGATCTCTGGCTGCCGGAGGCCAAGAAGCCGCTACTTCGCGCAGAGATCACTGGAGCGGCAGCGGTGCGCTCCGAAGCGCCGCTTTTGCCGAAAGACGCCGGGAAGCGGCACTTGCTTTCGGCCAGCTGCGGAGCTCCGTATTCTGCCTCTCTAGTCGCCTACATCTTAGCGAAAAGCTTTTCCGCTCCAGTTCTCAAGGAGAAAGTGTACCAGCAGTGCTCACTTAGCCCGACCTTGCCAGGAAATAAGATTTGCTGCACATTCCAAGGACACTGCATTTTCCTGGGCAAGCTGCAACCTGCTGGCAGATGGCCGTGCTCTCTGCCCACTCCTGCCCAGTTCTTGCTACTAGCGGGCACGTTGCAGCCTGGCGAAGGCAAGAAACCTGGAGAGCTGTCACAGAGCAGAAGGGCAGCTGAGATGCTGAAAAGCAGCAAAGCTGAACTGCTTGCCTCAGCTTCAGCAGTGTGTAATTGACTGAAGGCGAAAAACCAAGCAGCAGAGCAGCGGGCTTCTGTGCGCACTGAAGGCAATTGCAAGAATCCAGCAGCTGCTCCTTGCCAAGCACAGGCAGCTGCCTGGGTTCTTGGTTTTTGACCAACTCACAGTTGCCCTTCTTTTCAGCAGCTGCCACCGTGTTCTCTGCATCTCGGAGCCTCTGGGGAGCAACGAGAATTTCCAAGGTGGGATGCATGAAAACTAAAATAAAAACTCAGGAAAGTTGTCCTGGAACACCTTCAATTGGCATGCCAAGGGTGAATTCAAGAGGCAGGAGAGCGGCAGCCACCGTCCTGCAGCTGTGTGCGAGCTTCGCACACAAGCCGGCTTCTTCGCGGCTTCGTTCTTCGCCTCTTGCAAGCTACCGCGATCTCCGGCTGCCGGAGGCCAAGAAGCGGCTACTTCGCGCACAGATCAGTGGAGCGGTAGCGGTGAGCTCCGGAGCGCCGCTTTTGCCGAAAGACGCCGGGAAGCGGCACTTGCTTTCGGCCAGCTGCGGAGCTCCGTATTCTGCCTCTCTGCTCGCCTACATCTTAGCGAAAAGCTTTTCGGCTCCAGTTCTCAAGGAGAAAGTGTACCAGCAGTGCTCACTTAGCCCGACCTTGCCAGGAAATAAGATTTGCTGCACATTCCAAGGACACTGCATTTTCCTGGGCAAGCTGCAACCTGCTGGCAGATGGCCCTGCTCTCTGCCCACTCCTGCCCAGTTCTTGCTACTAGCGGGCACGTTGCAGCCTGGCGAAGGCAAGAAACCTGGAGAGCTGTCACAGAGCAGAAGGGCAGCTGAGATGCTGAAAAGCAGCAAAGCTGAACAGCCTGCCTCAGCTTCAGCAGTGTGTAATTGACTGAAGGCGAAAAACCAAGCAGCAGGGCAGCGGGCTTCTGTGCGCACTGAAGGCAATTGCAAGAATCCAGCAGCTGCTCCTTGCCAAGCACAGGCAGCTGCCTGGGTTCTTGGTTTTTGACCAACTCACAGTTGCCCTTCTTTTCAGCAGCTGCCACCGTGTTCTCTGCATCTCGGAGCCTCTGGGGAGCAACGAGAATTTCCAAGGTGGGATGCATGAAAACTAAAATAAAAACTCAGGAAGGTTGTCCTGGAACACCTTCCATTGGCATGCCAAGGGTGAATTCAAGAGGCAGGAGAGCGGCAGCCACCGTCCTGCAGCTGTCTGCGAGCTTCGCACACAAGCCGGCTTCTTCGCGGCTTCGTTCTTCGCCTCTTGCAAGCTACCGCGATCTCCGGCTGCCGGAGGCCAAGAAGCCGCTACTTCGCGCAGAGATCACTGGAGCGGCAGCGGTGCGCTCCGGAGCAGGGCTTCTGCCGAAAGACGCCGGGAAGCGGCACTTGCTTTCGGCCAGCTGCGGAGCTGCGTATTCTGCCTCTCTGCTCGCCTACATCTTAGCGAAAAGCTTTTCGGCTCCAGTTCTCAAGGAGAAAGTGTACCAGCAGTGCTCACTTAGCCCGACCTTGCCAGGAAATAAGATTTGCTGCACATTCCAAGGACACTGCATTTTCCTGGGCAAGCTGCAACCTGCTGGCAGATGGCCGTGCTCTCTGCCCACTCCTGCCCAGTTCTTGGTACTAGCGGGCACGTTGCAGCCTGGCGAAGGCAAGAAACCTGGAGAGCTGTCACAGAGCAGAAGGGCAGCTGAGATGCTGAAAAGCAGCAAAGCTGAACTGCCTGCCTCAGCTTCAGCAGTGTGTAATTGACTGAAGGCGAAAAACCAAGCAGCAGGGCAGCGGGCTTCTGTGCGCACTGAAGGCAAATGCAAGAATCCAGCAGCTGCTCCTTGCCAAGCACAGGCAGCTGCCTGGGTTCTTGGTTTTTGACCAACTCACAGTTGCCCTTCTTTTCAGCAGCTGCCACCGTGTTCTCTGCATCTCGGAGCCTCTGGGGAGCAACGAGAATTTCCAAGGTGGGATGCATGAAAACTAAAATAAAAACTCAGGAAGGTTGTCCTGGAACACCTTCCATTGGCATGCCAAGGGTGAATTCAAGAGGCAGGAGAGCGGCAGCCACCGTCCTGCAGCTGTCTGCGAGCTTCGCACACAAGCCGGCTTCTTCGCGGCTTCGTTCTTCGCCTCTTGCAAGCTACCGCGATCTCCGGCTGCCGGAGGCCAAGAAGCCGCTACTTCGCGCAGAGATCACTGGAGCGGCAGCGGTGCGCTCCGGAGCAGGGCTTCTGCCGAAAGACGCCGGGAAGCGGCACTTGCTTTCGGCCAGCTGCGGAGCTGCGTATTCTGCCTCTCTGCTCGCCTACATCTTAGCGAAAAGCTTTTCGGCTCCAGTTCTCAAGGAGAAAGTGTACCAGCAGTGCTCACTTAGCCCGACCTTGCCAGGAAATAAGATTTGCTGCACATTCCAAGGACACTGCATTTTCCTGGGCAAGCTGCAACCTGCTGGCAGATGGCCGTGCTCTCTGCCCACTCCTGCCCAGTTCTTGGTACTAGCGGGCACGTTGCAGCCTGGCGAAGGCAAGAAACCTGGAGAGCTGTCACAGAGCAGAAGGGCAGCTGAGATGCTGAAAAGCAGCAAAGCTGAACTGCCTGCCTCAGCTTCAGCAGTGTGTAATTGACTGAAGGCGAAAAACCAAGCAGCAGGGCAGCGGGCTTCTGTGCGCACTGAAGGCAAATGCAAGAATCCAGCAGCTGCTCCTTGCCAAGCACAGGCAGCTGCCTGGGTTCTTGGTTTTTGACCAACTCACAGTTGCCCTTCTTTTCAGCAGCTGCCACCGTGTTCTCTGCATCTCGGAGCCTCTGGGGAGCAACAAGAATTTCCAAGGTGGGATGCATGACGATTATGTCAAAACCCAGGAAAGTTGTCCTGGAACACCTCCCATTGGCATGCCAGAAGTGAATTCAAGAGGCAGGAGAGCGGCAGCCACCGTCCTGCAGCAGTCTGCGAGCTTCGCACACAAGCTGGCTTCTTCGCGGCTTCGTTCTTCGCCTCTTGCAAGCTACCGCGATCTCTGGCTGCCGGAGGCCAAGAAGCCGCTACTTCGCGCAGAGATCACTGGAGCGGCAGCGGTGCGCTCCGAAGCGCCGCTTTTGCCGAAAGACGCCGGGAAGCGGCACTTGCTTTCGGCCAGCTGCGGAGCTCCGTATTCTGCCTCTCTAGTCGCCTACATCTTAGCGAAAAGCTTTTCCGCTCCAGTTCTCAAGGAGAAAGTGTACCAGCAGTGCTCACTTAGCCCGACCTTGCCAGGAAATAAGATTTGCTGCACATTCCAAGGACACTGCATTTTCCTGGGCAAGCTGCAACCTGCTGGCAGATGGCCGTGCTCTCTGCCCACTCCTGCCCAGTTCTTGCTACTAGCGGGCACGTTGCAGCCTGGCGAAGGCAAGAAACCTGGAGAGCTGTCACAGAGCAGAAGGGCAGCTGAGATGCTGAAAAGCAGCAAAGCTGAACTGCTTGCCTCAGCTTCAGCAGTGTGTAATTGACTGAAGGCGAAAAACCAAGCAGCAGAGCAGCGGGCTTCTGTGCGCACTGAAGGCAATTGCAAGAATCCAGCAGCTGCTCCTTGCCAAGCACAGGCAGCTGCCTGGGTTCTTGGTTTTTGACCAACTCACAGTTGCCCTTCTTTTCAGCAGCTGCCACCGTGTTCTCTGCATCTCGGAGCCTCTGGGGAGCAACGAGAATTTCCAAGGTGGGATGCATGAAAACTAAAATAAAAACTCAGGAAAGTTGTCCTGGAACACCTTCCATTGGCATGCCAAGGGTGAATTCAAGAGGCAGGAGAGCGGCAGCCACCGTCCTGCAGCTGTGTGCGAGCTTCGCACACAAGCCGGCTTCTTCGCGGCTTCGTTCTTCGCCTCTTGCAAGCTACCGCGATCTCCGGCTGCCGGAGGCCAAGAAGCGGCTACTTCGCGCACAGATCAGTGGAGCGGTAGCGGTGAGCTCCGGAGCGCCGCTTTTGCCGAAAGACGCCGGGAAGCGGCACTTGCTTTCGGCCAGCTGCGGAGCTCCGTATTCTGCCTCTCTGCTCGCCTACATCTTAGCGAAAAGCTTTTCGGCTCCAGTTCTCAAGGAGAAAGTGTACCAGCAGTGCTCACTTAGCCCGACCTTGCCAGGAAATAAGATTTGCTGCACATTCCAAGGACACTGCATTTTCCTGGGCAAGCTGCAACCTGCTGGCAGATGGCCGTGCTCTCTGCCCACTCCTGCCCAGTTCTTGCTACTAGCGGGCACGTTGCAGCCTGGCGAAGGCAAGAAACCTGGAGAGCTGTCACAGAGCAGAAGGGCAGCTGAGATGCTGAAAAGCAGCAAAGCTGAACAGCCTGCCTCAGCTTCAGCAGTGTGTAATTGACTGAAGGCGAAAAACCAAGCAGCAGGGCAGCGGGCTTCTGTGCGCACTGAAGGCAATTGCAAGAATCCAGCAGCTGCTCCTTGCCAAGCACAGGCAGCTGCCTGGGTTCTTGGTTTTTGACCAACTCACAGTTGCCCTTCTTTTCAGCAGCTGCCACCGTGTTCTCTGCATCTCGGAGCCTCTGGGGAGCAACGAGAATTTCCAAGGTGGGATGCATGAAAACTAAAATAAAAACTCAGGAAGGTTGTCCTGGAACACCTTCCATTGGCATGCCAAGGGTGAATTCAAGAGGCAGGAGAGCGGCAGCCACCGTCCTGCAGCTGTCTGCGAGCTTCGCACACAAGCCGGCTTCTTCGCGGCTTCGTTCTTCGCCTCTTGCAAGCTACCGCGATCTCCGGCTGCCGGAGGCCAAGAAGCCGCTACTTCGCGCAGAGATCACTGGAGCGGCAGCGGTGCGCTCCGGAGCAGGGCTTCTGCCGAAAGACGCCGGGAAGCGGCACTTGCTTTCGGCCAGCTGCGGAGCTGCGTATTCTGCCTCTCTGCTCGCCTACATCTTAGCGAAAAGCTTTTCGGCTCCAGTTCTCAAGGAGAAAGTGTACCAGCAGTGCTCACTTAGCCCGACCTTGCCAGGAAATAAGATTTGCTGCACATTCCAAGGACACTGCATTTTCCTGGGCAAGCTGCAACCTGCTGGCAGATGGCCGTGCTCTCTGCCCACTCCTGCCCAGTTCTTGGTACTAGCGGGCACGTTGCAGCCTGGCGAAGGCAAGAAACCTGGAGAGCTGTCACAGAGCAGAAGGGCAGCTGAGATGCTGAAAAGCAGCAAAGCTGAACTGCCTGCCTCAGCTTCAGCAGTGTGTAATTGACTGAAGGCGAAAAACCAAGCAGCAGGGCAGCGGGCTTCTGTGCGCACTGAAGGCAAATGCAAGAATCCAGCAGCTGCTCCTTGCCAAGCACAGGCAGCTGCCTGGGTTCTTGGTTTTTGACCAACTCACAGTTGCCCTTCTTTTCAGCAGCTGCCACCGTGTTCTCTGCATCTCGGAGCCTCTGGGGAGCAACAAGAATTTCCAAGGTGGGATGCATGACGATTATGTCAAAACCCAGGAAAGTTGTCCTGGAACACCTCCCATTGGCATGCCAGAAGTGAATTCAAGAGGCAGGAGAGCGGCAGCCACCGTCCTGCAGCAGTCTGCGAGCTTCGCACACAAGCTGGCTTCTTCGCGGCTTCGTTCTTCGCCTCTTGCAAGCTACCGCGATCTCTGGCTGCCGGAGGCCAAGAAGCCGCTACTTCGCGCAGAGATCACTGGAGCGGCAGCGGTGCGCTCCGAAGCGCCGCTTTTGCCGAAAGACGCCGGGAAGCGGCACTTGCTTTCGGCCAGCTGCGGAGCTCCGTATTCTGCCTCTCTAGTCGCCTACATCTTAGCGAAAAGCTTTTCCGCTCCAGTTCTCAAGGAGAAAGTGTACCAGCAGTGCTCACTTAGCCCGACCTTGCCAGGAAATAAGATTTGCTGCACATTCCAAGGACACTGCATTTTCCTGGGCAAGCTGCAACCTGCTGGCAGATGGCCGTGCTCTCTGCCCACTCCTGCCCAGTTCTTGCTACTAGCGGGCACGTTGCAGCCTGGCGAAGGCAAGAAACCTGGAGAGCTGTCACAGAGCAGAAGGGCAGCTGAGATGCTGAAAAGCAGCAAAGCTGAACTGCTTGCCTCAGCTTCAGCAGTGTGTAATTGACTGAAGGCGAAAAACCAAGCAGCAGGGCAGCGGGCTTCTGTGCGCACTGAAGGCAATTGCAAGAATCCAGCAGCTGCTCCTTGCCAAGCACAGGCAGCTGCCTGGGTTCTTGGTTTTTGACCAACTCACAGTTGCCCTTCTTTTCAGCAGCTGCCACCGTGTTCTCTGCATCTCGGAGCCTCTGGGGAGCAACAAGAATTTCCAAGGTGGGATGCATGACGATTATGTCAAAACCCAGGAAAGTTGTCCTGGAACACCTCCCATTGGCATGCCAGAAGTGAATTCAAGAGGCAGGAGAGCGGCAGCCACCGTCCTGCAGCAGTCTGCGAGCTTCGCACACAAGCTGGCTTCTTCGCGGCTTCGTTCTTCGCCTCTTGCAAGCTACCGCGATCTCTGGCTGCCGGAGGCCAAGAAGCCGCTACTTCGCGCAGAGATCACTGGAGCGGCAGCGGTGCGCTCCGAAGCGCCGCTTTTGCCGAAAGACGCCGGGAAGCGGCACTTGCTTTCGGCCAGCTGCGGAGCTCCGTATTCTGCCTCTCTAGTCGCCTACATCTTAGCGAAAAGCTTTTCCGCTCCAGTTCTCAAGGAGAAAGTGTACCAGCAGTGCTCACTTAGCCCGACCTTGCCAGGAAATAAGATTTGCTGCACATTCCAAGGACACTGCATTTTCCTGGGCAAGCTGCAACCTGCTGGCAGATGGCCGTGCTCTCTGCCCACTCCTGCCCAGTTCTTGCTACTAGCGGGCACGTTGCAGCCTGGCGAAGGCAAGAAACCTGGAGAGCTGTCACAGAGCAGAAGGGCAGCTGAGATGCTGAAAAGCAGCAAAGCTGAACTGCTTGCCTCAGCTTCAGCAGTGTGTAATTGACTGAAGGCGAAAAACCAAGCAGCAGAGCAGCGGGCTTCTGTGCGCACTGAAGGCAATTGCAAGAATCCAGCAGCTGCTCCTTGCCAAGCACAGGCAGCTGCCTGGGTTCTTGGTTTTTGACCAACTCACAGTTGCCCTTCTTTTCAGCAGCTGCCACCGTGTTCTCTGCATCTCGGAGCCTCTGGGGAGCAACGAGAATTTCCAAGGTGGGATGCATGAAAACTAAAATAAAAACTCAGGAAAGTTGTCCTGGAACACCTTCCATTGGCATGCCATGGGTGAATTCAAGAGGCAGGAGAGCGGCAGCCACCGTCCTGCAGCTGTCTGCGAGCTTCGCACACAAGCCGGCTTCTTCGCGGCTTCGTTCTTCGCCTCTTGCAAGCTACCGCGATCTCCGGCTGCCGGAGGCGAAGAAGCGGCTACTTCGCGCACAGATCAGTGGAGCGGTAGCGGTGAGCTCCGGAGCGCCGCTTTTGCCGAAAGACGCCGGGAAGCGGCACTTGCTTTCGGCCAGCTGCGGAGCTCCGTATTCTGCCTCTCTGCTCGCCTACATCTTAGCGAAAAGCTTTTCGGCTCCAGTTCTCAAGGAGAAAGTGTACCAGCAGTGCTCACTTAGCCCGACCTTGCCAGGAAATAAGATTTGCTGCACATTCCAAGGACACTGCATTTTCCTGGGCAAGCTGCAACCTGCTGGCAGATGGCCCTGCTCTCTGCCCACTCCTGCCCAGTTCTTGCTACTAGCGGGCACGTTGCAGCCTGGCGAAGGCAAGAAACCTGGAGAGCTGTCACAGAGCAGAAGGGCAGCTGAGATGCTGAAAAGCAGCAAAGCTGAACTGCTTGCCTCAGCTTCAGCAGTGTGTAATTGACTGAAGGCGAAAAACCAAGCAGCAGAGCAGCGGGCTTCTGTGCGCACTGAAGGCAATTGCAAGAATCCAGCAGCTGCTCCTTGCCAAGCACAGGCAGCTGCCTGGGTTCTTGGTTTTTGACCAACTCACAGTTGCCCTTCTTTTCAGCAGCTGCCACCGTGTTCTCTGCATCTCGGAGCCTCTGGGGAGCAACGAGAATTTCCAAGGTGGGATGCATGAAAACTAAAATAAAAACTCAGGAAAGTTGTCCTGGAACACCTTCAATTGGCATGCCAAGGGTGAATTCAAGAGGCAGGAGAGCGGCAGCCACCGTCCTGCAGCTGTGTGCGAGCTTCGCACACAAGCCGGCTTCTTCGCGGCTTCGTTCTTCGCCTCTTGCAAGCTACCGCGATCTCCGGCTGCCGGAGGCCAAGAAGCGGCTACTTCGCGCACAGATCAGTGGAGCGGTAGCGGTGAGCTCCGGAGCGCCGCTTTTGCCGAAAGACGCCGGGAAGCGGCACTTGCTTTCGGCCAGCTGCGGAGCTCCGTATTCTGCCTCTCTGCTCGCCTACATCTTAGCGAAAAGCTTTTCGGCTCCAGTTCTCAAGGAGAAAGTGTACCAGCAGTGCTCACTTAGCCCGACCTTGCCAGGAAATAAGATTTGCTGCACATTCCAAGGACACTGCATTTTCCTGGGCAAGCTGCAACCTGCTGGCAGATGGCCGTGCTCTCTGCCCACTCCTGCCCAGTTCTTGCTACTAGCGGGCACGTTGCAGCCTGGCGAAGGCAAGAAACCTGGAGAGCTGTCACAGAGCAGAAGGGCAGCTGAGATGCTGAAAAGCAGCAAAGCTGAACTGCCTGCCTCAGCTTCAGCAGTGTGTAATTGACTGAAGGCGAAAAACCAAGCAGCAGGGCAGCGGGCTTCTGTGCGCACTGAAGGCAATTGCAAGAATCCAGCAGCTGCTCCTTGCCAAGCACAGGCAGCTGCCTGGGTTCTTGGTTTTTGATCAACTCACAGTTGCCCTTCTTTTCAGCAGCTGCCACCGTGTTCTCTGCATCTCGGAGCCTCTGGGGAGCAACGAGAATTTCCAAGGTGGGATGCATGAAAACTAAAATAAAAACTCAGGAAGTTTGTCCTGGAACACCTTCCATTGGCATGCCAAGGGTGAATTCAAGAGGCAGGAGAGCGGCAGCCACCGTCCTGCAGCTGTCTGCGAGCTTCGCACACAAGCCGGCTTCTTCGCGGCTTCGTTCTTCGTCTCTTGCAAGCTACCGCGATCTCCGGCTGCCGGAGGCCAAGAAGCGGCTACTTCGCGCACAGATCAGTGGAGCGGTAGCGGTGAGCTCCGGAGCGCCGCTTCTGCCGAAAGACGCCGGGAAGCGGCACTTGCTTTCGGCCAGCTGCGGAGCTGCGTATTCTGCCTCTCTGCTCGCCTACATCTTAGCGAAAAGCTTTTCGGCTCCAGTTCTCAAGGAGAAAGTGTACCAGCAGTGCTCACTTAGCCCGACCTTGCCAGGAAATAAGATTTGCTGCACATTCCAAGGACACTGCATTTTCCTGGGCAAGCTGCAACCTGCTGGCAGATGGCCCTGCTCTCTGCCCACTCCTGCCCAGTTCTTGGTACTAGCGGGCACGTTGCAGCCTGGCGAAGGCAAGAAACCTGGAGAGCTGTCACAGAGCAGAAGGGCAGCTGAGATGCTGAAAAGCAGCAAAGCTGAACTGCCTGCCTCAGCTTCAGCTGTGTGTAATTGACTGAAGGCGAAAAACCAAGCAGCAGAGCAGCGGGCTTCTGTGCGCACTGAAGGCAATTGCAAGAATCCAGCAGCTGCTCCTTGCCAAGCACAGGCAGCTGCCTGGGTTCTTGGTTTTTGACCAACTCACAGTTGCCCTTCTTTTCAGCAGCTGCCACCGTGTTCTCTGCATCTCGGAGCCTCTGGGGAGCAACAAGAATTTCCAAGGTGGGATGCATGACGACTATGTCAAAACCCAGGAAAGTTGTCCTGGAACACCTTCCATTGGCATGCCAAAAGTGAATTCAAGAGGCAGGAGAGCAGCAGCCGCCGTCCTTCAGCTGTCTGCGAGCTTCGCACACAAGCTGGCTTCTTCGCGGCTTCGTTCTTCGCCTCTTGCAAGCTACCGCGATCTCCGGCTGCCGGAGGCCAAGAAGCGGCTACTTCGCGCACAGATCACTGGAGCGGCAGCGGTGCGCTCCGGAGCAGGGCTTCTGCCGAAAGACGCCGGGAAGCGGCACTTGCTTTCGGCCAGCTGCGGAGCTCCGTATTCTGCCTGTCGAGTCGCCTACATCTTAGCGAAAAGCTTTTCGGCTCCAGTTCTCAAGGAGAAAGTGTACCAGCAGTGCTCACTTAGCCCGACCTTGCCAGGAAATAAGATTTGCTGCACATTCCAAGGACACTGCATTTTCCTGGGCAAGCTGCAACCTGCTGGCAGATGGCCCTGCTCTCTGCCCACTCCTGCCCAGTTCTTGCTACTAGCGGGCACGTTGCAGCCTGGCGAAGGCAAGAAACCTGGAGAGCTGTCACAGAGCAGAAGGGCAGCTGAGATGCTGAAAAGCAGCAAAGCTGAACTGCCTGCCTCAGCTTCAGCAGTGTGTAATTGACTGAAGGCGAAAAACCAAGCAGCAGGGCAGCGGGCTTCTGTGCGCACTGAAGGCAAATGCAAGAATCCAGCAGCTGCTCCTTGCCAAGCACAGGCAGCTGCCTGGGTTCTTGGTTTTTGACCAACTCACAGTTGCCCTTCTTTTCAGCAGCTGCCACCGTGTTCTCTGCATCTCGGAGCCTCTGGGGAGCAACAAGAATTTCCAAGGTGGGATGCATGACGATTATGTCAAAACCCAGGAAAGTTGTCCTGGAACACCTCCCATTGGCATGCCAGAAGTGAATTCAAGAGGCAGGAGAGCGGCAGCCACCGTCCTGCAGCAGTCTGCGAGCTTCGCACACAAGCTGGCTTCTTCGCGGCTTCGTTCTTCGCCTCTTGCAAGCTACCGCGATCTCTGGCTGCCGGAGGCCAAGAAGCCGCTACTTCGCGCAGAGATCACTGGAGCGGCAGCGGTGCGCTCCGAAGCGCCGCTTTTGCCGAAAGACGCCGGGAAGCGGCACTTGCTTTCGGCCAGCTGCGGAGCTCCGTATTCTGCCTCTCTAGTCGCCTACATCTTAGCGAAAAGCTTTTCCGCTCCAGTTCTCAAGGAGAAAGTGTACCAGCAGTGCTCACTTAGCCCGACCTTGCCAGGAAATAAGATTTGCTGCACATTCCAAGGACACTGCATTTTCCTGGGCAAGCTGCAACCTGCTGGCAGATGGCCGTGCTCTCTGCCCACTCCTGCCCAGTTCTTGCTACTAGCGGGCACGTTGCAGCCTGGCGAAGGCAAGAAACCTGGAGAGCTGTCACAGAGCAGAAGGGCAGCTGAGATGCTGAAAAGCAGCAAAGCTGAACTGCTTGCCTCAGCTTCAGCAGTGTGTAATTGACTGAAGGCGAAAAACCAAGCAGCAGAGCAGCGGGCTTCTGTGCGCACTGAAGGCAATTGCAAGAATCCAGCAGCTGCTCCTTGCCAAGCACAGGCAGCTGCCTGGGTTCTTGGTTTTTGACCAACTCACAGTTGCCCTTCTTTTCAGCAGCTGCCACCGTGTTCTCTGCATCTCGGAGCCTCTGGGGAGCAACGAGAATTTCCAAGGTGGGATGCATGAAAACTAAAATAAAAACTCAGGAAAGTTGTCCTGGAACACCTTCAATTGGCATGCCAAGGGTGAATTCAAGAGGCAGGAGAGCGGCAGCCACCGTCCTGCAGCTGTCTGCGAGCTTCGCACACAAGCTGGCTTCTTCGCGGCTTCGTTCTTCGCCTCTTGCAAGCTACCGCGATCTCCGGCTGCCGGAGGCCAAGAAGCGGCTACTTCGCGCACAGATCAGTGGAGCGGTAGCGGTGAGCTCCGGAGCGCCGCTTTTGCCGAAAGACGCCGGGAAGCGGCACTTGCTTTCGGCCAGCTGCGGAGCTCCGTATTCTGCCTCTCTGCTCGCCTACATCTTAGCGAAAAGCTTTTCCGCTCCAGTTCTCAAGGAGAAAGTGTACCAGCAGTGCTCACTTAGCCCGACCTTGCCAGGAAATAAGATTTGCTGCACATTCCAAGGACACTGCATTTTCCTGGGCAAGCTGCAACCTGCTGGCAGATGGCCGTGCTCTCTGCCCACTCCTGCCCAGTTCTTGCTACTAGCGGGCACGTTGCAGCCTGGCGAAGGCAAGAAACCTGGAGAGCTGTCACAGAGCAGAAGGGCAGCTGAGATGCTGAAAAGCAGCAAAGCTGAACTGCCTGCCTCAGCTTCAGCAGTGTGTAATTGACTGAAGGCGAAAAACCAAGCAGCAGAGCAGCGGGCTTCTGTGCGCACTGAAGGCAATTGCAAGAATCCAGCAGCTGCTCCTTGCCAAGCACAGGCAGCTGCCTGGGTTCTTGGTTTTTGATCAACTCACAGTTGCCCTTCTTTTCAGCAGCTGCCACCGTGTTCTCTGCATCTCGGAGCCTCTGGGGAGCAACGAGAATTTCCAAGGTGGGATGCATGAAAACTAAAATAAAAACTCAGGAAGTTTGTCCTGGAACACCTTCCATTGGCATGCCAAGGGTGAATTCAAGAGGCAGGAGAGCGGCAGCCACCGTCCTGCAGCTGTTTGCGAGTGTCGCACACAAGCCGGCTTCTTCGCGGCTTCGTTCTTCGCCTCTTGCAAGCTACCGCGATCTCTGGCTGCCGGAGGCCAAGAAGGCGCTACTTCGCGCAGAGATCACTGGAGCGGCAGCGGTGCGCTCCGAAGCGCCGCTTTTGCCGAAAGACGCCGGGAAGCGGCACTTGCTTTCGGCCAGCTGCGGAGCTGCGTATTCTGCCTCTCTAGTCGCCTACATCTTAGCGAAAAGCTTTTCGGCTCCAGTTCTCAAGGAGAAAGTGTACCAGCACTGCTCACTTAGCCCGACCTTGCCAGGAAATAAGATTTGCTGCACATTCCAAGGACACTGCATTTTCCTGGGCAAGCTGCAACCTGCTGGCAGATGGCCGTGCTCTCTGCCCACTCCTGCCCAGTTCTTGCTACTAGCGGGCACGTTGCAGCCTGGCGAAGGCAAGAAACCTGGAGAGCTGTCACAGAGCAGAAGGGCAGCTGAGATGCTGAAAAGCAGCAAAGCTGAACTGCCTGCCTCAGCTTCAGCAGTGTGTAATTGACTGAAGGCGAAAAACCAAGCAGCAGAGCAGCGGGCTTCTGTGCGCACTGAAGGCAATTGCAAGAATCCAGCAGCTGCTCCTTGCCAAGCACAGGCAGCTGCCTGGGTTCTTGGTTTTTGACCAACTCACAGTTGCCCTTCTTTTCAGCAGCTGCCACCGTGTTCTCTGCATCTCGGAGCCTCTGGGGAGCAACAAGAATTTCCAAGGTGGGATGCATGACGATTATGTCAAAACCCAGGAAAGTTGTCCTGGAACACCTCCCATTGGCATGCCAGAAGTGAATTCAAGAGGCAGGAGAGCGGCAGCCACCGTCCTGCAGCAGTCTGCGAGCTTCGCACACAAGCTGGCTTCTTCGCGGCTTCGTTCTTCGCCTCTTGCTAGCTACCGTGATCTCCGGCTGCCGGAGGCCAAGAAGCGGCTACTTCGCGCAGAGATCACAGGAGCGGCAGCGGTGCGCTCCGGAGAGCCGCTTCTGCCGAAAGACGCCGGGAAGCGGCACTTGCTTTCGGCAAGCTCCGGAGCTGCGTATTCTGCCTCTCTAGTCGCCTACATCTTAGCGAAAAGCTTTTCGGCTCCAGTTCTCAAGGAGAAAGTGTACCAGCACTGCTCACTTAGCCCGACCTTGCCAGGAAATAAGGTTTGCTGCACATTCCAAGGACACTGCATTTTCCTGGGCAAGCTGCAACCTGCTGGCAGATGGCCCTGCTCTCTGCCCACTCCTGCCCAGTTCTTGGTACTAGCGGGCACGTTGCAGCCTGGCGAAGGCAAGAAACCTGGAGAGCTGTCACAGAGCAGAAGGGCAGCTGAGATGCTGAAAAGCAGCAAAGCTGAACAGCCTGCCTCAGCTTCAGCAGTGTGTAATTGACTGAAGGCGAAAAACCAAGCAGCAGAGCAGCGGGCTTCTGTGCGCACTGAAGGCAATTGCAAGAATCCAGCAGCTGCTCCTTGCCAAGCACAGGCAGCTGCCTGGGTTCTTGGTTTTTGACCAACTCACAGTTGCCCTTCTTTTCAGCAGCTGCCACCGTGTTCTCTGCATCTCGGAGCCTCTGGGGAGCAACAAGAATTTCCAAGGTGGGATGCATGAAAACTAAAATAAAAACTCAGGAAGGTTGTCCTGGAACACCTTCCATTGGCATGCCAAGGGTGAATTCAAGAGGCAGGAGAGCGGCAGCCACCGTCCTGCAGCTGTGTGCGAGCTTCGCGCACTATCCGGCTTCTTCGCGGCTTCGTTCTTCGCCTCTTGCAAGCTACCGCGATCTCTGGCTGCCGGAGGCCAAGAAGCGGCTACTTCGCGCACAGATCAGTGGAGCGGTAGCGGTGAGCTCCGGAGCGCCGCTTTTGCCGAAAGACGCCGGGAAGCGGCACTTGCTTTCGGCCAGCTGCGGAGCTGCGTATTCTGCCTCTCTGCTCGCCTACATCTTAGCGAAAAGCTTTTCCGCTCCAGTTCTCAAGGAGAAAGTGTACCAGCAGTGCTCACTTAGCCCGACCTTGCCAGGAAATAAGATTTGCTGCACATTCCAAGGACACTGCATTTTCCTGGGCAAGCTGCAACCTGCTGGCAGATGGCCCTGCTCTCTGCCCACTCCTGCCCAGTTCTTGCTACTAGCGGGCACGTTGCAGCCTGGCGAAGGCAAGAAACCTGGAGAGCTGTCACAGAGCAGAAGGGCAGCTGAGATGCTGAAAAGCAGCAAAGCTGAACTGCCTGCCTCAGCTTCAGCAGTGTGTAATTGACTGAAGGCGAAAAACCAAGCAGCAGGGCAGCGGGCTTCTGTGCGCACTGAAGGCAATTGCAAGAATCCAGCAGCTGCTCCTTGCCAAGCACAGGCAGCTGCCTGGGTTCTTGGTTTTTGACCAACTCACAGTTGCCCTTCTTTTCAGCAGCTGCCACCGTGTTCTCTGCATCTCGGAGCCTCTGGGGAGTAACAAGAATTTCCAAGGTGGGATGCATGACGACCTTGTCAAAACCCAGGAAAGTTGTCCTGGAACACCTTCCATTGGCATGCCAAAAGTGAATTCAAGAGGCAGGAGAGCGGCAGCCACCGTCCTGCAGCTGTCTGCGAGCTTCGCACACAAGCCGGCTTCTTCGCGGCTTCGTTCTTCGTCTCTTGCAAGCTACCGCGATCTCCGGCTGCCGGAGGCCAAGAAGCGGCTACTTCGCGCACAGATCAGTGGAGCGGTAGCGGTGAGCTCCGGAGCGCCGCTTCTGCCGAAAGACGCCGGGAAGCGGCACTTGCTTTCGGCCAGCTGCGGAGCTGCGTATTCTGCCTCTCTGCTCGCCTACATCTTAGCGAAAAGCTTTTCGGCTCCAGTTCTCAAGGAGAAACTGTACCAGCAGTGCTCACTTAGCCCGACCTTGCCAGGAAATAAGATTTGCTGCACATTCCAAGGACACTGCATTTTCCTGGGCAAGCTGCAACCTGCTGGCAGATGGCCCTGCTCTCTGCCCACTCCTGCCCAGTTCTTGCTACTAGCGGGCACGTTGCAGCCTGGCGAAGGCAAGAAACCTGGAGAGCTGTCACAGAGCAGAAGGGCAGCTGAGATGCTGAAAAGCAGCAAAGCTGAACTGCCTGCCTCAGCTTCAGCAGTGTGTAATTGACTGAAGGCGAAAAACCAAGCAGCAGAGCAGCGGGCTTCTGTGCGCACTGAAGGCAATTGCAAGAATCCAGCAGCTGCTCCTTGCCAAGCACAGGCAGCTGCCTGGGTTCTTGGTTTTTGACCAACTCACAGTTGCCCTTCTTTTCAGCAGCTGCCACCGTGTTCTCTGCATCTCGGAGCCTCTGGGGAGCAACGAGAATTTCCAAGGTGGGATGCATGAAAACTAAAATAAAAACTCAGGAAGGTTGTCCTGGAACACCTTCCATTGGCATGCCAAGGGTGAATTCAAGAGGCAGGAGAGCGGCAGCCACCGTCCTGCAGCTGTGTGCGAGCTTCGCGCACTATCCGGCTTCTTCGCGGCTTCGTTCTTCGCCTCTTGCAAGCTACCGCGATCTCCGGCTGCCGGAGGCCAAGAAGCGGCTACTTCGCGCACAGCTCAGTGGAGCGGTAGCGGTGAGCTCCGGAGCGCCGCTTTTGCCGAAAGACGCCGGGAAGCGGCACTTGCTTTCGGCCAGCTGCGGACCTGCGTATTCTGCCTCTCTGCTCGCCTACATCTTAGCGAAAAGCTTTTCGGCTCCAGTTCTCAAGGAGAAAGTGTACCAGCAGTGCTCACTTAGCCCGACCTTGCCAGGAAATAAGATTTGCTGCACATTCCAAGGACACTGCATTTTCCTGGGCAAGCTGCAACCTGCTGGCAGATGGCCCTGCTCTCTGCCCACTCCTGCCCAGTTCTTGCTACTAGCGGGCACGTTGCAGCCTGGCGAAGGCAAGAAACCTGGAGAGCTGTCACAGAGCAGAAGGGCAGCTGAGATGCTGAAAAGCAGCAAAGCTGAACTGCCTGCCTCAGCTTCAGCAGTGTGTAATTGACTGAAGGCGAAAAACCAAGCAGCAGAGCAGCGGGCTTCTGTGCGCACTGAAGGCAATTGCAAGAATCCAGCAGCTGCTCCTTGCCAAGCACAGGCAGCTGCCTGGGTTCTTGGTTTTTGACCAACTCACAGTTGCCCTTCTTTTCAGCAGCTGCCACCGTGTTCTCTGCATCTCGGAGCCTCTGGGGAGTAACAAGAATTTCCAAGGTGGGATGCATGACGACTATGTCAAAACCCAGGAAAGTTGTCCTGGAACACCTTCCATTGGCATGCCAAGGGTGAATTCAAGAGGCAGGAGAGCAGCAGCCGCCGTCCTTCAGCTGTCTGCGAGCTTCGCACACAAGCTGGCTTCTTCGCGGCTTCGTTCTTCGCCTCTTGCAAGCTACCGCGATCTCCGGCTGCCGGAGGCCAAGAAGCGGCTACTTCGCGCACAGATCAGTGGAGCGGCAGCGGTGCGCTCCGGAGAGCCGCTTCTGCCGAAAGACGCCGGGAAGCGGCACTTGCTTTCGGCCAGCTGCGGAGCTCCGTATTCTGCCTCTCTGCTCGCCTACATCTTAGCGAAAAGCTTTTCGGCTCCAGTTCTCAAGGAGAAAGTGTACCAGCAGTGCTCACTTAGCCCGACCTTGCCAGGAAATAAGGTTTGCTGCACATTCCAAGGACACTGCATTTTCCTGGGCAAGCTGCAACCTGCTGGCAGATGGCCCTGCTCTCTGCCCACTCCTGCCCAGTTCTTGGTACTAGCGGGCACGTTGCAGCCTGGCGAAGGCAAGAAACCTGGAGAGCTGTCACAGAGCAGAAGGGCAGCTGAGATGCTGAAAAGCAGCCAAGCTGAACAGCCTGCCTCAGCTTCAGCAGTGTGTAATTGACTGAAGGCGAAAAACCAAGCAGCAGAGCAGCGGGCTTCTGTGCGCACTGAAGGCAATTGCAAGAATCCAGCAGCTGCTCCTTGCCAAGCACAGGCAGCTGCCTGGGTTCTTGGTTTTTGACCAACTCACAGTTGCCCTTCTTTTCAGCAGCTGCCACCGTGTTCTCTGCATCTCGGAGCCTCTGGGGAGCAACAAGAATTTCCAAGGTGGGATGCATGAAAACTAAAATAAAAACTCAGGAAGGTTGTCCTGGAACACCTTCCATTGGCATGCCAAGGGTGAATTCAAGAGGCAGGAGAGCGGCAGCCACCGTCCTGCAGCTGTGTGCGAGCTTCGCGCACTATCCGGCTTCTTCGCGGCTTCGTTCTTCGCCTCTTGCAAGCTACCGCGATCTCCGGCTGCCGGAGGCCAAGAAGCGGCTACTTCGCGCACAGATCAGTGGAGCGGTAGCGGTGAGCTCCGGAGCGCCGCTTTTGCCGAAAGACGCCGGGAAGCGGCACTTGCTTTCGGCCAGCTGCGGAGCTGCGTATTCTGCCTCTCTGCTCGCCTACATCTTAGCGAAAAGCTTTTCCGCTCCAGTTCTCAAGGAGAAAGTGTACCAGCACTGCTCACTTAGCCCGACCTTGCCAGGAAATAAGATTTGCTGCACATTCCAAGGACACTGCATTTTCCTGGGCAAGCTGCAACCTGCTGGCAGATGGCCCTGCTCTCTGCCCACTCCTGCCCAGTTCTTGCTACTAGCGGGCACGTTGCAGCCTGGCGAAGGCAAGAAACCTGGAGAGCTGTCACAGAGCAGAAGGGCAGCTGAGATGCTGAAAAGCAGCAAAGCTGAACTGCCTGCCTCAGCTTCAGCAGTGTGTAATTGACTGAAGGCGAAAAACCAAGCAGCAGAGCAGCGGGCTTCTGTGCGCACTGAAGGCAAATGCAAGAATCCAGCAGCTGCTCCTTGCCAAGCACAGGCAGCTGCCTGGGTTCTTGGTTTTTGACCAACTCACAGTTGCCCTTCTTTTCAGCAGCTGCCACCGTGTTCTCTGCATCTCGGAGCCTCTGGGGAGCAACGAGAATTTCCAAGGTGGGATGCATGAAAACTAAAATAAAAACTCAGGAAAGTTGTCCTGGAACACCTTCCATTGGCATGCCAAGGGTGAATTCAAGAGGCAGGAGAGCGGCAGCCACCGTCCTGCAGCTGTGTGCGAGCTTCGCACACAAGCCGGCTTCTTCGCGGCTTCGTTCTTCGCCTCTTGCAAGCTACCGCGATCTCCGGCTGCCGGAGGCCAAGAAGCGGCTACTTCGCGCACAGATCAGTGGAGCGGTAGCGGTGAGCTCCGGAGCGCCGCTTTTGCCCAAAGACGCCGGGAAGCGGCACTTGCTTTCGGCCAGCTGCGGAGCTCCGTATTCTGCCTCTCTGCTCGCCTACATCTTAGCGAAAAGCTTTTCCGCTCCAGTTCTCAAGGAGAAAGTGTACCAGCAGTGCTCACTTAGCCCGACCTTGCCAGGAAATAAGATTTGCTGCACATTCCAAGGACACTGCATTTTCCTGGGCAAGCTGCAACCTGCTGGCAGATGGCCCTGCTCTCTGCCCACTCCTGCCCAGTTCTTGGTACTAGCGGGCACGTTGCAGCCTGGCGAAGGCAAGAAACCTGGAGAGCTGTCACAGAGCAGAAGGGCAGCTGAGATGCTGAAAAGCAGCAAAGCTGAACTGCCTGCCTCAGCTTCAGCAGTGTGTAATTGACTGAAGGCGAAAAACCAAGCAGCAGGGCAGCGGGCTTCTGTGCGCACTGAAGGCAATTGCAAGAATCCAGCAGCTGCTCTTTGCCAAGCACAGGCAGCTGCCTGGGTTCTTGGTTTTTGACCAACTCACAGTTGCCCTTCTTTTCAGCAGCTGCCACCGTGTTCTCTGCATCTCGGAGCCTCTGGGGAGCAACGAGAATTTCCAAGGTGGGATGCATGAAAACTAAAATAAAAACTCAGGAAGTTTGTCCTGGAACACCTTCCATTGGCATGCCAAGGGTGAATTCAAGAGGCAGGAGAGCGGCAGCCACCGTCCTGCAGCTGTCTGCGAGCTTCGCACACAAGCCGGCTTCTTCGCGGCTTCGTTCTTCGTCTCTTGCAAGCTACCGCGATCTCCGGCTGCCGGAGGCCAAGAAGCGGCTACTTCGCGCACAGATCAGTGGAGCGGCAGCGGTGCGCTCCGGAGCAGGGCTTCTGCCGAAAGACGCCGGGAAGCGGCACTTGCTTTCGGCCAGCTCCGGAGCTGCGTATTCTGCCTGTCGAGTCGCCTACATCTTAGCGAAAAGCTTTTCGGCTCCAGTTCTCAAGGAGAAAGTGTACCAGCAGTGCTCACTTAGCCCGACCTTGCCAGGAAATAAGATTTGCTGCACATTCCAAGGACACTGCATTTTCCTGGGCAAGCTGCAACCTGCTGGCAGATGGCCGTGCTCTCTGCCCACTCCTGCCCAGTTCTTGCTACTAGCGGGCACGTTGCAGCCTGGCGAAGGCAAGAAACCTGGAGAGCTGTCACAGAGCAGAAGGGCAGCTGAGATGCTGAAAAGCAGCAAAGCTGAACAGCCTGCCTCAGCTTCAGCAGTGTGTAATTGACTGAAGGCGAAAAACCAAGCAGCAGGGCAGCGGGCTTCTGTGCGCACTGAAGGCAATTGCAAGAATCCAGCAGCTGCTCCTTGCCAAGCACAGGCAGCTGCCTGGGTTCTTGGTTTTTGACCAACTCACAGTTGCCCTTCTTTTCAGCAGCTGCCACCGTGTTCTCTGCATCTCGGAGCCTCTGGGGAGCAACGAGAATTTCCAAGGTGGGATGCATGAAAACTAAAATAAAAACTCAGGAAGGTTGTCCTGGAACACCTTCCATTGGCATGCCAAGGGTGAATTCAAGAGGCAGGAGAGCGGCAGCCACCGTCCTGCAGCTGTCTGCGAGCTTCGCACACAAGCCGGCTTCTTCGCGGCTTCGTTCTTCGCCTCTTGCAAGCTACCGCGATCTCCGGCTGCCGGAGGCCAAGAAGCCGCTACTTCGCGCAGAGATCACTGGAGCGGCAGCGGTGCGCTCCGGAGCAGGGCTTCTGCCGAAAGACGCCGGGAAGCGGCACTTGCTTTCGGCCAGCTGCGGAGCTGCGTATTCTGCCTCTCTGCTCGCCTACATCTTAGCGAAAAGCTTTTCGGCTCCAGTTCTCAAGGAGAAAGTGTACCAGCAGTGCTCACTTAGCCCGACCTTGCCAGGAAATAAGATTTGCTGCACATTCCAAGGACACTGCATTTTCCTGGGCAAGCTGCAACCTGCTGGCAGATGGCCGTGCTCTCTGCCCACTCCTGCCCAGTTCTTGGTACTAGCGGGCACGTTGCAGCCTGGCGAAGGCAAGAAACCTGGAGAGCTGTCACAGAGCAGAAGGGCAGCTGAGATGCTGAAAAGCAGCAAAGCTGAACTGCCTGCCTCAGCTTCAGCAGTGTGTAATTGACTGAAGGCGAAAAACCAAGCAGCAGGGCAGCGGGCTTCTGTGCGCACTGAAGGCAAATGCAAGAATCCAGCAGCTGCTCCTTGCCAAGCACAGGCAGCTGCCTGGGTTCTTGGTTTTTGACCAACTCACAGTTGCCCTTCTTTTCAGCAGCTGCCACCGTGTTCTCTGCATCTCGGAGCCTCTGGGGAGCAACAAGAATTTCCAAGGTGGGATGCATGACGATTATGTCAAAACCCAGGAAAGTTGTCCTGGAACACCTCCCATTGGCATGCCAGAAGTGAATTCAAGAGGCAGGAGAGCGGCAGCCACCGTCCTGCAGCAGTCTGCGAGCTTCGCACACAAGCTGGCTTCTTCGCGGCTTCGTTCTTCGCCTCTTGCAAGCTACCGCGATCTCTGGCTGCCGGAGGCCAAGAAGCCGCTACTTCGCGCAGAGATCACTGGAGCGGCAGCGGTGCGCTCCGAAGCGCCGCTTTTGCCGAAAGACGCCGGGAAGCGGCACTTGCTTTCGGCCAGCTGCGGAGCTCCGTATTCTGCCTCTCTAGTCGCCTACATCTTAGCGAAAAGCTTTTCCGCTCCAGTTCTCAAGGAGAAAGTGTACCAGCAGTGCTCACTTAGCCCGACCTTGCCAGGAAATAAGATTTGCTGCACATTCCAAGGACACTGCATTTTCCTGGGCAAGCTGCAACCTGCTGGCAGATGGCCGTGCTCTCTGCCCACTCCTGCCCAGTTCTTGCTACTAGCGGGCACGTTGCAGCCTGGCGAAGGCAAGAAACCTGGAGAGCTGTCACAGAGCAGAAGGGCAGCTGAGATGCTGAAAAGCAGCAAAGCTGAACTGCTTGCCTCAGCTTCAGCAGTGTGTAATTGACTGAAGGCGAAAAACCAAGCAGCAGAGCAGCGGGCTTCTGTGCGCACTGAAGGCAATTGCAAGAATCCAGCAGCTGCTCCTTGCCAAGCACAGGCAGCTGCCTGGGTTCTTGGTTTTTGACCAACTCACAGTTGCCCTTCTTTTCAGCAGCTGCCACCGTGTTCTCTGCATCTCGGAGCCTCTGGGGAGCAACGAGAATTTCCAAGGTGGGATGCATGAAAACTAAAATAAAAACTCAGGAAAGTTGTCCTGGAACACCTTCAATTGGCATGCCAAGGGTGAATTCAAGAGGCAGGAGAGCGGCAGCCACCGTCCTGCAGCTGTGTGCGAGCTTCGCACACAAGCCGGCTTCTTCGCGGCTTCGTTCTTCGCCTCTTGCAAGCTACCGCGATCTCCGGCTGCCGGAGGCCAAGAAGCGGCTACTTCGCGCACAGATCAGTGGAGCGGTAGCGGTGAGCTCCGGAGCGCCGCTTTTGCTGAAAGACGCCGGGAAGCGGCACTTGCTTTCGGCCAGCTGCGGAGCTGCGTATTCTGCCTGTCGAGTCGCCTACATCTTAGCGAAAAGCTTTTCGGCTCCAGTTCTCAAGGAGAAAGTGTACCAGCAGTGCTCACTTAGCCCGACCTTGCCAGGAAATAAGATTTGCTGCACATTCCAAGGACACTGCATTTTCCTGGGCAAGCTGCAACCTGCTGGCAGATGGCCGTGCTCTCTGCCCACTCCTGCCCAGTTCTTGCTACTAGCGGGCACGTTGCAGCCTGGCGAAGGCAAGAAACCTGGAGAGCTGTCACAGAGCAGAAGGGCAGCTGAGATGCTGAAAAGCAGCAAAGCTGAACTGCCTGCCTCAGCTTCAGCAGTGTGTAATTGACTGAAGGCGAAAAACCAAGCAGCAGGGCAGCGGGCTTCTGTGCGCACTGAAGGCAATTGCAAGAATCCAGCAGCTGCTCCTTGCCAAGCACAGGCAGCTGCCTGGGTTCTTGGTTTTTGACCAACTCACAGTTGCCCTTCTTTTCAGCAGCTGCCACCGTGTTCTCTGCATCTCGGAGCCTCTGGGGAGCAACGAGAATTTCCAAGGTGGGATGCATGAAAACTAAAATAAAAACTCAGGAAGTTTGTCCTGGAACACCTTCCATTGGCATGCCAAGGGTGAATTCAAGAGGCAGGAGAGCGGCAGCCACCGTCCTGCAGCTGTCTGCGAGCTTCGCACACAAGCCGGCTTCTTCGCGGCTTCGTTCTTCGTCTCTTGCAAGCTACCGCGATCTCCGGCTGCCGGAGGCCAAGAAGCGGCTACTTCGCGCACAGATCAGTGGAGCGGTAGCGGTGAGCTCCGGAGCGCCGCTTCTGCCGAAAGACGCCGGGAAGCGGCACTTGCTTTCGGCCAGCTGCGGAGCTGCGTATTCTGCCTCTCTGCTCGCCTACATCTTAGCGAAAAGCTTTTCCGCTCCAGTTCTCAAGGAGAAAGTGTACCAGCACTGCTCACTTAGCCCGACCTTGCCAGGAAATAAGATTTGCTGCACATTCCAAGGACACTGCATTTTCCTGGGCAAGCTGCAACCTGCTGGCAGATGGCCGTGCTCTCTGCCCACTCCTGCCCAGTTCTTGCTACTAGCGGGCACGTTGCAGCCTGGCGAAGGCAAGAAACCTGGAGAGCTGTCACAGAGCAGAAGGGCAGCTGAGATGCTGAAAAGCAGCAAAGCTGAACTGCCTGCCTCAGCTTCAGCAGTGTGTAATTGACTGAAGGCGAAAAACCAAGCAGCAGAGCAGCGGGCTTCTGTGCGCACTGAAGGCAATTGCAAGAATCCAGCAGCTGCTCCTTGCCAAGCACAGGCAGCTGCCTGGGTTCTTGGTTTTTGACCAACTCACAGTTGCCCTTCTTTTCAGCAGCTGCCACCGTGTTCTCTGCATCTCGGAGCCTCTGGGGAGCAACAAGAATTTCCAAGGTGGGATGCATGACGACTATGTCAAAACCCAGGAAAGTTGTCCTGGAACACCTTCCATTGGCATGCCAAAAGTGAATTCAAGAGGCAGGAGAGCAGCAGCCGCCGTCCTTCAGCTGTCTGCGAGCTTCGCACACAAGCTGGCTTCTTCGCGGCTTCGTTCTTCGCCTCTTGCAAGCTACCGCGATCTCCGGCTGCCGGAGGCCAAGAAGCGGCTACTTCGCGCACAGATCACTGGAGCGGCAGCGGTGCGCTCCGGAGCAGGGCTTCTGCCGAAAGACGCCGGGAAGCGGCACTTGCTTTCGGCCAGCTGCGGAGCTGCGTATTCTGCCTGTCGAGTCGCCTACATCTTAGCGAAAAGCTTTTCCGCTCCAGTTCTCAAGGAGAAAGTGTACCAGCAGTGCTCACTTAGCCCGACCTTGCCAGGAAATAAGATTTGCTGCACATTCCAAGGACACTGCATTTTCCTGGGCAAGCTGCAACCTGCTGGCAGATGGCCCTGCTCTCTGCCCACTCCTGCCCAGTTCTTGCTACTAGCGGGCACGTTGCAGCCTGGCGAAGGCAAGAAACCTGGAGAGCTGTCACAGAGCAGAAGGGCAGCTGAGATGCTGAAAAGCAGCCAAGCTGAACAGCCTGCCTCAGCTTCAGCAGTGTGTAATTGACTGAAGGCGAAAAACCAAGCAGCAGAGCAGCGGGCTTCTGTGCGCACTGAAGGCAATTGCAAGAATCCAGCAGCTGCTCCTTGCCAAGCACAGGCAGCTGCCTGGGTTCTTGGTTTTTGACCAACTCACAGTTGCCCTTCTTTTCAGCAGCTGCCACCGTGTTCTCTGCATCTCGGAGCCTCTGGGGAGCAACAAGAATTTCCAAGGTGGGATGCATGACGACTATGTCAAAACCCAGGAAAGTTGTCCTGGAACACCTTCCATTGGCATGCCAAAAGTGAATTCAAGAGGCAGGAGAGCAGCAGCCGCCGTCCTTCAGCTGTCTGCGAGCTTCGCACACAAGCTGGCTTCTTCGCGGCTTCGTTCTTCGCCTCTTGCAAGCTACCGCGATCTCCGGCTGCCGGAGGCCAAGAAGCGGCTACTTCGCGCACAGATCAGTGGAGCGGCAGCGGTGCGCTCCGGAGCAGGGCTTCTGCCGAAAGACGCCGGGAAGCGGCACTTGCTTTCGGCCAGCTGCGGAGCTGCGTATTCTGCCTGTCGAGTCGCCTACATCTTAGCGAAAAGCTTTTCGGCTCCAGTTCTCAAGGAGAAAGTGTACCAGCAGTGCTCACTTAGCCCGACCTTGCCAGGAAATAAGATTTGCTGCACATTCCAAGGACACTGCATTTTCCTGGGCAAGCTGCAACCTGCTGGCAGATGGCCGTGCTCTCTGCCCACTCCTGCCCAGTTCTTGCTACTAGCGGGCACGTTGCAGCCTGGCGAAGGCAAGAAACCTGGAGAGCTGTCACAGAGCAGAAGGGCAGCTGAGATGCTGAAAAGCAGCAAAGCTGAACAGCCTGCCTCAGCTTCAGCAGTGTGTAATTGACTGAAGGCGAAAAACCAAGCAGCAGGGCAGCGGGCTTCTGTGCGCACTGAAGGCAATTGCAAGAATCCAGCAGCTGCTCCTTGCCAAGCACAGGCAGCTGCCTGGGTTCTTGGTTTTTGACCAACTCACAGTTGCCCTTCTTTTCAGCAGCTGCCACCGTGTTCTCTGCATCTCGGAGCCTCTGGGGAGCAACGAGAATTTCCAAGGTGGGATGCATGAAAACTAAAATAAAAACTCAGGAAGGTTGTCCTGGAACACCTTCCATTGGCATGCCAAGGGTGAATTCAAGAGGCAGGAGAGCGGCAGCCACCGTCCTGCAGCTGTCTGCGAGTGTCGCACACAAGCCGGCTTCTTCGCGGCTTCGTTCTTCGCCTCTTGCAAGCTACCGCGATCTCCGGCTGCCGGAGGCCAAGAAGCGGCTACTTCGCGCACAGATCAGTGGAGCGGTAGCGGTGAGCTCCGGAGCGCCGCTTTTGCCGAAAGACGCCGGGAAGCGGCACTTGCTTTCGGCCAGCTCCGGAGCTGCGTATTCTGCCTCTCTAGTCGCCTACATCTTAGCGAAAAGCTTTTCCGCTCCAGTTCTCAAGGATAAAGTCTCCCAGCACTGCTCACTTAGCCCGACCTTGCCAGGAAATAAGATTTGCTGCACATTCCAAGGACACTGCATTTTCCTGGGCAAGCTGCAACCTGCTGGCAGATGGCCGTGCTCTCTGCCCACTCCTGCCCAGTTCTTGGTACTAGCGGGCACGTTGCAGCCTGGCGAAGGCAAGAAACCTGGAGAGCTGTCACAGAGCAGAAGGGCAGCTGAGATGCTGAAAAGCAGCCAAGCTGAACTGCCTGCCTCAGCTTCAGCAGTGTGTAATTGACTGAAGGCGAAAAACCAAGCAGCAGGGCAGCGGGCTTCTGTGCGCACTGAAGGCAATTGCAAGAATCCAGCAGCTGCTCCTTGCCAAGCACAGGCAGCTGCCTGGGTTCTTGGTTTTTGACCAACTCACAGTTGCCCTTCTTTTCAGCAGCTGCCACCGTGTTCTCTGCATCTCGGAGCCTCTGGGGAGCAACAAGAATTTCCAAGGTGGGATGCATGACGATTATGTCAAAACCCAGGAAAGTTGTCCTGGAACACCTCCCATTGGCATGCCAGAAGTGAATTCAAGAGGCAGGAGAGCGGCAGCCACCGTCCTGCAGCAGTCTGCGAGCTTCGCACACAAGCTGGCTTCTTCGCGGCTTCGTTCTTCGCCTCTTGCTAGCTACCGTGATCTCCGGCTGCCGGAGGCCAAGAAGCGGCTACTTCGCGCAGAGATCACAGGAGCGGCAGCGGTGCGCTCCGGAGAGCCGCTTCTGCCGAAAGACGCCGGGAAGCGGCACTTGCTTTCGGCAAGCTCCGGAGCTGCGTATTCTGCCTCTCTAGTCGCCTACATCTTAGCGAAAAGCTTTTCGGCTCCAGTTCTCAAGGAGAAAGTGTACCAGCAGTGCTCACTTAGCCCGACCTTGCCAGGAAATAAGATTTGCTGCACATTCCAAGGACACTGCATTTTCCTGGGCAAGCTGCAACCTGCTGGCAGATGGCCGTGCTCTCTGCCCACTCCTGCCCAGTTCTTGGTACTAGCGGGCACGTTGCAGCCTGGCGAAGGCAAGAAACCTGGAGAGCTGTCACAGAGCAGAAGGGCAGCTGAGATGCTGAAAAGCAGCCAAGCTGAACTGCCTGCCTCAGCTTCAGCAGTGTGTAATTGACTGAAGGCGAAAAACCAAGCAGCAGGGCAGCGGGCTTCTGTGCGCACTGAAGGCAATTGCAAGAATCCAGCAGCTGCTCCTTGCCAAGCACAGGCAGCTGCCTGGGTTCTTGGTTTTTGACCAACTCACAGTTGCCCTTCTTTTCAGCAGCTGCCACCGTGTTCTCTGCATCTCGGAGCCTCTGGGGAGCAACAAGAATTTCCAAGGTGGGATGCATGACGATTATGTCAAAACCCAGGAAAGTTGTCCTGGAACACCTCCCATTGGCATGCCAGAAGTGAATTCAAGAGGCAGGAGAGCGGCAGCCACCGTCCTGCAGCAGTCTGCGAGCTTCGCACACAAGCTGGCTTCTTCGCGGCTTCGTTCTTCGCCTCTTGCAAGCTACCGCGATATCTGGCTGCCGGAGGCCAAGAAGCCGCTACTTCGCGCAGAGATCACTGGAGCGGCAGCGGTGCGCTCCGAAGCGCCGCTTTTGCTGAAAGACGCCGGGAAGCGGCACTTGCTTTCGGCCAGCTGCGGAGCTCCGTATTCTGCCTCTCTAGTCGCCTACATCTTAGCGAAAAGCTTTTCGGCTCCAGTTCTCAAGGAGAAAGTGTACCAGCAGTGCTCACTTAGCCCGACCTTGCCAGGAAATAAGATTTGCTGCACATTCCAAGGACACTGCATTTTCCTGGGCAAGCTGCAACCTGCTGGCAGATGGCCCTGCTCTCTGCCCACTCCTGCCCAGTTCTTGCTACTAGCGGGCACGTTGCAGCCTGGCGAAGGCAAGAAACCTGGAGAGCTGTCACAGAGCAGAAGGGCAGCTGAGATGCTGAAAAGCAGCAAAGCTGAACTGCCTGCCTCAGCTTCAGCAGTGTGTAATTGACTGAAGGCGAAAAACCAAGCAGCAGAGCAGCGGGCTTCTGTGCGCACTGAAGGCAATTGCAAGAATCCAGCAGCTGCTCCTTGCCAAGCACAGGCAGCTGCCTGGGTTCTTGGTTTTTGACCAACTCACAGTTGCCCTTCTTTTCAGCAGCTGCCACCGTGTTCTCTGCATCTCGGAGCCTCTGGGGAGCAACAAGAATTTCCAAGGTGGGATGCATGACGATTATGTCAAAACCCAGGAAAGTTGTCCTGGAACACCTCCCATTGGCATGCCAGAAGTGAATTCAAGAGGCAGGAGAGCGGCAGCCACCGTCCTGCAGCAGTCTGCGAGCTTCGCACACAAGCTGGCTTCTTCGCGGCTTCGTTCTTCGCCTCTTGCTAGCTACCGTGATCTCCGGCTGCCGGAGGCCAAGAAGCGGCTACTTCGCGCACAGATCACTGGAGCGGCAGCGGTGCGCTCCGGAGAGCTGCTTCTGCCGAAAGACGCCGGGAAGCGGCACTTGCTTTCGGCAAGCTGCGGAGCTGCGTATTCTGCCTCTCTAGTCGCCTACATCTTAGCGAAAAGCTTTTCGGCTCCAGTTCTCAAGGAGAAAGTGTACCAGCACTGCTCACTTAGCCCGACCTTGCCAGGAAATAAGATTTGCTGCACATTCCAAGGACACTGCATTTTCCTGGGCAAGCTGCAACCTGCTGGCAGATGGCCGTGCTCTCTGCCCACTCCTGCCCAGTTCTTGGTACTAGCGGGCACGTTGCAGCCTGGCGAAGGCAAGAAACCTGGAGAGCTGTCACAGAGCAGAAGGGCAGCTGAGATGCTGAAAAGCAGCCAAGCTGAACTGCCTGCCTCAGCTTCAGCAGTGTGTAATTGACTGAAGGCGAAAAACCAAGCAGCAGAGCAGCGGGCTTCTGTGCGCACTGAAGGCAAATGCAAGAATCCAGCAGCTGCTCCTTGCCAAGCACAGGCAGCTGCCTAGGTTCTTGCTTCTTGACCAACTCACAGTTGCCCTTCTTTTCAGCAGCTGCCACCGTGTTCTCTGCATCTCGGAGCCTCTGGGGAGCAACGAGAATTTCCAAGGTGGGATGCATGAAAACTAAAATAAAAACTCAGGAAGGTTGTCCTGGAACACCTTCCATTGGCATGCCAAGGGTGAATTCAAGAGGCAGGAGAGCGGCAGCCACCGTCCTGCAGCTGTCTGCGAGCTTCGCACACAAGCCGCCTTCTTCGCGGCTTCGTTCTTCGCCTCTTGCAAGCTACCGCGATCTCTGGCTGCCGGAGGCCAAGAAGCCGCTACTTCGCGCAGAGATCACTGGAGCGGCAGCGGCGCGCTCCGAAGCGCCGCTTTTGCTGAAAGACGCCGGGAAGCGGCACTTGCTTTCGGCCAGCTGCGGAGCTCCGTATTCTGCCTCTCTAGTCGCCTACATCTTAGCGAAAAGCTTTTCGGCTCCAGTTCTCAAGGAGAAAGTGTACCAGCAGTGCTCACTTAGCCCGACCTTGCCAGGAAATAAGATTTGCTGCACATTCCAAGGACACTGCATTTTCCTGGGCAAGCTGCAACCTGCTGGCAGATGGCCCTGCTCTCTGCCCACTCCTGCCCAGTTCTTGCTACTAGCGGGCACGTTGCAGCCTGGCGAAGGCAAGAAACCTGGAGAGCTGTCACAGAGCAGAAGGGCAGCTGAGATGCTGAAAAGCAGCAAAGCTGAACTGCCTGCCTCAGCTTCAGCAGTGTGTAATTGACTGAAGGCGAAAAACCAAGCAGCAGGGCAGCGGGCTTCTGTGCGCACTGAAGGCAATTGCAAGAATCCAGCAGCTGCTCCTTGCCAAGCACAGGCAGCTGCCTGGGTTCTTGGTTTTTGACCAACTCACAGTTGCCCTTCTTTTCAGCAGCTGCCACCGTGTTCTCTGCATCTCGGAGCCTCTGGGGAGCAACGAGAATTTCCAAGGTGGGATGCATGAAAACTAAAATAAAAACTCAGGAAGGTTGTCCTGGAACACCTTCCATTGGCATGCCAAGGGTGAATTCAAGAGGCAGGAGAGCGGCAGCCACCGTCCTGCAGCTGTCTGCGAGCTTCGCACACAAGCCGGCTTCTTCGCGGCTTCGTTCTTCGCCTCTTGCAAGCTACCGCGATCTCCGGCTGCCGGAGGCCAAGAAGCGGCTACTTCGCGCACAGATCAGTGGAGCGGTAGCGGTGAGCTCCGGAGCGCCGCTTTTGCCGAAAGACGCCGGCAAGCGGCACTTGCTTTCGGCCAGCTGCGGAGCTCCGTATTCTGCCTCTCTGCTCGCCTACATCTTAGCGAAAAGCTTTTCCGCTCCAGTTCTCAAGGAGAAAGTGTACCAGCAGTGCTCACTTAGCCCGACCTTGCCAGGAAATAAGATTTGCTGCACATTCCAAGGACACTGCATTTTCCTGGGCAAGCTGCAACCTGCTGGCAGATGGCCGTGCTCTCTGCCCACTCCTGCCCAGTTCTTGGTACTAGCGGGCACGTTGCAGCCTGGCGAAGGCAAGAAACCTGGAGAGCTGTCACAGAGCAGAAGGGCAGCTGAGATGCTGAAAAGCAGCAAAGCTGAACTGCCTGCCTCAGCTTCAGCAGTGTGTAATTGACTGAAGGCGAAAAACCAAGCAGCAGGGCAGCGGGCTTCTGTGCGCACTGAAGGCAATTGCAAGAATCCAGCAGCTGCTCCTTGCCAAGCACAGGCAGCTGCCTGGGTTCTTGGTTTTTGACCAACTCACAGTTGCCCTTCTTTTCAGCAGCTGCCACCGTGTTCTCTGCATCTCGGAGCCTCTGGGGAGCAACGAGAATTTCCAAGGTGGGATGCATGAAAACTAAAATAAAAACTCAGGAAGGTTGTCCTGGAACACCTTCCATTGGCATGCCAAAAGTGAATTCAAGAGGCAGGAGAGCAGCAGCCGCCGTCCTTCAGCTGTCTGCGAGCTTCGCACACAAGCTGGCTTCTTCGCGGCTTCGTTCTTCGCCTCTTGCAAGCTACCGCGATCTCCGGCTGCCGGAGGCCAAGAAGCCGTTACTTCGCGCACAGATCAGTGGAGCGGCAGCGGTGCGCTCCGGAGAGCCGCTTCTGCCGAAAGACGCCGGCAAGCGGCACTTGCTTTCGGCCAGCTGCGGAGCTCCGTATTCTGCCTCTCTGCTCGCCTACATCTTAGCGAAAAGCTTTTCGGCTCCAGTTCTCAAGGAGAAAGTGTACCAGCAGTGCTCACTTAGCCCGACCTTGCCAGGAAATAAGATTTGCTGCACATTCCAAGGACACTGCATTTTCCTGGGCAAGCTGCAACCTGCTGGCAGATGGCCCTGCTCTCTGCCCACTCCTGCCCAGTTCTTGCTACTAGCGGGCACGTTGCAGCCTGGCGAAGGCAAGAAACCTGGAGAGCTGTCACAGAGCAGAAGGGCAGCTGAGATGCTGAAAAGCAGCCAAGCTGAACAGCCTGCCTCAGCTTCAGCAGTGTGTAATTGACTGAAGGCGAAAAACCAAGCAGCAGAGCAGCGGGCTTCTGTGCGCACTGAAGGCAATTGCAAGAATCCAGCAGCTGCTCCTTGCCAAGCACAGGCAGCTGCCTGGGTTCTTGGTTTTTGACCAACTCACAGTTGCCCTTCTTTTCAGCAGCTGCCACCGTGTTCTCTGCATCTCGGAGCCTCTGGGGAGCAACAAGAATTTCCAAGGTGGGATGCATGAAAACTAAAATAAAAACTCAGGAAGGTTGTCCTGGAACACCTTCCATTGGCATGCCAAGGGTGAATTCAAGAGGCAGGAGAGCGGCAGCCACCGTCCTGCATCTGTGTGCGAGCTTCGCGCACTATCCGGCTTCTTCGCGGCTTCGTTCTTCGCCTCTTGCAAGCTACCGCGATCTCCGGCTGCCGGAGGCCAAGAAGCGGCTACTTCGCGCACAGATCAGTGGAGCGGTAGCGGTGAGCTCCGGAGCGCCGCTTTTGCCGAAAGACGCCGGGAAGCGGCACTTGCTTTCGGCCAGCTGCGGAGCTGCGTATTCTGCCTCTCTGCTCGCCTACATCTTAGCGAAAAGCTTTTCGGCTCCAGTTCTCAAGGAGAAAGTGTACCAGCAGTGCTCACTTAGCCCGACCTTGCCAGGAAATAAGATTTGCTGCACATTCCAAGGACACTGCATTTTCCTGGGCAAGCTGCAACCTGCTGGCAGATGGCCGTGCTCTCTGCCCACTCCTGCCCAGTTCTTGCTACTAGCGGGCACGTTGCAGCCTGGCGAAGGCAAGAAACCTGGAGAGCTGTCACAGAGCAGAAGGGCAGCTGAGATGCTGAAAAGCAGCAAAGCTGAACTGCCTGCCTCAGCTTCAGCAGTGTGTAATTGACTGAAGGCGAAAAACCAAGCAGCAGAGCAGCGGGCTTCTGTGCGCACTGAAGGCAATTGCAAGAATCCAGCAGCTGCTCCTTGCCAAGCACAGGCAGCTGCCTGGGTTCTTGGTTTTTGACCAACTCACAGTTGCCCTTCTTTTCAGCAGCTGCCACCGTGTTCTCTGCATCTCGGAGCCTCTGGGAAGCAACGAGAATTTCCAAGGTGGGATGCATGAAAACTAAAATAAAAACTCAGGAAAGTTGTCCTGGAACACCTTCCATTGGCATGCCAAGGGTGAATTCAAGAGGCAGGAGAGCGGCAGCCACCGTCCTGCAGCTGTCTGCGAGCTTCGCACACAAGCCGGCTTCTTCGCGGCTTCGTTCTTCGCCTCTTGCAAGCTACCGCGATCTCCGGCTGCCGGAGGCCAAGAAGCGGCTACTTCGCGCACAGATCAGTGGAGCGGTAGCGGTGAGCTCCGGAGCGCCGCTTTTGCCGAAAGACGCCGGGAAGCGGCACTTGCTTTCGGCCAGCTGCGGAGCTCCGTATTCTGCCTCTCTGCTCGCCTACATCTTAGCGAAAAGCTTTTCCGCTCCAGTTCTCAAGGAGAAAGTGTACCAGCAGTGCTCACTTAGCCCGACCTTGCCAGGAAATAAGATTTGCTGCACATTCCAAGGACACTGCATTTTCCTGGGCAAGCTGCAACCTGCTGGCAGATGGCCCTGCTCTCTGCCCACTCCTGCCCAGTTCTTGCTACTAGCGGGCACGTTGCAGCCTGGCGAAGGCAAGAAACCTGGAGAGCTGTCACAGAGCAGAAGGGCAGCTGAGATGCTGAAAAGCAGCAAAGCTGAACTGCCTGCCTCAGCTTCAGCAGTGTGTAATTGACTGAAGGCGAAAAACCAAGCAGCAGGGCAGCGGGCTTCTGTGCGCACTGAAGGCAATTGCAAGAATCCAGCAGCTGCTCCTTGCCAAGCACAGGCAGCTGCCTGGGTTCTTGGTTTTTGACCAACTCACAGTTGCCCTTCTTTTCAGCAGCTGCCACCGTGTTCTCTGCATCTCGGAGCCTCTGGGGAGTAACAAGAATTTCCAAGGTGGGATGCATGACGACCTTGTCAAAACCCAGGAAAGTTGTCCTGGAACACCTTCCATTGGCATGCCAAAAGTGAATTCAAGAGGCAGGAGAGCGGCAGCCACCGTCCTGCAGCGGTCTGCGAGCTTCGCACACAAGCCGGCTTCTTCGCGGCTTCGTTCTTCGTCTCTTGCAAGCTACCGCGATCTCCGGCTGCCGGAGGCCAAGAAGCGGCTACTTCGCGCACAGATCAGTGGAGCGGTAGCGGTGAGCTCCGGAGCGCCGCTTCTGCCGAAAGACGCCGGGAAGCGGCACTTGCTTTCGGCCAGCTGCGGAGCTGCGTATTCTGCCTCTCTGCTCGCCTACATCTTAGCGAAAAGCTTTTCGGCTCCAGTTCTCAAGGAGAAAGTGTACCAGCACTGCTCACTTAGCCCGACCTTGCCAGGAAATAAGATTTGCTGCACATTCCAAGGACACTGCATTTTCCTGGGCAAGCTGCAACCTGCTGGCAGATGGCCGTGCTCTCTGCCCACTCCTGCCCAGTTCTTGGTACTAGCGGGCACGTTGCAGCCTGGCGAAGGCAAGAAACCTGGAGAGCTGTCACAGAGCAGAAGGGCAGCTGAGATGCTGAAAAGCAGCAAAGCTGAACTGCCTGCCTCAGCTTCAGCAGTGTGTAATTGACTGAAGGCGAAAAACCAAGCAGCAGGGCAGCGGGCTTCTGTGCGCACTGAAGGCAATTGCAAGAATCCAGCAGCTGCTCCTTGCCAAGCACAGGCAGCTGCCTGGGTTCTTGGTTTTTGACCAACTCACAGTTGCCCTTCTTTTCAGCAGCTGCCACCGTGTTCTCTGCATCTCGGAGCCTCTGGGGAGCAACAAGAATTTCCAAGGTGGGATGCATGACGATTATGTCAAAACCCAGGAAAGTTGTCCTGGAACACCTCCCATTGGCATGCCAGAAGTGAATTCAAGAGGCAGGAGAGCGGCAGCCACCGTCCTGCAGCTGTCTGCGAGCTTCGCACACAAGCTGGCTTCTTCGCGGCTTCGTTCTTCGCCTCTTGCAAGCTACCGCGATATCTGGCTGCCGGAGGCCAAGAAGCCGCTACTTCGCGCAGAGATCACTGGAGCGGCAGCGGTGCGCTCCGAAGCGCCGCTTTTGCTGAAAGACGCCGGGAAGCGGCACTTGCTTTCGGCCAGCTGCGGAGCTCCGTATTCTGCCTCTCTAGTCGCCTACATCTTAGCGAAAAGCTTTTCGGCTCCAGTTCTCAAGGAGAAAGTGTACCAGCAGTGCTCACTTAGCCCGACCTTGCCAGGAAATAAGATTTGCTGCACATTCCAAGGACACTGCATTTTCCTGGGCAAGCTGCAACCTGCTGGCAGATGGCCCTGCTCTCTGCCCACTCCTGCCCAGTTCTTGCTACTAGCGGGCACGTTGCAGCCTGGCGAAGGCAAGAAACCTGGAGAGCTGTCACAGAGCAGAAGGGCAGCTGAGATGCTGAAAAGCAGCAAAGCTGAACTGCCTGCCTCAGCTTCAGCAGTGTGTAATTGACTGAAGGCGAAAAACCAAGCAGCAGAGCAGCGGGCTTCTGTGCGCACTGAAGGCAATTGCAAGAATCCAGCAGCTGCTCCTTGCCAAGCACAGGCAGCTGCCTGGGTTCTTGGTTTTTGACCAACTCACAGTTGCCCTTCTTTTCAGCAGCTGCCACCGTGTTCTCTGCATCTCGGAGCCTCTGGGGAGCAACAAGAATTTCCAAGGTGGGATGCATGACGATTATGTCAAAACCCAGGAAAGTTGTCCTGGAACACCTTCCATTGGCATGCCAAGGGTGAATTCAAGAGGCAGGAGAGCAGCAGCCGCCGTCCTTCAGCTGTCTGCGAGCTTCGCACACAAGCTGGCTTCTTCGCGGCTTCGTTCTTCGCCTCTTGCAAGCTACCGCGATCTCTGGCTGCCGGAGGCCAAGAAGCGGCTACTTCGCGCACAGATCACTGGAGCGGCAGCGGTGCGCTCCGGAGCAGGGCTTCTGCCGAAAGACGCCGGGAAGCGGCACTTGCTTTCGGCCAGCTCCGGAGCTGCGTATTCTGCCTGTCGAGTCGCCTACATCTTAGCGAAAAGCTTTTCGGCTCCAGTTCTCAAGGAGAAAGTGTACCAGCAGTGCTCACTTAGCCCGACCTTGCCAGGAAATAAGATTTGCTGCACATTCCAAGGACACTGCATTTTCCTGGGCAAGCTGCAACCTGCTGGCAGATGGCCCTGCTCTCTGCCCACTCCTGCCCAGTTCTTGCTACTAGCGGGCACGTTGCAGCCTGGCGAAGGCAAGAAACCTGGAGAGCTGTCACAGAGCAGAAGGGCAGCTGAGATGCTGAAAAGCAGCAAAGCTGAACAGCCTGCCTCAGCTTCAGCAGTGTGTAATTGACTGAAGGCGAAAAACCAAGCAGCAGGGCAGCGGGCTTCTGTGCGCACTGAAGGCAATTGCAAGAATCCAGCAGCTGCTCCTTGCCAAGCACAGGCAGCTGCCTGGGTTCTTGGTTTTTGACCAACTCACAGTTGCCCTTCTTTTCAGCAGCTGCCACCGTGTTCTCTGCATCTCGGAGCCTCTGGGGAGCAACGAGAATTTCCAAGGTGGGATGCATGACGACCTTGTCAAAACCCAGGAAAGTTGTCCTGGAACACCTTCCATTGGCATGCCAAAAGTGAATTCAAGAGGCAGGAGAGCGGCAGCCACCGTCCTGCAGCTGTCTGCGAGCTTCGCACACAAGCCGGCTTCTTCGCGGCTTCGTTCTTCGTCTCTTGCAAGCTACCGCGATCTCCGGCTGCCGGAGGCCAAGAAGCGGCTACTTCGCGCACAGATCAGTGGAGCGGTAGCGGTGAGCTCCGGAGCGCCGCTTCTGCCGAAAGACGCCGGGAAGCGGCACTTGCTTTCGGCCAGCTGCGGAGCTGCGTATTCTGCCTCTCTGCTCGCCTACATCTTAGCGAAAAGCTTTTCGGCTCCAGTTCTCAAGGAGAAAGTGTACCAGCAGTGCTCACTTAGCCCGACCTTGCCAGGAAATAAGATTTGCTGCACATTCCAAGGACACTGCATTTTCCTGGGCAAGCTGCAACCTGCTGGCAGATGGCCGTGCTCTCTGCCCACTCCTGCCCAGTTCTTGCTACTAGCGGGCACGTTGCAGCCTGGCGAAGGCAAGAAACCTGGAGAGCTGTCACAGAGCAGAAGGGCAGCTGAGATGCTGAAAAGCAGCAAAGCTGAACTGCCTGCCTCAGCTTCAGCAGTGTGTAATTGACTGAAGGCGAAAAACCAAGCAGCAGAGCAGCGGGCTTCTGTGCGCACTGAAGGCAATTGCAAGAATCCAGCAGCTGCTCCTTGCCAAGCACAGGCAGCTGCCTGGGTTCTTGGTTTTTGACCAACTCACAGTTGCCCTTCTTTTCAGCAGCTGCCACCGTGTTCTCTGCATCTCGGAGCCTCTGGGGAGCAACGAGAATTTCCAAGGTGGGATGCATGAAAACTAAAATAAAAACTCAGGAAAGTTGTCCTGGAACACCTTCCATTGGCATGCCAAGGGTGAATTCAAGAGGCAGGAGAGCGGCAGCCACCGTCCTGCAGCTGTGTGCGAGCTTCGCACACAAGCCGGCTTCTTCGCGGCTTCGTTCTTCGCCTCTTGCAAGCTACTGCGATCTCCGGCTGCCGGAGGCCAAGAAGCCGCTACTTCGCGCACAGATCAGTGGAGCGGTAGCGGTGAGCTCCGGAGCGCCGCTTTTGCCGAAAGACGCCGGCAAGCGGCACTTGCTTTCGGCCAGCTGCGGAGCTCCGTATTCTGCCTCTCTGCTCGCCTACATCTTAGCGAAAAGCTTTTCGGCTCCAGTTCTCAAGGAGAAAGTGTACCAGCAGTGCTCACTTAGCCCGACCTTGCCAGGAAATAAGATTTGCTGCACATTCCAAGGACACTGCATTTTCCTGGGCAAGCTGCAACCTGCTGGCAGATGGCCCTGCTCTCTGCCCACTCCTGCCCAGTTCTTGCTACTAGCGGGCACGTTGCAGCCTGGCGAAGGCAAGAAACCTGGAGAGCTGTCACAGAGCAGAAGGGCAGCTGAGATGCTGAAAAGCAGCAAAGCTGAACTGCCTGCCTCAGCTTCAGCAGTGTGTAATTGACTGAAGGCGAAAAACCAAGCAGCAGGGCAGCGGGCTTCTGTGCGCACTGAAGGCAATTGCAAGAATCCAGCAGCTGCTCCTTGCCAAGCACAGGCAGCTGCCTGGGTTCTTGGTTTTTGACCAACTCACAGTTGCCCTTCTTTTCAGCAGCTGCCACCGTGTTCTCTGCATCTCGGAGCCTCTGGGGAGCAACGAGAATTTCCAAGGTGGGATGCATGAAAACTAAAATAAAAACTCAGGAAGTTTGTCCTGGAACACCTTCCATTGGCATGCCAAGGGTGAATTCAAGAGGCAGGAGAGCGGCAGCCACCGTCCTGCAGCTGTCTGCGAGCTTCGCACACAAGCCGGCTTCTTCGCGGCTTCGTTCTTCTTCTCTTGCAAGCTACCGCGATCTCCGGCTGCCGGAGGCCAAGAAGCGGCTACTTCGCGCACAGATCAGTGGAGCGGTAGCGGTGAGCTCCGGAGCGCCGCTTCTGCCGAAAGACGCCGGGAAGCGGCACTTGCTTTCGGCCAGCTGCGGAGCTCCGTATTCTGCCTCTCTGCTCGCCTACATCTTAGCGAAAAGCTTTTCCGCTCCAGTTCTCAAGGAGAAAGTGTACCAGCACTGCTCACTTAGCCCGACCTTGCCAGGAAATAAGATTTGCTGCACATTCCAAGGACACTGCATTTTCCTGGGCAAGCTGCAACCTGCTGGCAGATGGCCCTGCTCTCTGCCCACTCCTGCCCAGTTCTTGCTACTAGCGGGCACGTTGCAGCCTGGCGAAGGCAAGAAACCTGGAGAGCTGTCACAGAGCAGAAGGGCAGCTGAGATGCTGAAAAGCAGCAAAGCTGAACTGCCTGCCTCAGCTTCAGCAGTGTGTAATTGACTGAAGGCGAAAAACCAAGCAGCAGAGCAGCGGGCTTCTGTGCGCACTGAAGGCAATTGCAAGAATCCAGCAGCTGCTCCTTGCCAAGCACAGGCAGCTGCCTGGGTTCTTGGTTTTTGACCAACTCACAGTTGCCCTTCTTTTCAGCAGCTGCCACCGTGTTCTCTGCATCTCGGAGCCTCTGGGGAGCAACAAGAATTTCCAAGGTGGGATGCATGACGACTATGTCAAAACCCAGGAAAGTTGTCCTGGAACACCTTCCATTGGCATGTCAAAAGTGAATTCAAGAGGCAGGAGAGCAGCAGCCGCCGTCCTTCAGCTGTCTGCGAGCTTCGCACACAAGCTGGCTTCTTCGCGGCTTCGTTCTTCGCCTCTTGCAAGCTACCGCGATCTCCGGCTGCCGGAGGCCAAGAAGCGGCTACTTCGCGCACAGATCACTGGAGCGGCAGCGGTGCGCTCCGGAGCAGGGCTTCTGCCGAAAGACGCCGGGAAGCGGCACTTGCTTTCGGCCAGCTCCGGAGCTGCGTATTCTGCCTGTCGAGTCGCCTACATCTTAGCGAAAAGCTTTTCGGCTCCAGTTCTCAAGGAGAAAGTGTACCAGCAGTGCTCACTTAGCCCGACCTTGCCAGGAAATAAGATTTGCTGCACATTCCAAGGACACTGCATTTTCCTGGGCAAGCTGCAACCTGCTGGCAGATGGCCCTGCTCTCTGCCCACTCCTGCCCAGTTCTTGCTACTAGCGGGCACGTTGCAGCCTGGCGAAGGCAAGAAACCTGGAGAGCTGTCACAGAGCAGAAGGGCAGCTGAGATGCTGAAAAGCAGCCAAGCTGAACAGCCTGCCTCAGCTTCAGCAGTGTGTAATTGACTGAAGGCGAAAAACCAAGCAGCAGGGCAGCGGGCTTCTGTGCGCACTGAAGGCAATTGCAAGAATCCAGCAGCTGCTCCTTGCCAAGCACAGGCAGCTGCCTGGGTTCTTGGTTTTTGACCAACTCACAGTTGCCCTTCTTTTCAGCAGCTGCCACCGTGTTCTCTGCATCTCGGAGCCTCTGGGGAGCAACAAGAATTTCCAAGGTGGGATGCATGACGACTATGTCAAAACCCAGGAAAGTTGTCCTGGAACACCTTCCATTGGCATGCCAAAAGTGAATTCAAGAGGCAGGAGAGCAGCAGCCGCCGTCCTTCAGCTGTCTGCGAGCTTCGCACACAAGCTGGCTTCTTCGCGGCTTCGTTCTTCGCCTCTTGCAAGCTACCGCGATCTCCGGCTGCCGGAGGCCAAGAAGCGGCTACTTCGCGCACAGATCAGTGGAGCGGCAGCGGTGCGCTCCGGAGCAGGGCTTCTGCCGAAAGACGCCGGGAAGCGGCACTTGCTTTCGGCCAGCTGCGGAGCTGCGTATTCTGCCTGTCGAGTCGCCTACATCTTAGCGAAAAGCTTTTCGGCTCCAGTTCTCAAGGAGAAAGTGTACCAGCAGTGCTCACTTAGCCCGACCTTGCCAGGAAATAAGATTTGCTGCACATTCCAAGGACACTGCATTTTCCTGGGCAAGCTGCAACCTGCTGGCAGATGGCCGTGCTCTCTGCCCACTCCTGCCCAGTTCTTGCTACTAGCGGGCACGTTGCAGCCTGGCGAAGGCAAGAAACCTGGAGAGCTGTCACAGAGCAGAAGGGCAGCTGAGATGCTGAAAAGCAGCAAAGCTGAACAGCCTGCCTCAGCTTCAGCAGTGTGTAATTGACTGAAGGCGAAAAACCAAGCAGCAGGGCAGCGGGCTTCTGTGCGCACTGAAGGCAATTGCAAGAATCCAGCAGCTGCTCCTTGCCAAGCACAGGCAGCTGCCTGGGTTCTTGGTTTTTGACCAACTCACAGTTGCCCTTCTTTTCAGCAGCTGCCACCGTGTTCTCTGCATCTCGGAGCCTCTGGGGAGCAACGAGAATTTCCAAGGTGGGATGCATGAAAACTAAAATAAAAACTCAGGAAGGTTGTCCTGGAACACCTTCCATTGGCATGCCAAGGGTGAATTCAAGAGGCAGGAGAGCGGCAGCCACCGTCCTGCAGCTGTCTGCGAGTGTCGCACACAAGCCGGCTTCTTCGCGGCTTCGTTCTTCGCCTCTTGCAAGCTACCGCGATCTCCGGCTGCCGGAGGCCAAGAAGCGGCTACTTCGCGCACAGATCAGTGGAGCGGTAGCGGTGAGCTCCGGAGCGCCGCTTTTGCCGAAAGACGCCGGGAAGCGGCACTTGCTTTCGGCCAGCTCCGGAGCTGCGTATTCTGCCTCTCTAGTCGCCTACATCTTAGCGAAAAGCTTTTCCGCTCCAGTTCTCAAGGATAAAGTCTCCCAGCACTGCTCACTTAGCCCGACCTTGCCAGGAAATAAGATTTGCTGCACATTCCAAGGACACTGCATTTTCCTGGGCAAGCTGCAACCTGCTGGCAGATGGCCGTGCTCTCTGCCCACTCCTGCCCAGTTCTTGGTACTAGCGGGCACGTTGCAGCCTGGCGAAGGCAAGAAACCTGGAGAGCTGTCACAGAGCAGAAGGGCAGCTGAGATGCTGAAAAGCAGCCAAGCTGAACTGCCTGCCTCAGCTTCAGCAGTGTGTAATTGACTGAAGGCGAAAAACCAAGCAGCAGGGCAGCGGGCTTCTGTGCGCACTGAAGGCAATTGCAAGAATCCAGCAGCTGCTCCTTGCCAAGCACAGGCAGCTGCCTGGGTTCTTGGTTTTTGACCAACTCACAGTTGCCCTTCTTTTCAGCAGCTGCCACCGTGTTCTCTGCATCTCGGAGCCTCTGGGGAGCAACAAGAATTTCCAAGGTGGGATGCATGACGATTATGTCAAAACCCAGGAAAGTTGTCCTGGAACACCTCCCATTGGCATGCCAGAAGTGAATTCAAGAGGCAGGAGAGCGGCAGCCACCGTCCTGCAGCAGTCTGCGAGCTTCGCACACAAGCTGGCTTCTTCGCGGCTTCGTTCTTCGCCTCTTGCTAGCTACCGTGATCTCCGGCTGCCGGAGGCCAAGAAGCGGCTACTTCGCGCAGAGATCACAGGAGCGGCAGCGGTGCGCTCCGGAGAGCCGCTTCTGCCGAAAGACGCCGGGAAGCGGCACTTGCTTTCGGCAAGCTCCGGAGCTGCGTATTCTGCCTCTCTAGTCGCCTACATCTTAGCGAAAAGCTTTTCGGCTCCAGTTCTCAAGGAGAAAGTGTACCAGCAGTGCTCACTTAGCCCGACCTTGCCAGGAAATAAGATTTGCTGCACATTCCAAGGACACTGCATTTTCCTGGGCAAGCTGCAACCTGCTGGCAGATGGCCGTGCTCTCTGCCCACTCCTGCCCAGTTCTTGGTACTAGCGGGCACGTTGCAGCCTGGCGAAGGCAAGAAACCTGGAGAGCTGTCACAGAGCAGAAGGGCAGCTGAGATGCTGAAAAGCAGCCAAGCTGAACTGCCTGCCTCAGCTTCAGCAGTGTGTAATTGACTGAAGGCGAAAAACCAAGCAGCAGGGCAGCGGGCTTCTGTGCGCACTGAAGGCAATTGCAAGAATCCAGCAGCTGCTCCTTGCCAAGCACAGGCAGCTGCCTGGGTTCTTGGTTTTTGACCAACTCACAGTTGCCCTTCTTTTCAGCAGCTGCCACCGTGTTCTCTGCATCTCGGAGCCTCTGGGGAGCAACAAGAATTTCCAAGGTGGGATGCATGACGATTATGTCAAAACCCAGGAAAGTTGTCCTGGAACACCTCCCATTGGCATGCCAGAAGTGAATTCAAGAGGCAGGAGAGCGGCAGCCACCGTCCTGCAGCAGTCTGCGAGCTTCGCACACAAGCTGGCTTCTTCGCGGCTTCGTTCTTCGCCTCTTGCAAGCTACCGCGATATCTGGCTGCCGGAGGCCAAGAAGCCGCTACTTCGCGCAGAGATCACTGGAGCGGCAGCGGTGCGCTCCGAAGCGCCGCTTTTGCCGAAAGACGCCGGGAAGCGGCACTTGCTTTCGGCCAGCTGCGGAGCTCCGTATTCTGCCTCTCTAGTCGCCTACATCTTAGCGAAAAGCTTTTCGGCTCCAGTTCTCAAGGAGAAAGTGTACCAGCAGTGCTCACTTAGCCCGACCTTGCCAGGAAATAAGATTTGCTGCACATTCCAAGGACACTGCATTTTCCTGGGCAAGCTGCAACCTGCTGGCAGATGGCCCTGCTCTCTGCCCACTCCTGCCCAGTTCTTGCTACTAGCGGGCACGTTGCAGCCTGGCGAAGGCAAGAAACCTGGAGAGCTGTCACAGAGCAGAAGGGCAGCTGAGATGCTGAAAAGCAGCAAAGCTGAACTGCCTGCCTCAGCTTCAGCAGTGTGTAATTGACTGAAGGCGAAAAACCAAGCAGCAGAGCAGCGGGCTTCTGTGCGCACTGAAGGCAATTGCAAGAATCCAGCAGCTGCTCCTTGCCAAGCACAGGCAGCTGCCTGGGTTCTTGGTTTTTGACCAACTCACAGTTGCCCTTCTTTTCAGCAGCTGCCACCGTGTTCTCTGCATCTCGGAGCCTCTGGGGAGCAACAAGAATTTCCAAGGTGGGATGCATGACGATTATGTCAAAACCCAGGAAAGTTGTCCTGGAACACCTCCCATTGGCATGCCAGAAGTGAATTCAAGAGGCAGGAGAGCGGCAGCCACCGTCCTGCAGCAGTCTGCGAGCTTCGCACACAAGCTGGCTTCTTCGCGGCTTCGTTCTTCGCCTCTTGCTAGCTACCGTGATCTCCGGCTGCCGGAGGCCAAGAAGCGGCTACTTCGCGCACAGATCACTGGAGCGGCAGCGGTGCGCTCCGGAGAGCTGCTTCTGCCGAAAGACGCCGGGAAGCGGCACTTGCTTTCGGCAAGCTGCGGAGCTGCGTATTCTGCCTCTCTAGTCGCCTACATCTTAGCGAAAAGCTTTTCGGCTCCAGTTCTCAAGGAGAAAGTGTACCAGCACTGCTCACTTAGCCCGACCTTGCCAGGAAATAAGATTTGCTGCACATTCCAAGGACACTGCATTTTCCTGGGCAAGCTGCAACCTGCTGGCAGATGGCCGTGCTCTCTGCCCACTCCTGCCCAGTTCTTGGTACTAGCGGGCACGTTGCAGCCTGGCGAAGGCAAGAAACCTGGAGAGCTGTCACAGAGCAGAAGGGCAGCTGAGATGCTGAAAAGCAGCCAAGCTGAACTGCCTGCCTCAGCTTCAGCAGTGTGTAATTGACTGAAGGCGAAAAACCAAGCAGCAGAGCAGCGGGCTTCTGTGCGCACTGAAGGCAAATGCAAGAATCCAGCAGCTGCTCCTTGCCAAGCACAGGCAGCTGCCTAGGTTCTTGCTTCTTGACCAACTCACAGTTGCCCTTCTTTTCAGCAGCTGCCACCGTGTTCTCTGCATCTCGGAGCCTCTGGGGAGCAACGAGAATTTCCAAGGTGGGATGCATGAAAACTAAAATAAAAACTCAGGAAGGTTGTCCTGGAACACCTTCCATTGGCATGCCAAGGGTGAATTCAAGAGGCAGGAGAGCGGCAGCCACCGTCCTGCAGCTGTCTGCGAGCTTCGCACACAAGCCGCCTTCTTCGCGGCTTCGTTCTTCGCCTCTTGCAAGCTACCGCGATCTCTGGCTGCCGGAGGCCAAGAAGCCGCTACTTCGCGCAGAGATCACTGGAGCGGCAGCGGCGCGCTCCGAAGCGCCGCTTTTGCTGAAAGACGCCGGGAAGCGGCACTTGCTTTCGGCCAGCTGCGGAGCTCCGTATTCTGCCTCTCTAGTCGCCTACATCTTAGCGAAAAGCTTTTCGGCTCCAGTTCTCAAGGAGAAAGTGTACCAGCAGTGCTCACTTAGCCCGACCTTGCCAGGAAATAAGATTTGCTGCACATTCCAAGGACACTGCATTTTCCTGGGCAAGCTGCAACCTGCTGGCAGATGGCCCTGCTCTCTGCCCACTCCTGCCCAGTTCTTGCTACTAGCGGGCACGTTGCAGCCTGGCGAAGGCAAGAAACCTGGAGAGCTGTCACAGAGCAGAAGGGCAGCTGAGATGCTGAAAAGCAGCAAAGCTGAACTGCCTGCCTCAGCTTCAGCAGTGTGTAATTGACTGAAGGCGAAAAACCAAGCAGCAGGGCAGCGGGCTTCTGTGCGCACTGAAGGCAATTGCAAGAATCCAGCAGCTGCTCCTTGCCAAGCACAGGCAGCTGCCTGGGTTCTTGGTTTTTGACCAACTCACAGTTGCCCTTCTTTTCAGCAGCTGCCACCGTGTTCTCTGCATCTCGGAGCCTCTGGGGAGCAACGAGAATTTCCAAGGTGGGATGCATGAAAACTAAAATAAAAACTCAGGAAGGTTGTCCTGGAACACCTTCCATTGGCATGCCAAGGGTGAATTCAAGAGGCAGGAGAGCGGCAGCCACCGTCCTGCAGCTGTCTGCGAGCTTCGCACACAAGCCGGCTTCTTCGCGGCTTCGTTCTTCGCCTCTTGCAAGCTACCGCGATCTCCGGCTGCCGGAGGCCAAGAAGCGGCTACTTCGCGCACAGATCAGTGGAGCGGTAGCGGTGAGCTCCGGAGCGCCGCTTTTGCCGAAAGACGCCGGCAAGCGGCACTTGCTTTCGGCCAGCTGCGGAGCTCCGTATTCTGCCTCTCTGCTCGCCTACATCTTAGCGAAAAGCTTTTCCGCTCCAGTTCTCAAGGAGAAAGTGTACCAGCAGTGCTCACTTAGCCCGACCTTGCCAGGAAATAAGATTTGCTGCACATTCCAAGGACACTGCATTTTCCTGGGCAAGCTGCAACCTGCTGGCAGATGGCCGTGCTCTCTGCCCACTCCTGCCCAGTTCTTGGTACTAGCGGGCACGTTGCAGCCTGGCGAAGGCAAGAAACCTGGAGAGCTGTCACAGAGCAGAAGGGCAGCTGAGATGCTGAAAAGCAGCAAAGCTGAACTGCCTGCCTCAGCTTCAGCAGTGTGTAATTGACTGAAGGCGAAAAACCAAGCAGCAGGGCAGCGGGCTTCTGTGCGCACTGAAGGCAATTGCAAGAATCCAGCAGCTGCTCCTTGCCAAGCACAGGCAGCTGCCTGGGTTCTTGGTTTTTGACCAACTCACAGTTGCCCTTCTTTTCAGCAGCTGCCACCGTGTTCTCTGCATCTCGGAGCCTCTGGGGAGCAACGAGAATTTCCAAGGTGGGATGCATGAAAACTAAAATAAAAACTCAGGAAGGTTGTCCTGGAACACCTTCCATTGGCATGCCAAAAGTGAATTCAAGAGGCAGGAGAGCAGCAGCCGCCGTCCTTCAGCTGTCTGCGAGCTTCGCACACAAGCTGGCTTCTTCGCGGCTTCGTTCTTCGCCTCTTGCAAGCTACCGCGATCTCCGGCTGCCGGAGGCCAAGAAGCCGTTACTTCGCGCACAGATCAGTGGAGCGGCAGCGGTGCGCTCCGGAGAGCCGCTTCTGCCGAAAGACGCCGGCAAGCGGCACTTGCTTTCGGCCAGCTGCGGAGCTCCGTATTCTGCCTCTCTGCTCGCCTACATCTTAGCGAAAAGCTTTTCGGCTCCAGTTCTCAAGGAGAAAGTGTACCAGCAGTGCTCACTTAGCCCGACCTTGCCAGGAAATAAGATTTGCTGCACATTCCAAGGACACTGCATTTTCCTGGGCAAGCTGCAACCTGCTGGCAGATGGCCCTGCTCTCTGCCCACTCCTGCCCAGTTCTTGCTACTAGCGGGCACGTTGCAGCCTGGCGAAGGCAAGAAACCTGGAGAGCTGTCACAGAGCAGAAGGGCAGCTGAGATGCTGAAAAGCAGCCAAGCTGAACAGCCTGCCTCAGCTTCAGCAGTGTGTAATTGACTGAAGGCGAAAAACCAAGCAGCAGAGCAGCGGGCTTCTGTGCGCACTGAAGGCAATTGCAAGAATCCAGCAGCTGCTCCTTGCCAAGCACAGGCAGCTGCCTGGGTTCTTGGTTTTTGACCAACTCACAGTTGCCCTTCTTTTCAGCAGCTGCCACCGTGTTCTCTGCATCTCGGAGCCTCTGGGGAGCAACAAGAATTTCCAAGGTGGGATGCATGAAAACTAAAATAAAAACTCAGGAAGGTTGTCCTGGAACACCTTCCATTGGCATGCCAAGGGTGAATTCAAGAGGCAGGAGAGCGGCAGCCACCGTCCTGCATCTGTGTGCGAGCTTCGCGCACTATCCGGCTTCTTCGCGGCTTCGTTCTTCGCCTCTTGCAAGCTACCGCGATCTCCGGCTGCCGGAGGCCAAGAAGCGGCTACTTCGCGCACAGATCAGTGGAGCGGTAGCGGTGAGCTCCGGAGCGCCGCTTTTGCCGAAAGACGCCGGGAAGCGGCACTTGCTTTCGGCCAGCTGCGGAGCTGCGTATTCTGCCTCTCTGCTCGCCTACATCTTAGCGAAAAGCTTTTCCGCTCCAGTTCTCAAGGAGAAAGTGTACCAGCAGTGCTCACTTAGCCCGACCTTGCCAGGAAATAAGATTTGCTGCACATTCCAAGGACACTGCATTTTCCTGGGCAAGCTGCAACCTGCTGGCAGATGGCCGTGCTCTCTGCCCACTCCTGCCCAGTTCTTGCTACTAGCGGGCACGTTGCAGCCTGGCGAAGGCAAGAAACCTGGAGAGCTGTCACAGAGCAGAAGGGCAGCTGAGATGCTGAAAAGCAGCAAAGCTGAACTGCCTGCCTCAGCTTCAGCAGTGTGTAATTGACTGAAGGCGAAAAACCAAGCAGCAGAGCAGCGGGCTTCTGTGCGCACTGAAGGCAATTGCAAGAATCCAGCAGCTGCTCCTTGCCAAGCACAGGCAGCTGCCTGGGTTCTTGGTTTTTGACCAACTCACAGTTGCCCTTCTTTTCAGCAGCTGCCACCGTGTTCTCTGCATCTCGGAGCCTCTGGGGAGCAACGAGAATTTCCAAGGTGGGATGCATGAAAACTAAAATAAAAACTCAGGAAAGTTGTCCTGGAACACCTTCCATTGGCATGCCAAGGGTGAATTCAAGAGGCAGGAGAGCGGCAGCCACCGTCCTGCAGCTGTCTGCGAGCTTCGCACACAAGCCGGCTTCTTCGCGGCTTCGTTCTTCGCCTCTTGCAAGCTACCGCGATCTCCGGCTGCCGGAGGCCAAGAAGCGGCTACTTCGCGCACAGATCAGTGGAGCGGTAGCGGTGAGCTCCGGAGCGCCGCTTTTGCCGAAAGACGCCGGGAAGCGGCACTTGCTTTCGGCCAGCTGCGGAGCTCCGTATTCTGCCTCTCTGCTCGCCTACATCTTAGCGAAAAGCTTTTCCGCTCCAGTTCTCAAGGAGAAAGTGTACCAGCAGTGCTCACTTAGCCCGACCTTGCCAGGAAATAAGATTTGCTGCACATTCCAAGGACACTGCATTTTCCTGGGCAAGCTGCAACCTGCTGGCAGATGGCCCTGCTCTCTGCCCACTCCTGCCCAGTTCTTGCTACTAGCGGGCACGTTGCAGCCTGGCGAAGGCAAGAAACCTGGAGAGCTGTCACAGAGCAGAAGGGCAGCTGAGATGCTGAAAAGCAGCAAAGCTGAACTGCCTGCCTCAGCTTCAGCAGTGTGTAATTGACTGAAGGCGAAAAACCAAGCAGCAGGGCAGCGGGCTTCTGTGCGCACTGAAGGCAATTGCAAGAATCCAGCAGCTGCTCCTTGCCAAGCACAGGCAGCTGCCTGGGTTCTTGGTTTTTGACCAACTCACAGTTGCCCTTCTTTTCAGCAGCTGCCACCGTGTTCTCTGCATCTCGGAGCCTCTGGGGAGTAACAAGAATTTCCAAGGTGGGATGCATGACGACCTTGTCAAAACCCAGGAAAGTTGTCCTGGAACACCTTCCATTGGCATGCCAAAAGTGAATTCAAGAGGCAGGAGAGCGGCAGCCACCGTCCTGCAGCGGTCTGCGAGCTTCGCACACAAGCCGGCTTCTTCGCGGCTTCGTTCTTCGTCTCTTGCAAGCTACCGCGATCTCCGGCTGCCGGAGGCCAAGAAGCGGCTACTTCGCGCACAGATCAGTGGAGCGGTAGCGGTGAGCTCCGGAGCGCCGCTTCTGCCGAAAGACGCCGGGAAGCGGCACTTGCTTTCGGCCAGCTGCGGAGCTGCGTATTCTGCCTCTCTGCTCGCCTACATCTTAGCGAAAAGCTTTTCGGCTCCAGTTCTCAAGGAGAAAGTGTACCAGCACTGCTCACTTAGCCCGACCTTGCCAGGAAATAAGATTTGCTGCACATTCCAAGGACACTGCATTTTCCTGGGCAAGCTGCAACCTGCTGGCAGATGGCCGTGCTCTCTGCCCACTCCTGCCCAGTTCTTGGTACTAGCGGGCACGTTGCAGCCTGGCGAAGGCAAGAAACCTGGAGAGCTGTCACAGAGCAGAAGGGCAGCTGAGATGCTGAAAAGCAGCAAAGCTGAACTGCCTGCCTCAGCTTCAGCAGTGTGTAATTGACTGAAGGCGAAAAACCAAGCAGCAGGGCAGCGGGCTTCTGTGCGCACTGAAGGCAATTGCAAGAATCCAGCAGCTGCTCCTTGCCAAGCACAGGCAGCTGCCTGGGTTCTTGGTTTTTGACCAACTCACAGTTGCCCTTCTTTTCAGCAGCTGCCACCGTGTTCTCTGCATCTCGGAGCCTCTGGGGAGCAACAAGAATTTCCAAGGTGGGATGCATGACGATTATGTCAAAACCCAGGAAAGTTGTCCTGGAACACCTCCCATTGGCATGCCAGAAGTGAATTCAAGAGGCAGGAGAGCGGCAGCCACCGTCCTGCAGCTGTCTGCGAGCTTCGCACACAAGCTGGCTTCTTCGCGGCTTCGTTCTTCGCCTCTTGCAAGCTACCGCGATATCTGGCTGCCGGAGGCCAAGAAGCCGCTACTTCGCGCAGAGATCACTGGAGCGGCAGCGGTGCGCTCCGAAGCGCCGCTTTTGCTGAAAGACGCCGGGAAGCGGCACTTGCTTTCGGCCAGCTGCGGAGCTCCGTATTCTGCCTCTCTAGTCGCCTACATCTTAGCGAAAAGCTTTTCGGCTCCAGTTCTCAAGGAGAAAGTGTACCAGCAGTGCTCACTTAGCCCGACCTTGCCAGGAAATAAGATTTGCTGCACATTCCAAGGACACTGCATTTTCCTGGGCAAGCTGCAACCTGCTGGCAGATGGCCCTGCTCTCTGCCCACTCCTGCCCAGTTCTTGCTACTAGCGGGCACGTTGCAGCCTGGCGAAGGCAAGAAACCTGGAGAGCTGTCACAGAGCAGAAGGGCAGCTGAGATGCTGAAAAGCAGCAAAGCTGAACTGCCTGCCTCAGCTTCAGCAGTGTGTAATTGACTGAAGGCGAAAAACCAAGCAGCAGAGCAGCGGGCTTCTGTGCGCACTGAAGGCAATTGCAAGAATCCAGCAGCTGCTCCTTGCCAAGCACAGGCAGCTGCCTGGGTTCTTGGTTTTTGACCAACTCACAGTTGCCCTTCTTTTCAGCAGCTGCCACCGTGTTCTCTGCATCTCGGAGCCTCTGGGGAGCAACAAGAATTTCCAAGGTGGGATGCATGACGATTATGTCAAAACCCAGGAAAGTTGTCCTGGAACACCTTCCATTGGCATGCCAAGGGTGAATTCAAGAGGCAGGAGAGCAGCAGCCGCCGTCCTTCAGCTGTCTGCGAGCTTCGCACACAAGCTGGCTTCTTCGCGGCTTCGTTCTTCGCCTCTTGCAAGCTACCGCGATCTCTGGCTGCCGGAGGCCAAGAAGCGGCTACTTCGCGCACAGATCACTGGAGCGGCAGCGGTGCGCTCCGGAGCAGGGCTTCTGCCGAAAGACGCCGGGAAGCGGCACTTGCTTTCGGCCAGCTCCGGAGCTGCGTATTCTGCCTGTCGAGTCGCCTACATCTTAGCGAAAAGCTTTTCGGCTCCAGTTCTCAAGGAGAAAGTGTACCAGCAGTGCTCACTTAGCCCGACCTTGCCAGGAAATAAGATTTGCTGCACATTCCAAGGACACTGCATTTTCCTGGGCAAGCTGCAACCTGCTGGCAGATGGCCCTGCTCTCTGCCCACTCCTGCCCAGTTCTTGCTACTAGCGGGCACGTTGCAGCCTGGCGAAGGCAAGAAACCTGGAGAGCTGTCACAGAGCAGAAGGGCAGCTGAGATGCTGAAAAGCAGCAAAGCTGAACAGCCTGCCTCAGCTTCAGCAGTGTGTAATTGACTGAAGGCGAAAAACCAAGCAGCAGGGCAGCGGGCTTCTGTGCGCACTGAAGGCAATTGCAAGAATCCAGCAGCTGCTCCTTGCCAAGCACAGGCAGCTGCCTGGGTTCTTGGTTTTTGACCAACTCACAGTTGCCCTTCTTTTCAGCAGCTGCCACCGTGTTCTCTGCATCTCGGAGCCTCTGGGGAGCAACGAGAATTTCCAAGGTGGGATGCATGACGACCTTGTCAAAACCCAGGAAAGTTGTCCTGGAACACCTTCCATTGGCATGCCAAAAGTGAATTCAAGAGGCAGGAGAGCGGCAGCCACCGTCCTGCAGCTGTCTGCGAGCTTCGCACACAAGCCGGCTTCTTCGCGGCTTCGTTCTTCGTCTCTTGCAAGCTACCGCGATCTCCGGCTGCCGGAGGCCAAGAAGCGGCTACTTCGCGCACAGATCAGTGGAGCGGTAGCGGTGAGCTCCGGAGCGCCGCTTTTGCCGAAAGACGCCGGGAAGCGGCACTTGCTTTCGGCCAGCTGCGGAGCTGCGTATTCTGCCTCTCTGCTCGCCTACATCTTAGCGAAAAGCTTTTCGGCTCCAGTTCTCAAGGAGAAAGTGTACCAGCAGTGCTCACTTAGCCCGACCTTGCCAGGAAATAAGATTTGCTGCACATTCCAAGGACACTGCATTTTCCTGGGCAAGCTGCAACCTGCTGGCAGATGGCCGTGCTCTCTGCCCACTCCTGCCCAGTTCTTGCTACTAGCGGGCACGTTGCAGCCTGGCGAAGGCAAGAAACCTGGAGAGCTGTCACAGAGCAGAAGGGCAGCTGAGATGCTGAAAAGCAGCAAAGCTGAACTGCCTGCCTCAGCTTCAGCAGTGTGTAATTGACTGAAGGCGAAAAACCAAGCAGCAGAGCAGCGGGCTTCTGTGCGCACTGAAGGCAATTGCAAGAATCCAGCAGCTGCTCCTTGCCAAGCACAGGCAGCTGCCTGGGTTCTTGGTTTTTGACCAACTCACAGTTGCCCTTCTTTTCAGCAGCTGCCACCGTGTTCTCTGCATCTCGGAGCCTCTGGGGAGCAACGAGAATTTCCAAGGTGGGATGCATGAAAACTAAAATAAAAACTCAGGAAAGTTGTCCTGGAACACCTTCCATTGGCATGCCAAGGGTGAATTCAAGAGGCAGGAGAGCGGCAGCCACCGTCCTGCAGCTGTGTGCGAGCTTCGCACACAAGCCGGCTTCTTCGCGGCTTCGTTCTTCGCCTCTTGCAAGCTACTGCGATCTCCGGCTGCCGGAGGCCAAGAAGCCGCTACTTCGCGCACAGATCAGTGGAGCGGTAGCGGTGAGCTCCGGAGCGCCGCTTTTGCCGAAAGACGCCGGCAAGCGGCACTTGCTTTCGGCCAGCTGCGGAGCTCCGTATTCTGCCTCTCTGCTCGCCTACATCTTAGCGAAAAGCTTTTCGGCTCCAGTTCTCAAGGAGAAAGTGTACCAGCAGTGCTCACTTAGCCCGACCTTGCCAGGAAATAAGATTTGCTGCACATTCCAAGGACACTGCATTTTCCTGGGCAAGCTGCAACCTGCTGGCAGATGGCCCTGCTCTCTGCCCACTCCTGCCCAGTTCTTGCTACTAGCGGGCACGTTGCAGCCTGGCGAAGGCAAGAAACCTGGAGAGCTGTCACAGAGCAGAAGGGCAGCTGAGATGCTGAAAAGCAGCAAAGCTGAACTGCCTGCCTCAGCTTCAGCAGTGTGTAATTGACTGAAGGCGAAAAACCAAGCAGCAGGGCAGCGGGCTTCTGTGCGCACTGAAGGCAATTGCAAGAATCCAGCAGCTGCTCCTTGCCAAGCACAGGCAGCTGCCTGGGTTCTTGGTTTTTGACCAACTCACAGTTGCCCTTCTTTTCAGCAGCTGCCACCGTGTTCTCTGCATCTCGGAGCCTCTGGGGAGCAACGAGAATTTCCAAGGTGGGATGCATGAAAACTAAAATAAAAACTCAGGAAGTTTGTCCTGGAACACCTTCCATTGGCATGCCAAGGGTGAATTCAAGAGGCAGGAGAGCGGCAGCCACCGTCCTGCAGCTGTCTGCGAGCTTCGCACACAAGCCGGCTTCTTCGCGGCTTCGTTCTTCTTCTCTTGCAAGCTACCGCGATCTCCGGCTGCCGGAGGCCAAGAAGCGGCTACTTCGCGCACAGATCAGTGGAGCGGTAGCGGTGAGCTCCGGAGCGCCGCTTCTGCCGAAAGACGCCGGGAAGCGGCACTTGCTTTCGGCCAGCTGCGGAGCTCCGTATTCTGCCTCTCTGCTCGCCTACATCTTAGCGAAAAGCTTTTCCGCTCCAGTTCTCAAGGAGAAAGTGTACCAGCACTGCTCACTTAGCCCGACCTTGCCAGGAAATAAGATTTGCTGCACATTCCAAGGACACTGCATTTTCCTGGGCAAGCTGCAACCTGCTGGCAGATGGCCCTGCTCTCTGCCCACTCCTGCCCAGTTCTTGCTACTAGCGGGCACGTTGCAGCCTGGCGAAGGCAAGAAACCTGGAGAGCTGTCACAGAGCAGAAGGGCAGCTGAGATGCTGAAAAGCAGCAAAGCTGAACTGCCTGCCTCAGCTTCAGCAGTGTGTAATTGACTGAAGGCGAAAAACCAAGCAGCAGAGCAGCGGGCTTCTGTGCGCACTGAAGGCAATTGCAAGAATCCAGCAGCTGCTCCTTGCCAAGCACAGGCAGCTGCCTGGGTTCTTGGTTTTTGACCAACTCACAGTTGCCCTTCTTTTCAGCAGCTGCCACCGTGTTCTCTGCATCTCGGAGCCTCTGGGGAGCAACAAGAATTTCCAAGGTGGGATGCATGACGACTATGTCAAAACCCAGGAAAGTTGTCCTGGAACACCTTCCATTGGCATGTCAAAAGTGAATTCAAGAGGCAGGAGAGCAGCAGCCGCCGTCCTTCAGCTGTCTGCGAGCTTCGCACACAAGCTGGCTTCTTCGCGGCTTCGTTCTTCGCCTCTTGCAAGCTACCGCGATCTCCGGCTGCCGGAGGCCAAGAAGCGGCTACTTCGCGCACAGATCACTGGAGCGGCAGCGGTGCGCTCCGGAGCAGGGCTTCTGCCGAAAGACGCCGGGAAGCGGCACTTGCTTTCGGCCAGCTGCGGAGCTGCGTATTCTGCCTGTCGAGTCGCCTACATCTTAGCGAAAAGCTTTTCGGCTCCAGTTCTCAAGGAGAAAGTGTACCAGCAGTGCTCACTTAGCCCGACCTTGCCAGGAAATAAGATTTGCTGCACATTCCAAGGACACTGCATTTTCCTGGGCAAGCTGCAACCTGCTGGCAGATGGCCCTGCTCTCTGCCCACTCCTGCCCAGTTCTTGCTACTAGCGGGCACGTTGCAGCCTGGCGAAGGCAAGAAACCTGGAGAGCTGTCACAGAGCAGAAGGGCAGCTGAGATGCTGAAAAGCAGCCAAGCTGAACTGCCTGCCTCAGCTTCAGCAGTGTGTAATTGACTGAAGGCGAAAAACCAAGCAGCAGGGCAGCGGGCTTCTGTGCGCACTGAAGGCAATTGCAAGAATCCAGCAGCTGCTCTTTGCCAAGCACAGGCAGCTGCCTGGGTTCTTGGTTTTTGACCAACTCACAGTTGCCCTTCTTTTCAGCAGCTGCCACCGTGTTCTCTGCATCTCGGAGCCTCTGGGGAGCAACGAGAATTTCCAAGGTGGGATGCATGAAAACTAAAATAAAAACTCAGGAAGGTTGTCCTGGAACACCTTCCATTGGCATGCCAAGGGTGAATTCAAGAGGCAGAAGAGCGGCAGCCACCGTCCTGCAGCTGTCTGCGAGCTTCGCACACAAGCCGGCTTCTTCGCGGCTTCGTTCTTCGTCTCTTGCAAGCTACCGCGATCTCCGGCTGCCGGAGGCCAAGAAGCGGCTACTTCGCGCACAGATCAGTGGAGCGGTAGCGGTGAGCTCCGGAGCGCCGCTTCTGCCGAAAGACGCCGGGAAGCGGCACTTGCTTTCGGCCAGCTACGGAGCTGCGTATTCTGCCTCTCTTCTCGCCTACATCTTAGCGAAAAGCTTTTCGGCTCCAGTTCTCAAGGAGAAACTGTACCAGCAGTGCTCACTTAGCCCGACCTTGCCAGGAAATAAGATTTGCTGCACATTCCAAGGACACTGCATTTTCCTGGGCAAGCTGCAACCTGCTGGCAGATGGCCGTGCTCTCTGCCCACTCCTGCCCAGTTCTTGGTACTAGCGGGCACGTTGCAGCCTGGCGAAGGCAAGAAACCTGGAGAGCTGTCACAGAGCAGAAGGGCAGCTGAGATGCTGAAAAGCAGCAAAGCTGAACTGCCTGCCTCAGCTTCAGCAGTGTGTAATTGACTGAAGGCGAAAAACCAAGCAGCAGAGCAGCGGGCTTCTGTGCGCACTGAAGGCAATTGCAAGAATCCAGCAGCTGCTCCTTGCCAAGCACAGGCAGCTGCCTGGGTTCTTGGTTTTTGACCAACTCACAGTTGCCCTTCTTTTCAGCAGCTGCCACCGTGTTCTCTGCATCTCGGAGCCTCTGGGGAGCAACGAGAATTTCCAAGGTGGGATGCATGAAAACTAAAATAAAAACTCAGGAAGGTTGTCCTGGAACACCTTCCATTGGCATGCCAAGGGTGAATTCAAGAGGCAGGAGAGCGGCAGCCACCGTCCTGCAGCTGTGTGCGAGCTTCGCGCACTAGCCGGCTTCTTCGCGGCTTCGTTCTTCGCCTCTTGCAAGCTACCGCGATCTCCGGCTGCCGGAGGCCAAGAAGCGGCTACTTCGCGCACAGCTCAGTGGAGCGGTAGCGGTGAGCTCCGGAGCGCCGCTTTTGCCGAAAGACGCCGGGAAGCGGCACTTGCTTTCGGCCAGCTGCGGACCTGCGTATTCTGCCTCTCTGCTCGCCTACATCTTAGCGAAAAGCTTTTCCGCTCCAGTTCTCAAGGAGAAAGTGTACCAGCACTGCTCACTTAGCCCGACCTTGCCAGGAAATAAGATTTGCTGCACATTCCAAGGACACTGCATTTTCCTGGGCAAGCTGCAACCTGCTGGCAGATGGCCCTGCTCTCTGCCCACTCCTGCCCAGTTCTTGGAGTATACTAGCGGGCACGTTGCAGCCTGGCGAAGGCAAGAAACCTGGAGAGCTGTCACAGAGCAGAAGGGCAGCTGAGATGCTGAAAAGCAGCAAAGCTGAACTGCCTGCCTCAGCTTCAGCAGTGTGTAATTGACTGAAGGCGAAAAACCAAGCAGCAGAGCAGCGGGCTTCTGTGCGCACTGAAGGCAATTGCAAGAATCCAGCAGCTGCTCCTTGCCAAGCACAGGCAGCTGCCTGGGTTCTTGGTTTTTGACCAACTCACAGTTGCCCTTCTTTTCAGCAGCTGCCACCGTGTTCTCTGCATCTTGGAGCCTCTGGGGAGCAACAAGAATTTCCAAGGTGGGATGCATGACGACTATGTCAAAACCCAGGAAAGTTGTCCTGGAACACCTTCCATTGGCATGTCAAAAGTGAATTCAAGAGGCAGGAGAGCAGCAGCCGCCGTCCTTCAGCTGTCTGCGAGCTTCGCACACAAGCTGGCTTCTTCGCGGCTTCGTTCTTCGCCTCTTGCAAGCTACCGCGATCTCCGGCTGCCGGAGGCCAAGAAGCGGCTACTTCGCGCACAGATCACTGGAGCGGCAGCGGTGCGCTCCGGAGCAGGGCTTCTGCCGAAAGACGCCGGGAAGCGGCACTTGCTTTCGGCCAGCTCCGGAGCTGCGTATTCTGCCTGTCGAGTCGCCTACATCTTAGCGAAAAGCTTTTCGGCTCCAGTTCTCAAGGAGAAAGTGTACCAGCAGTGCTCACTTAGCCCGACCTTGCCAGGAAATAAGATTTGCTGCACATTCCAAGGACACTGCATTTTCCTGGGCAAGCTGCAACCTGCTGGCAGATGGCCCTGCTCTCTGCCCACTCCTGCCCAGTTCTTGCTACTAGCGGGCACGTTGCAGCCTGGCGAAGGCAAGAAACCTGGAGAGCTGTCACAGAGCAGAAGGGCAGCTGAGATGCTGAAAAGCAGCCAAGCTGAACTGCCTGCCTCAGCTTCAGCAGTGTGTAATTGACTGAAGGCGAAAAACCAAGCAGCAGGGCAGCGGGCTTCTGTGCGCACTGAAGGCAATTGCAAGAATCCAGCAGCTGCTCTTTGCCAAGCACAGGCAGCTGCCTGGGTTCTTGGTTTTTGACCAACTCACAGTTGCCCTTCTTTTCAGCAGCTGCCACCGTGTTCTCTGCATCTCGGAGCCTCTGGGGAGCAACGAGAATTTCCAAGGTGGGATGCATGAAAACTAAAATAAAAACTCAGGAAGGTTGTCCTGGAACACCTTCCATTGGCATGCCAAGGGTGAATTCAAGAGGCAGAAGAGCGGCAGCCACCGTCCTGCAGCTGTCTGCGAGCTTCGCACACAAGCCGGCTTCTTCGCGGCTTCGTTCTTCGTCTCTTGCAAGCTACCGCGATCTCCGGCTGCCGGAGGCCAAGAAGCGGCTACTTCGCGCACAGATCAGTGGAGCGGTAGCGGTGAGCTCCGGAGCGCCGCTTCTGCCGAAAGACGCCGGGAAGCGGCACTTGCTTTCGGCCAGCTACGGAGCTGCGTATTCTGCCTCTCTTCTCGCCTACATCTTAGCGAAAAGCTTTTCGGCTCCAGTTCTCAAGGAGAAAGTGTACCAGCAGTGCTCACTTAGCCCGACCTTGCCAGGAAATAAGATTTGCTGCACATTCCAAGGACACTGCATTTTCCTGGGCAAGCTGCAACCTGCTGGCAGATGGCCGTGCTCTCTGCCCACTCCTGCCCAGTTCTTGGTACTAGCGGGCACGTTGCAGCCTGGCGAAGGCAAGAAACCTGGAGAGCTGTCACAGAGCAGAAGGGCAGCTGAGATGCTGAAAAGCAGCAAAGCTGAACTGCCTGCCTCAGCTTCAGCAGTGTGTAATTGACTGAAGGCGAAAAACCAAGCAGCAGAGCAGCGGGCTTCTGTGCGCACTGAAGGCAATTGCAAGAATCCAGCAGCTGCTCCTTGCCAAGCACAGGCAGCTGCCTGGGTTCTTGGTTTTTGACCAACTCACAGTTGCCCTTCTTTTCAGCAGCTGCCACCGTGTTCTCTGCATCTCGGAGCCTCTGGGGAGCAACGAGAATTTCCAAGGTGGGATGCATGAAAACTAAAATAAAAACTCAGGAAGGTTGTCCTGGAACACCTTCCATTGGCATGCCAAGGGTGAATTCAAGAGGCAGGAGAGCGGCAGCCACCGTCCTGCAGCTGTGTGCGAGCTTCGCGCACTAGCCGGCTTCTTCGCGGCTTCGTTCTTCGCCTCTTGCAAGCTACCGCGATCTCCGGCTGCCGGAGGCCAAGAAGCCGCTACTTCGCGCACAGATCAGTGGAGCGGTAGCGGTGAGCTCCGGAGCGCCGCTTTTGCCGAAAGACGCCGGGAAGCGGCACTTGCTTTCGGCCAGCTGCGGACCTGCGTATTCTGCCTCTCTGCTCGCCTACATCTTAGCGAAAAGCTTTTCCGCTCCAGTTCTCAAGGAGAAAGTGTACCAGCACTGCTCACTTAGCCCGACCTTGCCAGGAAATAAGATTTGCTGCACATTCCAAGGACACTGCATTTTCCTGGGCAAGCTGCAACCTGCTGGCAGATGGCCCTGCTCTCTGCCCACTCCTGCCCAGTTCTTGGAGTATACTAGCGGGCACGTTGCAGCCTGGCGAAGGCAAGAAACCTGGAGAGCTGTCACAGAGCAGAAGGGCAGCTGAGATGCTGAAAAGCAGCAAAGCTGAACTGCCTGCCTCAGCTTCAGCAGTGTGTAATTGACTGAAGGCGAAAAACCAAGCAGCAGAGCAGCGGGCTTCTGTGCGCACTGAAGGCAATTGCAAGAATCCAGCAGCTGCTCCTTGCCAAGCACAGGCAGCTGCCTGGGTTCTTGGTTTTTGACCAACTCACAGTTGCCCTTCTTTTCAGCAGCTGCCACCGTGTTCTCTGCATCTTGGAGCCTCTGGGGAGCAACAAGAATTTCCAAGGTGGGATGCATGACGATTATGTCAAAACCCAGGAAAGTTGTCCTGGAACACCTTCCATTGGCATGCCAAAAGTGAATTCAAGAGGCAGGAGAGCAGCAGCCGCCGTCCTTCAGCTGTCTGCGAGCTTCGCACACAAGCTGGCTTCTTCGCGGCTTCGTTCTTCGCCTCTTGCAAGCTACCGCGATCTCCGGCTGCCGGAGGCCAAGAAGCGGCTACTTCGCGAACAGATCACTGGAGCGGCAGCGGTGCGCTCCGGAGCAGGGCTTCTGCCGAAAGACGCCGGGAAGCGGCACTTGCTTTCGGCCAGCTCCGGAGCTGCGTATTCTGCCTCTCGAGTCGCCTACATCTTAGCGAAAAGCTTTTCGGCTCCAGTTCTCAAGGAGAAAGTGTACCAGCAGTGCTCACTTAGCCCGACCTTGCCAGGAAATAAGATTTGCTGCACATTCCAAGGACACTGCATTTTCCTGGGCAAGCTGCAACCTGCTGGCAGATGGCCGTGCTCTCTGCCCACTCCTGCCCAGTTCTTGCTACTAGCGGGCACGTTGCAGCCTGGCGAAGGCAAGAAACCTGGAGAGCTGTCACAGAGCAGAAGGGCAGCTGAGATGCTGAAAAGCAGCAAAGCTGAACTGCCTGCCTCAGCTTCAGCAGTGTGTAATTGACTGAAGGCGAAAAACCAAGCAGCAGAGCAGCGGGCTTCTGTGCGCACTGAAGGCAATTGCAAGAATCCAGCAGCTGCTCCTTGCCAAGCACAGGCAGCTGCCTGGGTTCTTGGTTTTTGACCAACTCACAGTTGCCCTTCTTTTCAGCAGCTGCCACCGTGTTCTCTGCATCTCGGAGCCTCTGGGGAGCAACAAGAATTTCCAAGGTGGGATGCATGACGATTATGTCAAAACCCAGGAAAGTTGTCCTGGAACACCTCCCATTGGCATGCCAGAAGTGAATTCAAGAGGCAGGAGAGCGGCAGCCACCGTCCTGCAGCAGTCTGCGAGCTTCGCACACAAGCTGGCTTCTTCGCGGCTTCGTTCTTCGCCTCTTGCTAGCTACCGTGATCTCCGGCTGCCGGAGGCCAAGAAGCGGCTACTTCGCGCACAGATCACAGGAGCGGCAGCGGTGCGCTCCGGAGAGCCGCTTCTGCTGAAAGACGCCGGGAAGCGGCACTTGCTTTCGGCAAGCTCCGGAGCTGCGTATTCTGCCTGTCGAGTCGCCTACATCTTAGCGAAAAGCTTTTCGGCTCCAGTTCTCAAGGAGAAAGTGTACCAGCAGTGCTCACTTAGCCCGACCTTGCCAGGAAATAAGATTTGCTGCACATTCCAAGGACACTGCATTTTCCTGGGCAAGCTGCAACCTGCTGGCAGATGGCCGTGCTCTCTGCCCACTCCTGCCCAGTTCTTGCTACTAGCGGGCACGTTGCAGCCTGGCGAAGGCAAGAAACCTGGAGAGCTGTCACAGAGCAGAAGGGCAGCTGAGATGCTGAAAAGCAGCCAAGCTGAACAGCCTGCCTCAGCTTCAGCAGTGTGTAATTGACTGAAGGCGAAAAACCAAGCAGCAGAGCAGCGGGCTTCTGTGCGCACTGAAGGCAAATGCAAGAATCCAGCAGCTGCTCCTTGCCAAGCACAGGCAGCTGCCTAGGTTCTTGCTTCTTGACCAACTCACAGTTGCCCTTCTTTTCAGCAGCTGCCACCGTGTTCTCTGCATCTCGGAGCCTCTGGGGAGCAACGAGAATTTCCAAGGTGGGATGCATGAAAACTAAAATAAAAACTCAGGAAGGTTGTCCTGGAACACCTTCCATTGGCATGCCAAGGGTGAATTCAAGAGGCAGGAGAGCGGCAGCCACCGTCCTGCAGCTGTCTGCGAGCTTCGCACACAAGCCGGCTTCTTCGCGGCTTCGTTCTTCGTCTCTTGCAAGCTACCGCGATCTCTGGCTGCCGGAGGCCAAGAAGCCGCTACTTCGCGCAGAGATCACTGGAGCGGCAGCGGTGCGCTCCGAAGCGCCGCTTTTGCTGAAAGACGCCGGGAAGCGGCACTTGCTTTCGGCCAGCTGCGGAGCTGCGTATTCTGCCTCTCTAGTCGCCTACATCTTAGCGAAAAGCTTTTCCGCTCCAGTTCTCAAGGAGAAAGTGTACCAGCAGTGCTCACTTAGCCCGACCTTGCCAGGAAATAAGATTTGCTGCACATTCCAAGGACACTGCATTTTCCTGGGCAAGCTGCAACCTGCTGGCAGATGGCCGTGCTCTCTGCCCACTCCTGCCCAGTTCTTGGTACTAGCGGGCACGTTGCAGCCTGGCGAAGGCAAGAAACCTGGAGAGCTGTCACAGAGCAGAAGGGCAGCTGAGATGCTGAAAAGCAGCCAAGCTGAACTGCCTGCCTCAGCTTCAGCAGTGTGTAATTGACTGAAGGCGAAAAACCAAGCAGCAGAGCAGCGGGCTTCTGTGCGCACTGAAGGCAAATGCAAGAATCCAGCAGCTGCTCCTTGCCAAGCACAGGCAGCTGCCTAGGTTCTTGCTTCTTGACCAACTCACAGTTGCCCTTCTTTTCAGCAGCTGCCACCGTGTTCTCTGCATCTCGGAGCCTCTGGGGAGCAACGAGAATTTCCAAGGTGGGATGCATGAAAACTAAAATAAAAACTCAGGAAGGTTGTCCTGGAACACCTTCCATTGGCATGCCAAGGGTGAATTCAAGAGGCAGGAGAGCGGCAGCCACCGTCCTGCAGCTGTCTGCGAGCTTCGCACACAAGCCGGCTTCTTCGCGGCTTCGTTCTTCGCCTCTTGCAAGCTACCGCGATCTCTGGCTGCCGGAGGCCAAGAAGCCGCTACTTCGCGCAGAGATCACTGGAGCGGCAGCGGTGCGCTCCGAAGCGCCGCTTTTGCTGAAAGACGCCGGGAAGCGGCACTTGCTTTCGGCCAGCTGCGGAGCTCCGTATTCTGCCTCTCTAGTCGCCTACATCTTAGCGAAAAGCTTTTCCGCTCCAGTTCTCAAGGAGAAAGTGTACCAGCAGTGCTCACTTAGCCCGACCTTGCCAGGAAATAAGATTTGCTGCACATTCCAAGGACACTGCATTTTCCTGGGCAAGCTGCAACCTGCTGGCAGATGGCCCTGCTCTCTGCCCACTCCTGCCCAGTTCTTGCTACTAGCGGGCACGTTGCAGCCTGGCGAAGGCAAGAAACCTGGAGAGCTGTCACAGAGCAGAAGGGCAGCTGAGATGCTGAAAAGCAGCAAAGCTGAACTGCCTGCCTCAGCTTCAGCAGTGTGTAATTGACTGAAGGCGAAAAACCAAGCAGCAGAGCAGCGGGCTTCTGTGCGCACTGAAGGCAATTGCAAGAATCCAGCAGCTGCTCCTTGCCAAGCACAGGCAGCTGCCTGGGTTCTTGGTTTTTGACCAACTCACAGTTGCCCTTCTTTTCAGCAGCTGCCACCGTGTTCTCTGCATCTCGGAGCCTCTGGGGAGCAACAAGAATTTCCAAGGTGGGATGCATGACGATTATGTCAAAACCCAGGAAAGTTGTCCTGGAACACCTCCCATTGGCATGCCAGAAGTGAATTCAAGAGGCAGGAGAGCGGCAGCCACCGTCCTGCAGCTGTCTGCGAGCTTCGCACACAAGCTGGCTTCTTCGCGGCTTCGTTCTTCGCCTCTTGCAAGCTACCGCGATCTCCGGCTGCCGGAGGCCAAGAAGCGGCTACTTCGCGCACAGATCAGTGGAGCGGTAGCGGTGAGCTCCGGAGCGCCGCTTTTGCCGAAAGACGCCGGGAAGCGGCACTTGCTTTCGGCCAGCTGCGGAGCTGCGTATTCTGCCTCTCTGCTCGCCTACATCTTAGCGAAAAGCTTTTCCGCTCCAGTTCTCAAGGAGAAAGTGTACCAGCAGTGCTCACTTAGCCCGACCTTGCCAGGAAATAAGATTTGCTGCACATTCCAAGGACACTGCATTTTCCTGGGCAAGCTGCAACCTGCTGGCAGATGGCCGTGCTCTCTGCCCACTCCTGCCCAGTTCTTGCTACTAGCGGGCACGTTGCAGCCTGGCGAAGGCAAGAAACCTGGAGAGCTGTCACAGAGCAGAAGGGCAGCTGAGATGCTGAAAAGCAGCAAAGCTGAACTGCCTGCCTCAGCTTCAGCAGTGTGTAATTGACTGAAGGCGAAAAACCAAGCAGCAGGGCAGCGGGCTTCTGTGCGCACTGAAGGCAATTGCAAGAATCCAGCAGCTGCTCCTTGCCAAGCACAGGCAGCTGCCTGGGTTCTTGGTTTTTGACCAACTCACAGTTGCCCTTCTTTTCAGCAGCTGCCACCGTGTTCTCTGCATCTCGGAGCCTCTGGGGAGCAACGAGAATTTCCAAGGTGGGATGCATGAAAACTAAAATAAAAACTCAGGAAGGTTGTCCTGGAACACCTTCCATTGGCATGCCAAGGGTGAATTCAAGAGGCAGGAGAGCGGCAGCCACCGTCCTGCAGCTGTCTGCGAGCTTCGCACACAAGCCGGCTTCTTCGCGGCTTCGTTCTTCGTCTCTTGCAAGCTACCGCGATCTCCGGCTGCCGGAGGCCAAGAAGCGGCTACTTCGCGCACAGATCAGTGGAGCGGTAGCGGTGAGCTCCGGAGCGCCGCTTCTGCCGAAAGACGCCGGGAAGCGGCACTTGCTTTCGGCCAGCTGCGGAGCTCCGTATTCTGCCTCTCTGCTCGCCTACATCTTAGCGAAAAGCTTTTCGGCTCCAGTTCTCAAGGAGAAACTGTACCAGCAGTGCTCACTTAGCCCGACCTTGCCAGGAAATAAGATTTGCTGCACATTCCAAGGACACTGCATTTTCCTGGGCAAGCTGCAACCTGCTGGCAGATGGCCGTGCTCTCTGCCCACTCCTGCCCAGTTCTTGCTACTAGCGGGCACGTTGCAGCCTGGCGAAGGCAAGAAACCTGGAGAGCTGTCACAGAGCAGAAGGGCAGCTGAGATGCTGAAAAGCAGCAAAGCTGAACTGCCTGCCTCAGCTTCAGCAGTGTGTAATTGACTGAAGGCGAAAAACCAAGCAGCAGAGCAGCGGGCTTCTGTGCGCACTGAAGGCAATTGCAAGAATCCAGCAGCTGCTCCTTGCCAAGCACAGGCAGCTGCCTGGGTTCTTGGTTTTTGACCAACTCACAGTTGCCCTTCTTTTCAGCAGCTGCCACCGTGTTCTCTGCATCTCGGAGCCTCTGGGGAGCAACGAGAATTTCCAAGGTGGGATGCATGAAAACTAAAATAAAAACTCAGGAAGGTTGTCCTGGAACACCTTCCATTGGCATGCCAAGGGTGAATTCAAGAGGCAGGAGAGCGGCAGCCACCGTCCTGCAGCTGTCTGCGAGCTTCGCGCACTAGCCGGCTTCTTCGCGGCTTCGTTCTTCGCCTCTTGCAAGCTACCGCGATCTCCGGCTGCCGGAGGCCAAGAAGCGGCTACTTCGCGCAGAGATCACTGGAGCGGTAGCGGTGAGCTCCGGAGCGCCGCTTTTGCCGAAAGACGCCGGGAAGCGGCACTTGCTTTCGGCCAGCTGCGGACCTGCGTATTCTGCCTCTCTGCTCGCCTACATCTTAGCGAAAAGCTTTTCCGCTCCAGTTCTCAAGGAGAAAGTGTACCAGCACTGCTCACTTAGCCCGACCTTGCCAGGAAATAAGATTTGCTGCACATTCCAAGGACACTGCATTTTCCTGGGCAAGCTGCAACCTGCTGGCAGATGGCCCTGCTCTCTGCCCACTCCTGCCCAGTTCTTGCTACTAGCGGGCACGTTGCAGCCTGGCGAAGGCAAGAAACCTGGAGAGCTGTCACAGAGCAGAAGGGCAGCTGAGATGCTGAAAAGCAGCAAAGCTGAACTGCCTGCCTCAGCTTCAGCAGTGTGTAATTGACTGAAGGCGAAAAACCAAGCAGCAGAGCAGCGGGCTTCTGTGCGCACTGAAGGCAATTGCAAGAATCCAGCAGCTGCTCCTTGCCAAGCACAGGCAGCTGCCTGGGTTCTTGGTTTTTGACCAACTCACAGTTGCCCTTCTTTTCAGCAGCTGCCACCGTGTTCTCTGCATCTCGGAGCCTCTGGGGAGCAACAAGAATTTCCAAGGTGGGATGCATGACGATTATGTCAAAACCCAGGAAAGTTGTCCTGGAACACCTCCCATTGGCATGCCAAAAGTGAATTCAAGAGGCAGGAGAGCGGCAGCCACCGTCCTGCAGCTGTCTGCGAGCTTCGCACACAAGCCGGCTTCTTCGCGGCTTCGTTCTTCGCCTCTTGCAAGCTACCGCGATCTCCGGCTGCCGGAGGCCAAGAAGCGGCTACTTCGCGCACAGATCAGTGGAGCGGTAGCGGTGAGCTCCGGAGCGCCGCTTTTGCCGAAAGACGCCGGGAAGCGGCACTTGCTTTCGGCCAGCTGCGGAGCTGCGTATTCTGCCTCTCTGCTCGCCTACATCTTAGCGAAAAGCTTTTCCGCTCCAGTTCTCAAGGAGAAAGTGTACCAGCAGTGCTCACTTAGCCCGACCTTGCCAGGAAATAAGATTTGCTGCACATTCCAAGGACACTGCATTTTCCTGGGCAAGCTGCAACCTGCTGGCAGATGGCCGTGCTCTCTGCCCACTCCTGCCCAGTTCTTGCTACTAGCGGGCACGTTGCAGCCTGGCGAAGGCAAGAAACCTGGAGAGCTGTCACAGAGCAGAAGGGCAGCTGAGATGCTGAAAAGCAGCCAAGCTGAACTGCCTGCCTCAGCTTCAGCAGTGTGTAATTGACTGAAGGCGAAAAACCAAGCAGCAGAGCAGCGGGCTTCTGTGCGCACTGAAGGAAAATGCAAGAATCCAGCAGCTGCTCCTTGCCAAGCACAGGCAGCTGCCTAGGTTCTTGCTTCTTGACCAACTCACAGTTGCCCTTCTTTTCAGCAGCTGCCACCGTGTTCTCTGCATCTCGGAGCCTCTGGGGAGCAACGAGAATTTCCAAGGTGGGATGCATGAAAACTAAAATAAAAACTCAGGAAGGTTGTCCTGGAACACCTTCCATTGGCATGCCAAGGGTGAATTCAAGAGGCAGGAGAGCGGCAGCCACCGTCCTGCAGCTGTCTGCGAGCTTCGCACACAAGCCGGCTTCTTCGCGGCTTCGTTCTTCGCCTCTTGCAAGCTACCGCGATCTCCGGCTGCCGGAGGCCAAGAAGCCGCTACTTCGCGCAGAGATCAGTGGAGCGGTAGCGGTGAGCTCCGGAGCGCCGCTTTTGCCGAAAGACGCCGGGAAGCGGCACTTGCTTTCGGCCAGCTGCGGACCTGCGTATTCTGCCTCTCTGCTCGCCTACATCTTAGCGAAAAGCTTTTCCGCTCCAGTTCTCAAGGAGAAAGTGTACCAGCAGTGCTCACTTAGCCCGACCTTGCCAGGAAATAAGATTTGCTGCACATTCCAAGGACACTGCATTTTCCTGGGCAAGCTGCAACCTGCTGGCAGATGGCCCTGCTCTCTGCCCACTCCTGCCCAGTTCTTGGAGTATACTAGCGGGCACGTTGCAGCCTGGCGAAGGCAAGAAACCTGGAGAGCTGTCACAGAGCAGAAGGGCAGCTGAGATGCTGAAAAGCAGCAAAGCTGAACTGCCTGCCTCAGCTTCAGCAGTGTGTAATTGACTGAAGGCGAAAAACCAAGCAGCAGAGCAGCGGGCTTCTGTGCGCACTGAAGGCAATTGCAAGAATCCAGCAGCTGCTCCTTGCCAAGCACAGGCAGCTGCCTGGGTTCTTGGTTTTTGACCAACTCACAGTTGCCCTTCTTTTCAGCAGCTGCCACCGTGTTCTCTGCATCTCGGAGCCTCTGGGGAGCAACAAGAATTTCCAAGGTGGGATGCATGACGACTATGTCAAAACCCAGGAAAGTTGTCCTGGAACACCTTCCATTGGCATGCCAAAAGTGAATTCAAGAGGCAGGAGAGCAGCAGCCGCCGTCCTTCAGCTGTCTGCGAGCTTCGCACACAAGCTGGCTTCTTCGCGGCTTCGTTCTTCGCCTCTTGCAAGCTACCGCGATCTCCGGCTGCCGGAGGCCAAGAAGCGGCTACTTCGCGCACAGATCACTGGAGCGGCAGCGGTGCGCTCCGGAGCAGGGCTTCTGCCGAAAGACGCCGGGAAGCGGCACTTGCTTTCGGCCAGCTCCGGAGCTGCGTATTCTGCCTCTCGAGTCGCCTACATCTTAGCGAAAAGCTTTTCGGCTCCAGTTCTCAAGGAGAAAGTGTACCAGCAGTGCTCACTTAGCCCGACCTTGCCAGGAAATAAGATTTGCTGCACATTCCAAGGACACTGCATTTTCCTGGGCAAGCTGCAACCTGCTGGCAGATGGCCGTGCTCTCTGCCCACTCCTGCCCAGTTCTTGCTACTAGCGGGCACGTTGCAGCCTGGCGAAGGCAAGAAACCTGGAGAGCTGTCACAGAGCAGAAGGGCAGCTGAGATGCTGAAAAGCAGCAAAGCTGAACTGCCTGCCTCAGCTTCAGCAGTGTGTAATTGACTGAAGGCGAAAAACCAAGCAGCAGAGCAGCGGGCTTCTGTGCGCACTGAAGGCAATTGCAAGAATCCAGCAGCTGCTCCTTGCCAAGCACAGGCAGCTGCCTGGGTTCTTGGTTTTTGACCAACTCACAGTTGCCCTTCTTTTCAGCAGCTGCCACCGTGTTCTCTGCATCTCGGAGCCTCTGGGGAGCAACAAGAATTTCCAAGGTGGGATGCATGACGATTATGTCAAAACCCAGGAAAGTTGTCCTGGAACACCTCCCATTGGCATGCCAGAAGTGAATTCAAGAGGCAGGAGAGCGGCAGCCACCGTCCTGCAGCAGTCTGCGAGCTTCGCACACAAGCTGGCTTCTTCGCGGCTTCGTTCTTCGCCTCTTGCTAGCTACCGTGATCTCCGGCTGCCGGAGGCCAAGAAGCGGCTACTTCGCGCACAGATCACAGGAGCGGCAGCGGTGCGCTCCGGAGAGCCGCTTCTGCTGAAAGACGCCGGGAAGCGGCACTTGCTTTCGGCAAGCTCCGGAGCTGCGTATTCTGCCTCTCTAGTCGCCTACATCTTAGCGAAAAGCTTTTTGGCTCCAGTTCTCAAGGAGAAAGTGTACCAGCAGTGCTCACTTAGCCCGACCTTGCCAGGAAATAAGATTTGCTGCACATTCCAAGGACACTGCATTTTCCTGGGCAAGCTGCAACCTGCTGGCAGATGGCCGTGCTCTCTGCCCACTCCTGCCCAGTTCTTGCTACTAGCGGGCACGTTGCAGCCTGGCGAAGGCAAGAAACCTGGAGAGCTGTCACAGAGCAGAAGGGCAGCTGAGATGCTGAAAAGCAGCCAAGCTGAACAGCCTGCCTCAGCTTCAGCAGTGTGTAATTGACTGAAGGCGAAAAACCAAGCAGCAGAGCAGCGGGCTTCTGTGCGCACTGAAGGCAAATGCAAGAATCCAGCAGCTGCTCCTTGCCAAGCACAGGCAGCTGCCTAGGTTCTTGCTTCTTGACCAACTCACAGTTGCCCTTCTTTTCAGCAGCTGCCACCGTGTTCTCTGCATCTCGGAGCCTCTGGGGAGCAACGAGAATTTCCAAGGTGGGATGCATGAAAACTAAAATAAAAACTCAGGAAGGTTGTCCTGGAACACCTTCCATTGGCATGCCAAGGGTGAATTCAAGAGGCAGGAGAGCGGCAGCCACCGTCCTGCAGCTGTCTGCGAGCTTCGCACACAAGCCGGCTTCTTCGCGGCTTCGTTCTTCGCCTCTTGCAAGCTACCGCGATCTCTGGCTGCCGGAGGCCAAGAAGCCGCTACTTCGCGCAGAGATCACTGGAGCGGCAGCGGTGCGCTCCGAAGCGCCGCTTTTGCTGAAAGACGCCGGGAAGCGGCACTTGCTTTCGGCCAGCTGCGGAGCTGCGTATTCTGCCTCTCTAGTCGCCTACATCTTAGCGAAAAGCTTTTCCGCTCCAGTTCTCAAGGAGAAAGTGTACCAGCAGTGCTCACTTAGCCCGACCTTGCCAGGAAATAAGATTTGCTGCACATTCCAAGGACACTGCATTTTCCTGGGCAAGCTGCAACCTGCTGGCAGATGGCCGTGCTCTCTGCCCACTCCTGCCCAGTTCTTGGTACTAGCGGGCACGTTGCAGCCTGGCGAAGGCAAGAAACCTGGAGAGCTGTCACAGAGCAGAAGGGCAGCTGAGATGCTGAAAAGCAGCCAAGCTGAACTGCCTGCCTCAGCTTCAGCAGTGTGTAATTGACTGAAGGCGAAAAACCAAGCAGCAGAGCAGCGGGCTTCTGTGCGCACTGAAGGCAAATGCAAGAATCCAGCAGCTGCTCCTTGCCAAGCACAGGCAGCTGCCTAGGTTCTTGCTTCTTGACCAACTCACAGTTGCCCTTCTTTTCAGCAGCTGCCACCGTGTTCTCTGCATCTCGGAGCCTCTGGGGAGCAACGAGAATTTCCAAGGTGGGATGCATGAAAACTAAAATAAAAACTCAGGAAGGTTGTCCTGGAACACCTTCCATTGGCATGCCAAGGGTGAATTCAAGAGGCAGGAGAGCGGCAGCCACCGTCCTGCAGCTGTCTGCGAGCTTCGCACACAAGCCGGCTTCTTCGCGGCTTCGTTCTTCGCCTCTTGCAAGCTACCGCGATCTCTGGCTGCCGGAGGCCAAGAAGCCGCTACTTCGCGCAGAGATCACTGGAGCGGCAGCGGTGCGCTCCGAAGCGCCGCTTTTGCTGAAAGACGCCGGGAAGCGGCACTTGCTTTCGGCCAGCTGCGGAGCTCCGTATTCTGCCTCTCTAGTCGCCTACATCTTAGCGAAAAGCTTTTCCGCTCCAGTTCTCAAGGAGAAAGTGTACCAGCAGTGCTCACTTAGCCCGACCTTGCCAGGAAATAAGATTTGCTGCACATTCCAAGGACACTGCATTTTCCTGGGCAAGCTGCAATCTGCTGGCAGATGGCCCTGCTCTCTGCCCACTCCTGCCCAGTTCTTGCTACTAGCGGGCACGTTGCAGCCTGGCGAAGGCAAGAAACCTGGAGAGCTGTCACAGAGCAGAAGGGCAGCTGAGATGCTGAAAAGCAGCAAAGCTGAACTGCCTGCCTCAGCTTCAGCAGTGTGTAATTGACTGAAGGCGAAAAACCAAGCAGCAGAGCAGCGGGCTTCTGTGCGCACTGAAGGCAAATGCAAGAATCCAGCAGCTGCTCCTTGCCAAGCACAGGCAGCTGCCTGGGTTCTTGGTTTTTGACCAACTCACAGTTGCCCTTCTTTTCAGCAGCTGCCACCGTGTTCTCTGCATCTCGGAGCCTCTGGGGAGCAACAAGAATTTCCAAGGTGGGATGCATGACGATTATGTCAAAACCCAGGAAAGTTGTCCTGGAACACCTCCCATTGGCATGCCAGAAGTGAATTCAAGAGGCAGGAGAGCGGCAGCCACCGTCCTGCAGCTGTCTGCGAGCTTCGCACACAAGCCGGCTTCTTCGCGGCTTCGTTCTTCGCCTCTTGCAAGCTACCGCGATCTCCGGCTGCCGGAGGCCAAGAAGCGGCTACTTCGCGCACAGATCAGTGGAGCGGTAGCGGTGAGCTCCGGAGCGCCGCTTTTGCCGAAAGACGCCGGGAAGCGGCACTTGCTTTCGGCCAGCTGCGGAGCTGCGTATTCTGCCTCTCTGCTCGCCTACATCTTAGCGAAAAGCTTTTCGGCTCCAGTTCTCAAGGAGAAAGTGTACCAGCAGTGCTCACTTAGCCCGACCTTGCCAGGAAATAAGATTTGCTGCACATTCCAAGGACACTGCATTTTCCTGGGCAAGCTGCAACCTGCTGGCAGATGGCCGTGCTCTCTGCCCACTCCTGCCCAGTTCTTGGTACTAGCGGGCACGTTGCAGCCTGGCGAAGGCAAGAAACCTGGAGAGCTGTCACAGAGCAGAAGGGCAGCTGAGATGCTGAAAAGCAGCAAAGCTGAACTGCCTGCCTCAGCTTCAGCAGTGTGTAATTGACTGAAGGCGAAAAACCAAGCAGCAGGGCAGCGGGCTTCTGTGCGCACTGAAGGCAATTGCAAGAATCCAGCAGCTGCTCCTTGCCAAGCACAGGCAGCTGCCTGGGTTCTTGGTTTTTGACCAACTCACAGTTGCCCTTCTTTTCAGCAGCTGCCACCGTGTTCTCTGCATCTCGGAGCCTCTGGGGAGCAACGAGAATTTCCAAGGTGGGATGCATGAAAACTAAAATAAAAACTCAGGAAGGTTGTCCTGGAACACCTTCCATTGGCATGCCAAGGGTGAATTCAAGAGGCAGGAGAGCGGCAGCCACCGTCCTGCAGCTGTCTGCGAGCTTCGCACACAAGCCGGCTTCTTCGCGGCTTCGTTCTTCGTCTCTTGCAAGCTACCGCGATCTCCGGCTGCCGGAGGCCAAGAAGCGGCTACTTCGCGCACAGATCAGTGGAGCGGTAGCGGTGAGCTCCGGAGCGCCGCTTCTGCCGAAAGACGCCGGGAAGCGGCGCTTGCTTTCGGCCAGCTGCGGAGCTGCGTATTCTGCCTCTCTGCTCGCCTACATCTTAGCGAAAAGCTTTTCGGCTCCAGTTCTCAAGGAGAAACTGTACCAGCAGTGCTCACTTAGCCCGACCTTGCCAGGAAATAAGATTTGCTGCACATTCCAAGGACACTGCATTTTCCTGGGCAAGCTGCAACCTGCTGGCAGATGGCCGTGCTCTCTGCCCACTCCTGCCCAGTTCTTGCTACTAGCGGGCACGTTGCAGCCTGGCGAAGGCAAGAAACCTGGAGAGCTGTCACAGAGCAGAAGGGCAGCTGAGATGCTGAAAAGCAGCAAAGCTGAACTGCCTGCCTCAGCTTCAGCAGTGTGTAATTGACTGAAGGCGAAAAACCAAGCAGCAGAGCAGCGGGCTTCTGTGCGCACTGAAGGCAATTGCAAGAATCCAGCAGCTGCTCCTTGCCAAGCACAGGCAGCTGCCTGGGTTCTTGGTTTTTGACCAACTCACAGTTGCCCTTCTTTTCAGCAGCTGCCACCGTGTTCTCTGCATCTCGGAGCCTCTGGGGAGCAACGAGAATTTCCAAGGTGGGATGCATGAAAACTAAAATAAAAACTCAGGAAGGTTGTCCTGGAACACCTTCCATTGGCATGCCAAGGGTGAATTCAAGAGGCAGGAGAGCGGCAGCCACCGTCCTGCAGCTGTGTGCGAGCTTCGCGCACTAGCCGGCTTCTTCGCGGCTTCGTTCTTCGCCTCTTGCAAGCTACCGCGATCTCCGGCTGCCGGAGGCCAAGAAGCGGCTACTTCGCGCAGAGATCACTGGAGCGGTAGCGGTGAGCTCCGGAGCGCCGCTTTTGCCGAAAGACGCCGGGAAGTGGCACTTGCTTTCGGCCAGCTGCGGACCTGCGTATTCTGCCTCTCTGCTCGCCTACATCTTAGCGAAAAGCTTTTCCGCTCCAGTTCTCAAGGAGAAAGTGTACCAGCAGTGCTCACTTAGCCCGACCTTGCCAGGAAATAAGATTTGCTGCACATTCCAAGGACACTGCATTTTCCTGGGCAAGCTGCAACCTGCTGGCAGATGGCCCTGCTCTCTGCCCACTCCTGCCCAGTTCTTGCTACTAGCGGGCACGTTGCAGCCTGGCGAAGGCAAGAAACCTGGAGAGCTGTCACAGAGCAGAAGGGCAGCTGAGATGCTGAAAAGCAGCAAAGCTGAACTGCCTGCCTCAGCTTCAGCAGTGTGTAATTGACTGAAGGCGAAAAACCAAGCAGCAGAGCAGCGGGCTTCTGTGCGCACTGAAGGCAATTGCAAGAATCCAGCAGCTGCTCCTTGCCAAGCACAGGCAGCTGCCTGGGTTCTTGGTTTTTGACCAACTCACAGTTGCCCTTCTTTTCAGCAGCTGCCACCGTGTTCTCTGCATCTCGGAGCCTCTGGGGAGCAACAAGAATTTCCAAGGTGGGATGCATGACGATTATGTCAAAACCCAGGAAAGTTGTCCTGGAACACCTTCCATTGGCATGCCAGAAGTGAATTCAAGAGGCAGGAGAGCGGCAGCCACCGTCCTGCAGCTGTCTGCGAGCTTCGCACACAAGCCGGCTTCTTCGCGGCTTCGTTCTTCGCCTCTTGCAAGCTACCGCGATCTCCGGCTGCCGGAGGCCAAGAAGCCGCTACTTCGCGCACAGATCAGTGGAGCGGTAGCGGTGAGCTCCGGAGCGCCGCTTTTGCCGAAAGACGCCGGGAAGCGGCACTTGCTTTCGGCCAGCTGCGGAGCTGCGTATTCTGCCTCTCTGCTCGCCTACATCTTAGCGAAAAGCTTTTCCGCTCCAGTTCTCAAGGAGAAAGTGTACCAGCAGTGCTCACTTAGCCCGACCTTGCCAGGAAATAAGATTTGCTGCACATTCCAAGGACACTGCATTTTCCTGGGCAAGCTGCAACCTGCTGGCAGATGGCCGTGCTCTCTGCCCACTCCTGCCCAGTTCTTGCTACTAGCGGGCACGTTGCAGCCTGGCGAAGGCAAGAAACCTGGAGAGCTGTCACAGAGCAGAAGGGCAGCTGAGATGCTGAAAAGCAGCAAAGCTGAACTGCCTGCCTCAGCTTCAGCAGTGTGTAATTGACTGAAGGCGAAAAACCAAGCAGCAGGGCAGCGGGCTTCTGTGCGCACTGAAGGCAATTGCAAGAATCCAGCAGCTGCTCCTTGCCAAGCACAGGCAGCTGCCTGGGTTCTTGGTTTTTGACCAACTCACAGTTGCCCTTCTTTTCAGCAGCTGCCACCGTGTTCTCTGCATCTCGGAGCCTCTGGGGAGCAACGAGAATTTCCAAGGTGGGATGCATGAAAACTAAAATAAAAACTCAGGAAGGTTGTCCTGGAACACCTTCCATTGGCATGCCAAGGGTGAATTCAAGAGGCAGGAGAGCGGCAGCCACCGTCCTGCAGCTGTCTGCGAGCTTCGCACACAAGCCGGCTTCTTCGCGGCTTCGTTCTTCGTCTCTTGCAAGCTACCGCGATCTCCGGCTGCCGGAGGCCAAGAAGCGGCTACTTCGCGCACAGATCAGTGGAGCGGTAGCGGTGAGCTCCGGAGCGCCGCTTCTGCCGAAAGACGCCGGGAAGCGGCACTTGCTTTCGGCCAGCTGCGGAGCTCCGTATTCTGCCTCTCTGCTCGCCTACATCTTAGCGAAAAGCTTTTCGGCTCCAGTTCTCAAGGAGAAACTGTACCAGCAGTGCTCACTTAGCCCGACCTTGCCAGGAAATAAGATTTGCTGCACATTCCAAGGACACTGCATTTTCCTGGGCAAGCTGCAACCTGCTGGCAGATGGCCGTGCTCTCTGCCCACTCCTGCCCAGTTCTTGCTACTAGCGGGCACGTTGCAGCCTGGCGAAGGCAAGAAACCTGGAGAGCTGTCACAGAGCAGAAGGGCAGCTGAGATGCTGAAAAGCAGCAAAGCTGAACTGCCTGCCTCAGCTTCAGCAGTGTGTAATTGACTGAAGGCGAAAAACCAAGCAGCAGGGCAGCGGGCTTCTGTGCGCACTGAAGGCAATTGCAAGAATCCAGCAGCTGCTCCTTGCCAAGCACAGGCAGCTGCCTGGGTTCTTGGTTTTTGACCAACTCACAGTTGCCCTTCTTTTCAGCAGCTGCCACCGTGTTCTCTGCATCTCGGAGCCTCTGGGGAGCAACGAGAATTTCCAAGGTGGGATGCATGAAAACTAAAATAAAAACTCAGGAAGGTTGTCCTGGAACACCTTCCATTGGCATGCCAAGGGTGAATTCAAGAGGCAGGAGAGCGGCAGCCACCGTCCTGCAGCTGTGTGCGAGCTTCGCGCACTAGCCGGCTTCTTCGCGGCTTCGTTCTTCGCCTCTTGCAAGCTACCGCGATCTCCGGCTGCCGGAGGCCAAGAAGCGGCTACTTCGCGCAGAGATCACTGGAGCGGTAGCGGTGAGCTCCGGAGCGCCGCTTTTGCCGAAAGACGCCGGGAAGCGGCACTTGCTTTCGGCCAGCTGCGGACCTGCGTATTCTGCCTCTCTGCTCGCCTACATCTTAGCGAAAAGCTTTTCCGCTCCAGTTCTCAAGGAGAAAGTGTACCAGCACTGCTCACTTAGCCCGACCTTGCCAGGAAATAAGATTTGCTGCACATTCCAAGGACACTGCATTTTCCTGGGCAAGCTGCAACCTGCTGGCAGATGGCCCTGCTCTCTGCCCACTCCTGCCCAGTTCTTGGAGTATACTAGCGGGCACGTTGCAGCCTGGCGAAGGCAAGAAACCTGGAGAGCTGTCACAGAGCAGAAGGGCAGCTGAGATGCTGAAAAGCAGCAAAGCTGAACTGCCTGCCTCAGCTTCAGCAGTGTGTAATTGACTGAAGGCGAAAAACCAAGCAGCAGAGCAGCGGGCTTCTGTGCGCACTGAAGGCAATTGCAAGAATCCAGCAGCTGCTCCTTGCCAAGCACAGGCAGCTGCCTGGGTTCTTGGTTTTTGACCAACTCACAGTTGCCCTTCTTTTCAGCAGCTGCCACCGTGTTCTCTGCATCTCGGAGCCTCTGGGGAGCAACAAGAATTTCCAAGGTGGGATGCATGACGATTATGTCAAAACCCAGGAAAGTTGTCCTGGAACACCTTCCATTGGCATGCCAAGGGTGAATTCAAGAGGCAGGAGAGCGGCAGCCACCGTCCTGCAGCAGTCTGCGAGCTTCGCACACAAGCTGGCTTCTTCGCGGCTTCGTTCTTCGCCTCTTGCTAGCTACCGTGATCTCCGGCTGCCGGAGGCCAAGAAGCGGCTACTTCGCGCACAGATCACAGGAGCGGCAGCGGTGCGCTCCGGAGAGCCGCTTCTGCCGAAAGACGCCGGGAAGCGGCACTTGCTTTCGGCCAGCTGCGGAGCTGCGTATTCTGCCTCTCTAGTCGCCTACATCTTAGCGAAAAGCTTTTCGGCTCCAGTTCTCAAGGAGAAAGTGTACCAGCAGTGCTCACTTAGCCCGACCTTGCCAGGAAATAAGATTTGCTGCACATTCCAAGGACACTGCATTTTCCTGGGCAAGCTGCAACCTGCTGGCAGATGGCCGTGCTCTCTGCCCACTCCTGCCCAGTTCTTGCTACTAGCGGGCACGTTGCAGCCTGGCGAAGGCAAGAAACCTGGAGAGCTGTCACAGAGCAGAAGGGCAGCTGAGATGCTGAAAAGCAGCAAAGCTGAACTGCCTGCCTCAGCTTCAGCAGTGTGTAATTGACTGAAGGCGAAAAACCAAGCAGCAGAGCAGCGGGCTTCTGTGCGCACTGAAGGCAATTGCAAGAATCCAGCAGCTGCTCCTTGCCAAGCACAGGCAGCTGCCTGGGTTCTTGGTTTTTGACCAACTCACAGTTGCCCTTCTTTTCAGCAGCTGCCACCGTGTTCTCTGCATCTCGGAGCCTCTGGGGAGCAACAAGAATTTCCAAGGTGGGATGCATGACGATTATGTCAAAACCCAGGAAAGTTGTCCTGGAACACCTCCCATTGGCATGCCAGAAGTGAATTCAAGAGGCAGGAGAGCGGCAGCCACCGTCCTGCAGCAGTCTGCGAGCTTCGCACACAAGCTGGCTTCTTCGCGGCTTCGTTCTTCGCCTCTTGCAAGCTACCGTGATCTCCGGCTGCCGGAGGCCAAGAAGCCGCTACTTCGCGCAGAGATCACAGGAGCGGCAGCGGTGCGCTCCGGAGAGCCGCTTCTGCCGAAAGACGCCGGGAAGCGGCACTTGCTTTCGGCAAGCTGCGGAGCTGCGTATTCTGCCTCTCTAGTCGCCTACATCTTAGCGAAAAGCTTTTCGGCTCCAGTTCTCAAGGAGAAAGTGTACCAGCAGTGCTCACTTAGCCCGACCTTGCCAGGAAATAAGATTTGCTGCACATTCCAAGGACACTGCATTTTCCTGGGCAAGCTGCAACCTGCTGGCAGATGGCCGTGCTCTCTGCCCACTCCTGCCCAGTTCTTGGTACTAGCGGGCACGTTGCAGCCTGGTGAAGGCAAGAAACCTGGAGAGCTGTCACAGAGCAGAAGGGCAGCTGAGATGCTGAAAAGCAGCCAAGCTGAACAGCCTGCCTCAGCTTCAGCAGTGTGTAATTGACTGAAGGCGAAAAACCAAGCAGCAGAGCAGCGGGCTTCTGTGCGCACTGAAGGCAAATGCAAGAATCCAGCAGCTGCTCCTTGCCAAGCACAGGCAGCTGCCTGGGTATTTGGTTTTTGACCAACTCACAGTTGCCCTTCTTTTCAGCAGCTGCCACCGTGTTCTCTGCATCTCGGAGCCTCTGGGGAGCAACGAGAATTTCCAAGGTGGGATGCATGAAAACTAAAATAAAAACTCAGGAAGGTTGTCCTGGAACACCTTCCATTGGCATGCCAAGGGTGAATTCAAGAGGCAGGAGAGCGGCAGCCACCGTCCTGCAGCTGTCTGCGAGCTTCGCACACAAGCCGGCTTCTTCGCGGCTTCGTTCTTCGCCTCTTGCAAGCTACCGCGATCTCCGGCTGCCGGAGGCCAAGAAGCGGCTACTTCGCGCACAGATCAGTGGAGCGGTAGCGGTGAGCTCCGGAGCGCCGCTTTTGCCGAAAGACGCCGGGAAGCGGCACTTGCTTTCGGCCAGCTGCGGAGCTCCGTATTCTGCCTCTCTGCTCACCTACATCTTAGCGAAAAGCTTTTCGGCTCCAGTTCTCAAGGAGAAAGTGTACCAGCAGTGCTCACTTAGCCCGACCTTGCCAGGAAATAAGATTTGCTGCACATTCCAAGGACACTGCATTTTCCTGGGCAAGCTGCAACCTGCTGGCAGATGGCCGTGCTCTCTGCCCACTCCTGCCCAGTTCTTGCTACTAGCGGGCACGTTGCAGCCTGGCGAAGGCAAGAAACCTGGAGAGCTGTCACAGAGCAGAAGGGCAGCTGAGATGCTGAAAAGCAGCAAAGCTGAACTGCCTGCCTCAGCTTCAGCAGTGTGTAATTGACTGAAGGCGAAAAACCAAGCAGCAGAGCAGCGGGCTTCTGTGCGCACTGAAGGCAATTGCAAGAATCCAGCAGCTGCTCCTTGCCAAGCACAGGCAGCTGCCTGGGTTCTTGGTTTTTGACCAACTCACAGTTGCCCTTCTTTTCAGCAGCTGCCACCGTGTTCTCTGCATCTCGGAGCCTCTGGGGAGCAACGAGAATTTCCAAGGTGGGATGCATGAAAACTAAAATAAAAACTCAGGAAGGTTGTCCTGGAACACCTTCCATTGGCATGCCAAGGGTGAATTCAAGAGGCAGGAGAGCGGCAGCCACCGTCCTGCAGCTGTGTGCGAGCTTCGCGCACTAGCCGGCTTCTTCGCGGCTTCGTTCTTCGCCTCTTGCAAGCTACCGTGATCTCCGGCTGCCGGAGGCCAAGAAGCGGCTACTTCGCGCACAGCTCAGTGGAGCGGTAGCGGTGAGCTCCGGAGCGCCGCTTTTGCCGAAAGACGCCGGGAAGCGGCACTTGCTTTCGGCCAGCTCCGGAGCTGCGTATTCTGCCTCTCTGCTCGCCTACATCTTAGCGAAAAGCTTTTCGGCTCCAGTTCTCAAGGAGAAAGTGTACCAGCACTGCTCACTTAGCCCGACCTTGCCAGGAAATAAGATTTGCTGCACATTCCAAGGACACTGCATTTTCCTGGGCAAGCTGCAACCTGCTGGCAGATGGCCCTGCTCTCTGCCCACTCCTGCCCAGTTCTTGGAGTATACTAGCGGGCACGTTGCAGCCTGGCGAAGGCAAGAAACCTGGAGAGCTGTCACAGAGCAGAAGGGCAGCTGAGATGCTGAAAAGCAGCAAAGCTGAACTGCCTGCCTCAGCTTCAGCAGTGTGTAATTGACTGAAGGCGAAAAACCAAGCAGCAGAGCAGCGGGCTTCTGTGCGCACTGAAGGCAATTGCAAGAATCCAGCAGCTGCTCCTTGCCAAGCACAGGCAGCTGCCTGGGTTCTTGGTTTTTGACCAACTCACAGTTGCCCTTCTTTTCAGCAGCTGCCACCGTGTTCTCTGCATCTCGGAGCCTCTGGGGAGCAACAAGAATTTCCAAGGTGGGATGCATGACGATTATGTCAAAACCCAGGAAAGTTGTCCTGGAACACCTTCCATTGGCATGCCAAGGGTGAATTCAAGAGGCAGGAGAGCGGCAGCCACCGTCCTGCAGCAGTCTGCGAGCTTCGCACACAAGCTGGCTTCTTCGCGGCTTCGTTCTTCGCCTCTTGCTAGCTACCGCGATCTCCGGCTGCCGGAGGCCAAGAAGCGGCTACTTCGCGCACAGATCACAGGAGCGGCAGCGGTGCGCTCCGGAGAGCCGCTTCTGCCGAAAGACGCCGGGAAGCGGCACTTGCTTTCGGCAAACTCCGGAGCTGCGTATTCTGCCTCTCTAGTCGCCTACATCTTAGCGAAAAGCTTTTCGGCTCCAGTTCTCAAGGAGAAAGTGTACCAGCAGTGCTCACTTAGCCCGACCTTGCCAGGAAATAAGATTTGCTGCACATTCCAAGGACACTGCATTTTCCTGGGCAAGCTGCAACCTGCTGGCAGATGGCCGTGCTCTCTGCCCACTCCTGCCCAGTTCTTGCTACTAGCGGGCACGTTGCAGCCTGGCGAAGGCAAGAAACCTGGAGAGCTGTCACAGAGCAGAAGGGCAGCTGAGATGCTGAAAAGCAGCAAAGCTGAACTGCCTGCCTCAGCTTCAGCAGTGTGTAATTGACTGAAGGCGAAAAACCAAGCAGCAGAGCAGCGGGCTTCTGTGCGCACTGAAGGCAATTGCAAGAATCCAGCAGCTGCTCCTTGCCAAGCACAGGCAGCTGCCTAGGTTCTTGCTTCTTGACCAACTCACAGTTGCCCTTCTTTTCAGCAGCTGCCACCGTGTTCTCTGCATCTCGGAGCCTCTGGGGAGCAACGAGAATTTCCAAGGTGGGATGCATGAAAACTAAAATAAAAACTCAGGAAGGTTGTCCTGGAACACCTTCCATTGGCATGCCAAGGGTGAATTCAAGAGGCAGGAGAGCGGCAGCCACCGTCCTGCAGCTGTCTGCGAGCTTCGCACACAAGCCGGCTTCTTCGCGGCTTCGTTCTTCGCCTCTTGCAAGCTACCGCGATCTCTGGCTGCCGGAGGCCAAGAAGCCGCTACTTCGCGCAGAGATCACTGGAGCGGCAGCGGTGCGCTCCGAAGCGCCGCTTTTGCTGAAAGACGCCGGGAAGCGGCACTTGCTTTCGGCCAGCTGCGGAGCTCCGTATTCTGCCTCTCTAGTCGCCTACATCTTAGCGAAAAGGTTTTCGGCTCCAGTTCTCAAGGAGAAAGTGTACCAGCAGTGCTCACTTAGCCCGACCTTGCCAGGAAATAAGATTTGCTGCACATTCCAAGGACACTGCATTTTCCTGGGCAAGCTGCAACCTGCTGGCAGATGGCCGTGCTCTCTGCCCACTCCTGCCCAGTTCTTGGTACTAGCGGGCACGTTGCAGCCTGGCGAAGGCAAGAAACCTGGAGAGCTGTCACAGAGCAGAAGGGCAGCTGAGATGCTGAAAAGCAGCAAAGCTGAACTGCCTGCCTCAGCTTCAGCAGTGTGTAATTGACTGAAGGCGAAAAACCAAGCAGCAGAGCAGCGGGCTTCTGTGCGCACTGAAGGCAATTGCAAGAATCCAGCAGCTGCTCCTTGCCAAGCACAGGCAGCTGCCTGGGTTCTTGGTTTTTGACCAACTCACAGTTGCCCTTCTTTTCAGCAGCTGCCACCGTGTTCTCTGCATCTCGGAGCCTCTGGGGAGCAACAAGAATTTCCAAGGTGGGATGCATGACGATTATGTCAAAACCCAGGAAAGTTGTCCTGGAACACCTCCCATTGGCATGCCAGAAGTGAATTCAAGAGGCAGGAGAGCGGCAGCCACCGTCCTGCAGCAGTCTGCGAGCTTCGCACACAAGCTGGCTTCTTCGCGGCTTCATTCTTCGCCTCTTGCAAGCTACCGCGATCTCTGGCTGCCGGAGGCCAAGAAGCCGCTACTTCGCGCAGAGATCACTGGAGCGGCAGCGGTGCGCTCCGAAGCGCCGCTTTTGCCGAAAGACGCCGGGAAGCGGCACTTGCTTTCGGCCAGCTGCGGAGCTCCGTATTCTGCCTCTCTAGTCGCCTACATCTTAGCGAAAAGCTTTTCGGCTCCAGTTCTCAAGGAGAAAGTGTACCAGCAGTGCTCACTTAGCCCGACCTTGCCAGGAAATAAGATTTGCTGCACATTCCAAGGACACTGCATTTTCCTGGGCAAGCTGCAACCTGCTGGCAGATGGCCGTGCTCTCTGCCCACTCCTGCCCAGTTCTTGCTACTAGCGGGCACGTTGCAGCCTGGCGAAGGCAAGAAACCTGGAGAGCTGTCACAGAGCAGAAGGGCAGCTGAGATGCTGAAAAGCAGCAAAGCTGAACTGCCTGCCTCAGCTTCAGCAGTGTGTAATTGACTGAAGGCGAAAAACCAAGCAGCAGAGCAGCGGGCTTCTGTGCGCACTGAAGGCAATTGCAAGAATCCAGCAGCTGCTCCTTGCCAAGCACAGGCAGCTGCCTGGGTTCTTGGTTTTTGACCAACTCACAGTTGCCCTTCTTTTCAGCAGCTGCCACCGTGTTCTCTGCATCTCGGAGCCTCTGGGGAGCAACAAGAATTTCCAAGGTGGGATGCATGACGATTATGTCAAAACCCAGGAAAGTTGTCCTGGAACACCTCCCATTGGCATGCCAGAAGTGAATTCAAGAGGCAGGAGAGCGGCAGCCACCGTCCTGCAGCAGTCTGCGAGCTTCGCACACAAGCTGGCTTCTTCGCGGCTTCGTTCTTCGCCTCTTGCTAGCTACCGTGATCTCCGGCTGCCGGAGGCCAAGAAGCGGCTACTTCGCGCAGAGATCACAGGAGCGGCAGCGGTGCGCTCCGGAGAGCCGCTTCTGCCGAAAGACGCCGGGAAGCGGCACTTGCTTTCGGCAAGCTGCGGAGCTGCGTATTCTGCCTCTCTAGTCGCCTACATCTTAGCGAAAAGCTTTTCGGCTCCAGTTCTCAAGGAGAAAGTGTACCAGCAGTGCTCACTTAGCCCGACCTTGCCAGGAAATAAGATTTGCTGCACATTCCAAGGACACTGCATTTTCCTGGGCAAGCTGCAACCTGCTGGCAGATGGCCGTGCTCTCTGCCCACTCCTGCCCAGTTCTTGCTACTAGCGGGCACGTTGCAGCCTGGCGAAGGCAAGAAACCTGGAGAGCTGTCACAGAGCAGAAGGGCAGCTGAGATGCTGAAAAGCAGCCAAGCTGAACTGCCTGCCTCAGCTTCAGCAGTGTGTAATTGACTGAAGGCGAAAAACCAAGCAGCAGAGCAGCGGGCTTCTGTGCGCACTGAAGGCAAATGCAAGAATCCAGCAGCTGCTCCTTGCCAAGCACAGGCAGCTGCCTAGGTTCTTGCTTCTTGACCAACTCACAGTTGCCCTTCTTTTCAGCAGCTGCCACCGTGTTCTCTGCATCTCGGAGCCTCTGGGGAGCAACGAGAATTTCCAAGGTGGGATGCATGAAAACTAAAATAAAAACTCAGGAAGGTTGTCCTGGAACACCTTCCATTGGCATGCCAAGGGTGAATTCAAGAGGCAGGAGAGCGGCAGCCACCGTCCTGCAGCTGTCTGCGAGCTTCGCACACAAGCCGGCTTCTTCGCGGCTTCGTTCTTCGCCTCTTGCAAGCTACCGCGATCTCTGGCTGCCGGAGGCCAAGAAGCCGCTACTTCGCGCAGAGATCACTGGAGCGGCAGCGGTCCGCTCCGAAGCGCCGCTTTTGCTGAAAGACGCCGGGAAGCGGCACTTGCTTTCGGCCAGCTGCGGAGCTGCGTATTCTGCCTCTCTAGTCGCCTACATCTTAGCGAAAAGCTTTTCGGCTCCAGTTCTCAAGGAGAAAGTGTACCAGCAGTGCTCACTTAGCCCGACCTTGCCAGGAAATAAGATTTGCTGCACATTCCAAGGACACTGCATTTTCCTGGGCAAGCTGCAACCTGCTGGCAGATGGCCGTGCTCTCTGCCCACTCCTGCCCAGTTCTTGCTACTAGCGGGCACGTTGCAGCCTGGCGAAGGCAAGAAACCTGGAGAGCTGTCACAGAGCAGAAGGGCAGCTGAGATGCTGAAAAGCAGCAAAGCTGAACTGCCTGCCTCAGCTTCAGCAGTGTGTAATTGACTGAAGGCGAAAAACCAAGCAGCAGAGCAGCGGGCTTCTGTGCGCACTGAAGGCAATTGCAAGAATCCAGCAGCTGCTCCTTGCCAAGCACAGGCAGCTGCCTGGGTTCTTGGTTTTTGACCAACTCACAGTTGCCCTTCTTTTCAGCAGCTGCCACCGTGTTCTCTGCATCTCGGAGCCTCTGGGGAGCAACAAGAATTTCCAAGGTGGGATGCATGACGATTATGTCAAAACCCAGGAAAGTTGTCCTGGAACACCTCCCATTGGCATGCCAGAAGTGAATTCAAGAGGCAGGAGAGCGGCAGCCACCGTCCTGCAGCAGTCTGCGAGCTTCGCACACAAGCTGGCTTCTTCGCGGCTTCGTTCTTCGCCTCTTGCTAGCTACCGTGATCTCCGGCTGCCGGAGGCCAAGAAGCGGCTACTTCGCGCACAGATCACAGGAGCGGCAGCGGTGCGCTCCGGAGAGCCGCTTCTGCTGAAAGACGCCGGGAAGCGGCACTTGCTTTCGGCAAGCTCCGGAGCTGCGTATTCTGCCTCTCTAGTCGCCTACATCTTAGCGAAAAGCTTTTCGGCTCCAGTTCTCAAGGAGAAAGTGTACCAGCAGTGCTCACTTAGCCCGACCTTGCCAGGAAATAAGATTTGCTGCACATTCCAAGGACACTGCATTTTCCTGGGCAAGCTGCAACCTGCTGGCAGATGGCCGTGCTCTCTGCCCACTCCTGCCCAGTTCTTGGTACTAGCGGGCACGTTGCAGCCTGGCGAAGGCAAGAAACCTGGAGAGCTGTCACAGAGCAGAAGGGCAGCTGAGATGCTGAAAAGCAGCCAAGCTGAACTGCCTGCCTCAGCTTCAGCAGTGTGTAATTGACTGAAGGCGAAAAACCAAGCAGCAGAGCAGCGGGCTTCTGTGCGCACTGAAGGCAAATGCAAGAATCCAGCAGCTGCTCCTTGCCAAGCACAGGCAGCTGCCTAGGTTCTTGCTTCTTGACCAACTCACAGTTGCCCTTCTTTTCAGCAGCTGCCACCGTGTTCTCTGCATCTCGGAGCCTCTGGGGAGCAACGAGAATTTCCAAGGTGGGATGCATGAAAACTAAAATAAAAACTCAGGAAGGTTGTCCTGGAACACCTTCCATTGGCATGCCAAGGGTGAATTCAAGAGGCAGGAGAGCGGCAGCCACCGTCCTGCAGCTGTCTGCGAGCTTCGCACACAAGCCGGCTTCTTCGCGGCTTCGTTCTTCGCCTCTTGCAAGCTACCGCGATCTCTGGCTGCCGGAGGCCAAGAAGCCGCTACTTCGCGCAGAGATCACTGGAGCGGCAGCGGTCCGCTCCGAAGCGCCGCTTTTGCTGAAAGACGCCGGGAAGCGGCACTTGCTTTCGGCCAGCTGCGGAGCTGCGTATTCTGCCTCTCTAGTCGCCTACATCTTAGCGAAAAGCTTTTCCGCTCCAGTTCTCAAGGAGAAAGTGTACCAGCAGTGCTCACTTAGCCCGACCTTGCCAGGAAATAAGATTTGCTGCACATTCCAAGGACACTGCATTTTCCTGGGCAAGCTGCAACCTGCTGGCAGATGGCCGTGCTCTCTGCCCACTCCTGCCCAGTTCTTGCTACTAGCGGGCACGTTGCAGCCTGGCGAAGGCAAGAAACCTGGAGAGCTGTCACAGAGCAGAAGGGCAGCTGAGATGCTGAAAAGCAGCAAAGCTGAACTGCCTGCCTCAGCTTCAGCAGTGTGTAATTGACTGAAGGCGAAAAACCAAGCAGCAGAGCAGCGGGCTTCTGTGCGCACTGAAGGCAATTGCAAGAATCCAGCAGCTGCTCCTTGCCAAGCACAGGCAGCTGCCTGGGTTCTTGGTTTTTGACCAACTCACAGTTGCCCTTCTTTTCAGCAGCTGCCACCGTGTTCTCTGCATCTCGGAGCCTCTGGGGAGCAACAAGAATTTCCAAGGTGGGATGCATGACGATTATGTCAAAACCCAGGAAAGTTGTCCTGGAACACCTCCCATTGGCATGCCAGAAGTGAATTCAAGAGGCAGGAGAGCGGCAGCCACCGTCCTGCAGCAGTCTGCGAGCTTCGCACACAAGCTGGCTTCTTCGCGGCTTCGTTCTTCGCCTCTTGCAAGCTACCGTGATCTCCGGCTGCCGGAGGCCAAGAAGCCGCTACTTCGCGCAGAGATCACAGGAGCGGCAGCGGTGCGCTCCGGAGAGCCGCTTCTGCCGAAAGACGCCGGGAAGCGGCACTTGCTTTCGGCAAACTCCGGAGCTGCGTATTCTGCCTCTCTAGTCGCCTACATCTTAGCGAAAAGCTTTTTGGCTCCAGTTCTCAAGGAGAAAGTGTACCAGCAGTGCTCACTTAGCCCGACCTTGCCAGGAAATAAGATTTGCTGCACATTCCAAGGACACTGCATTTTCCTGGGCAAGCTGCAACCTGCTGGCAGATGGCCGTGCTCTCTGCCCACTCCTGCCCAGTTCTTGGTACTAGCGGGCACGTTGCAGCCTGGCGAAGGCAAGAAACCTGGAGAGCTGTCACAGAGCAGAAGGGCAGCTGAGATGCTGAAAAGCAGCCAAGCTGAACTGCCTGCCTCAGCTTCAGCAGTGTGTAATTGACTGAAGGCGAAAAACCAAGCAGCAGAGCAGCGGGCTTCTGTGCGCACTGAAGGCAAATGCAAGAATCCAGCAGCTGCTCCTTGCCAAGCACAGGCAGCTGCCTAGGTTCTTGCTTCTTGACCAACTCACAGTTGCCCTTCTTTTCAGCAGCTGCCACCGTGTTCTCTGCATCTCGGAGCCTCTGGGGAGCAACGAGAATTTCCAAGGTGGGATGCATGAAAACTAAAATAAAAACTCAGGAAGGTTGTCCTGGAACACCTTCCATTGGCATGCCAAGGGTGAATTCAAGAGGCAGGAGAGCGGCAGCCACCGTCCTGCAGCTGTCTGCGAGCTTCGCACACAAGCCGGCTTCTTCGCGGCTTCGTTCTTCGCCTCTTGCAAGCTACCGCGATCTCTGGCTGCCGGAGGCCAAGAAGCCGCTACTTCGCGCAGAGATCACTGGAGCGGCAGCGGTCCGCTCCGAAGCGCCGCTTTTGCTGAAAGACGCCGGGAAGCGGCACTTGCTTTCGGCCAGCTGCGGAGCTGCGTATTCTGCCTCTCTAGTCGCCTACATCTTAGCGAAAAGCTTTTCCGCTCCAGTTCTCAAGGAGAAAGTGTACCAGCAGTGCTCACTTAGCCCGACCTTGCCAGGAAATAAGATTTGCTGCACATTCCAAGGACACTGCATTTTCCTGGGCAAGCTGCAACCTGCTGGCAGATGGCCGTGCTCTCTGCCCACTCCTGCCCAGTTCTTGCTACTAGCGGGCACGTTGCAGCCTGGCGAAGGCAAGAAACCTGGAGAGCTGTCACAGAGCAGAAGGGCAGCTGAGATGCTGAAAAGCAGCAAAGCTGAACTGCCTGCCTCAGCTTCAGCAGTGTGTAATTGACTGAAGGCGAAAAACCAAGCAGCAGAGCAGCGGGCTTCTGTGCGCACTGAAGGCAATTGCAAGAATCCAGCAGCTGCTCCTTGCCAAGCACAGGCAGCTGCCTGGGTTCTTGGTTTTTGACCAACTCACAGTTGCCCTTCTTTTCAGCAGCTGCCACCGTGTTCTCTGCATCTCGGAGCCTCTGGGGAGCAACAAGAATTTCCAAGGTGGGATGCATGACGATTATGTCAAAACCCAGGAAAGTTGTCCTGGAACACCTCCCATTGGCATGCCAGAAGTGAATTCAAGAGGCAGGAGAGCGGCAGCCACCGTCCTGCAGCAGTCTGCGAGCTTCGCACACAAGCTGGCTTCTTCGCGGCTTCGTTCTTCGCCTCTTGCAAGCTACCGTGATCTCCGGCTGCCGGAGGCCAAGAAGCCGCTACTTCGCGCAGAGATCACAGGAGCGGCAGCGGTGCGCTCCGGAGAGCCGCTTCTGCCGAAAGACGCCGGGAAGCGGCACTTGCTTTCGGCAAACTCCGGAGCTGCGTATTCTGCCTCTCTAGTCGCCTACATCTTAGCGAAAAGCTTTTTGGCTCCAGTTCTCAAGGAGAAAGTGTACCAGCAGTGCTCACTTAGCCCGACCTTGCCAGGAAATAAGATTTGCTGCACATTCCAAGGACACTGCATTTTCCTGGGCAAGCTGCAACCTGCTGGCAGATGGCCGTGCTCTCTGCCCACTCCTGCCCAGTTCTTGCTACTAGCGGGCACGTTGCAGCCTGGCGAAGGCAAGAAACCTGGAGAGCTGTCACAGAGCAGAAGGGCAGCTGAGATGCTGAAAAGCAGCCAAGCTGAACTGCCTGCCTCAGCTTCAGCAGTGTGTAATTGACTGAAGGCGAAAAACCAAGCAGCAGAGCAGCGGGCTTCTGTGCGCACTGAAGGCAAATGCAAGAATCCAGCAGCTGCTCCTTGCCAAGCACAGGCAGCTGCCTAGGTTCTTGCTTCTTGACCAACTCACAGTTGCCCTTCTTTTCAGCAGCTGCCACCGTGTTCTCTGCATCTCGGAGCCTCTGGGGAGCAACGAGAATTTCCAAGGTGGGATGCATGAAAACTAAAATAAAAACTCAGGAAGGTTGTCCTGGAACACCTTCCATTGGCATGCCAAGGGTGAATTCAAGAGGCAGGAGAGCGGCAGCCACCGTCCTGCAGCTGTCTGCGAGCTTCGCACACAAGCCGGCTTCTTCGCGGCTTCGTTCTTCGCCTCTTGCAAGCTACCGCGATCTCTGGCTGCCGGAGGCCAAGAAGCCGCTACTTCGCGCAGAGATCACTGGAGCGGCAGCGGTCCGCTCCGAAGCGCCGCTTTTGCTGAAAGACGCCGGGAAGCGGCACTTGCTTTCGGCCAGCTGCGGAGCTGCGTATTCTGCCTCTCTAGTCGCCTACATCTTAGCGAAAAGCTTTTCCGCTCCAGTTCTCAAGGAGAAAGTGTACCAGCAGTGCTCACTTAGCCCGACCTTGCCAGGAAATAAGATTTGCTGCACATTCCAAGGACACTGCATTTTCCTGGGCAAGCTGCAACCTGCTGGCAGATGGCCGTGCTCTCTGCCCACTCCTGCCCAGTTCTTGCTACTAGCGGGCACGTTGCAGCCTGGCGAAGGCAAGAAACCTGGAGAGCTGTCACAGAGCAGAAGGGCAGCTGAGATGCTGAAAAGCAGCAAAGCTGAACTGCCTGCCTCAGCTTCAGCAGTGTGTAATTGACTGAAGGCGAAAAACCAAGCAGCAGAGCAGCGGGCTTCTGTGCGCACTGAAGGCAATTGCAAGAATCCAGCAGCTGCTCCTTGCCAAGCACAGGCAGCTGCCTGGGTTCTTGGTTTTTGACCAACTCACAGTTGCCCTTCTTTTCAGCAGCTGCCACCGTGTTCTCTGCATCTCGGAGCCTCTGGGGAGCAACAAGAATTTCCAAGGTGGGATGCATGACGATTATGTCAAAACCCAGGAAAGTTGTCCTGGAACACCTCCCATTGGCATGCCAGAAGTGAATTCAAGAGGCAGGAGAGCGGCAGCCACCGTCCTGCAGCAGTCTGCGAGCTTCGCACACAAGCTGGCTTCTTCGCGGCTTCGTTCTTCGCCTCTTGCAAGCTACCGTGATCTCCGGCTGCCGGAGGCCAAGAAGCCGCTACTTCGCGCAGAGATCACAGGAGCGGCAGCGGTGCGCTCCGGAGAGCCGCTTCTGCCGAAAGACGCCGGGAAGCGGCACTTGCTTTCGGCAAGCTGCGGAGCTGCGTATTCTGCCTCTCTAGTCGCCTACATCTTAGCGAAAAGCTTTTCGGCTCCAGTTCTCAAGGAGAAAGTGTACCAGCAGTGCTCACTTAGCCCGACCTTGCCAGGAAATAAGATTTGCTGCACATTCCAAGGACACTGCATTTTCCTGGGCAAGCTGCAACCTGCTGGCAGATGGCCCTGCTCTCTGCCCACTCCTGCCCAGTTCTTGCTACTAGCGGGCACGTTGCAGCCTGGTGAAGGCAAGAAACCTGGAGAGCTGTCACAGAGCAGAAGGGCAGCTGAGATGCTGAAAAGCAGCCAAGCTGAACAGCCTGCCTCAGCTTCAGCAGTGTGTAATTGACTGAAGGCGAAAAACCAAGCAGCAGAGCAGCGGGCTTCTGTGCGCACTGAAGGCAAATGCAAGAATCCAGCAGCTGCTCCTTGCCAAGCACAGGCAGCTGCCTGGGTATTTGGTTTTTGACCAACTCACAGTTGCCCTTCTTTTCAGCAGCTGCCACCGTGTTCTCTGCATCTCGGAGCCTCTGGGGAGCAACGAGAATTTCCAAGGTGGGATGCATGAAAACTAAAATAAAAACTCAGGAAGGTTGTCCTGGAACACCTTCCATTGGCATGCCAAGGGTGAATTCAAGAGGCAGGAGAGCGGCAGCCACCGTCCTGCAGCTGTCTGCGAGCTTCGCACACAAGCCGGCTTCTTCGCGGCTTCGTTCTTCGCCTCTTGCAAGCTACCGCGATCTCCGGCTGCCGGAGGCCAAGAAGCGGCTACTTCGCGCACAGATCAGTGGAGCGGTAGCGGTGAGCTCCGGAGCGCCGCTTTTGCCGAAAGACGCCGGGAAGCGGCACTTGCTTTCGGCCAGCTGCGGAGCTCCGTATTCTGCCTCTCTGCTCGCCTACATCTTAGCGAAAAGCTTTTCCGCTCCAGTTCTCAAGGAGAAAGTGTACCAGCAGTGCTCACTTAGCCCGACCTTGCCAGGAAATAAGATTTGCTGCACATTCCAAGGACACTGCATTTTCCTGGGCAAGCTGCAACCTGCTGGCAGATGGCCGTGCTCTCTGCCCACTCCTGCCCAGTTCTTGGTACTAGCGGGCACGTTGCAGCCTGGCGAAGGCAAGAAACCTGGAGAGCTGTCACAGAGCAGAAGGGCAGCTGAGATGCTGAAAAGCAGCAAAGCTGAACTGCCTGCCTCAGCTTCAGCAGTGTGTAATTGACTGAAGGCGAAAAACCAAGCAGCAGAGCAGCGGGCTTCTGTGCGCACTGAAGGCAATTGCAAGAATCCAGCAGCTGCTCCTTGCCAAGCACAGGCAGCTGCCTGGGTTCTTGGTTTTTGACCAACTCACAGTTGCCCTTCTTTTCAGCAGCTGCCACCGTGTTCTCTGCATCTCGGAGCCTCTGGGGAGCAACGAGAATTTCCAAGGTGGGATGCATGAAAACTAAAATAAAAACTCAGGAAGGTTGTCCTGGAACACCTTCCATTGGCATGCCAAGGGTGAATTCAAGAGGCAGGAGAGCGGCAGCCACCGTCCTGCAGCTGTGTGCGAGCTTCGCGCACTAGCCGGCTTCTTCGCGGCTTCGTTCTTCGCCTCTTGCAAGCTACCGCGATCTCCGGCTGCCGGAGGCCAAGAAGCGGCTACTTCGCGCACAGCTCAGTGGAGCGGTAGCGGTGAGCTCCGGAGCGCCGCTTTTGCCGAAAGACGCCGGGAAGCGGCACTTGCTTTCGGCCAGCTGCGGACCTGCGTATTCTGCCTCTCTGCTCGCCTACATCTTAGCGAAAAGCTTTTCCGCTCCAGTTCTCAAGGAGAAAGTGTACCAGCACTGCTCACTTAGCCCGACCTTGCCAGGAAATAAGATTTGCTGCACATTCCAAGGACACTGCATTTTCCTGGGCAAGCTGCAACCTGCTGGCAGATGGCCCTGCTCTCTGCCCACTCCTGCCCAGTTCTTGGAGTATACTAGCGGGCACGTTGCAGCCTGGCGAAGGCAAGAAACCTGGAGAGCTGTCACAGAGCAGAAGGGCAGCTGAGATGCTGAAAAGCAGCAAAGCTGAACTGCCTGCCTCAGCTTCAGCAGTGTGTAATTGACTGAAGGCGAAAAACCAAGCAGCAGAGCAGCGGGCTTCTGTGCGCACTGAAGGCAATTGCAAGAATCCAGCAGCTGCTCCTTGCCAAGCACAGGCAGCTGCCTGGGTTCTTGGTTTTTGACCAACTCACAGTTGCCCTTCTTTTCAGCAGCTGCCACCGTGTTCTCTGCATCTCGGAGCCTCTGGGGAGCAACAAGAATTTCCAAGGTGGGATGCATGACGATTATGTCAAAACCCAGGAAAGTTGTCCTGGAACACCTCCCATTGGCATGCCAGAAGTGAATTCAAGAGGCAGGAGAGCGGCAGCCACCGTCCTGCAGCAGTCTGCGAGCTTCGCACACAAGCTGGCTTCTTCGCGGCTTCGTTCTTCGCCTCTTGCAAGCTACCGTGATCTCCGGCTGCCGGAGGCCAAGAAGCCGCTACTTCGCGCAGAGATCACAGGAGCGGCAGCGGTGCGCTCCGGAGAGCCGCTTCTGCCGAAAGACGCCGGGAAGCGGCACTTGCTTTCGGCAAGCTGCGGAGCTGCGTATTCTGCCTCTCTGCTCGCCTACATCTTAGCGAAAAGCTTTTCGGCTCCAGTTCTCAAGGAGAAAGTGTACCAGCAGTGCTCACTTAGCCCGACCTTGCCAGGAAATAAGATTTGCTGCACATTCCAAGGACACTGCATTTTCCTGGGCAAGCTGCAACCTGCTGGCAGATGGCCGTGCTCTCTGCCCACTCCTGCCCAGTTCTTGCTACTAGCGGGCACGTTGCAGCCTGGTGAAGGCAAGAAACCTGGAGAGCTGTCACAGAGCAGAAGGGCAGCTGAGATGCTGAAAAGCAGCCAAGCTGAACAGCCTGCCTCAGCTTCAGCAGTGTGTAATTGACTGAAGGCGAAAAACCAAGCAGCAGGGCAGCGGGCTTCTGTGCGCACTGAAGGCAAATGCAAGAATCCAGCAGCTGCTCCTTGCCAAGCACAGGCAGCTGCCTGGGTATTTGGTTTTTGACCAACTCACAGTTGCCCTTCTTTTCAGCAGCTGCCACCGTGTTCTCTGCATCTCGGAGCCTCTGGGGAGCAACGAGAATTTCCAAGGTGGGATGCATGAAAACTAAAATAAAAACTCAGGAAGGTTGTCCTGGAACACCTTCCATTGGCATGCCAAGGGTGAATTCAAGAGGCAGGAGAGCGGCAGCCACCGTCCTGCAGCTGTCTGCGAGCTTCGCACACAAGCCGGCTTCTTCGCGGCTTCGTTCTTCGCCTCTTGCAAGCTACCGCGATCTCCGGCTGCCGGAGGCCAAGAAGCGGCTACTTCGCGCACAGATCAGTGGAGCGGTAGCGGTGAGCTCCGGAGCGCCGCTTTTGCCGAAAGACGCCGGGAAGCGGCACTTGCTTTCGGCCAGCTGCGGAGCTGCGTATTCTGCCTCTCTGCTCGCCTACATCTTAGCGAAAAGCTTTTCCGCTCCAGTTCTCAAGGAGAAAGTGTACCAGCAGTGCTCACTTAGCCCGACCTTGCCAGGAAATAAGATTTGCTGCACATTCCAAGGACACTGCATTTTCCTGGGCAAGCTGCAACCTGCTGGCAGATGGCCGTGCTCTCTGCCCACTCCTGCCCAGTTCTTGGTACTAGCGGGCACGTTGCAGCCTGGCGAAGGCAAGAAACCTGGAGAGCTGTCACAGAGCAGAAGGGCAGCTGAGATGCTGAAAAGCAGCAAAGCTGAACTGCCTGCCTCAGCTTCAGCAGTGTGTAATTGACTGAAGGCGAAAAACCAAGCAGCAGAGCAGCGGGCTTCTGTGCGCACTGAAGGCAATTGCAAGAATCCAGCAGCTGCTCCTTGCCAAGCACAGGCAGCTGCCTGGGTTCTTGGTTTTTGACCAACTCACAGTTGCCCTTCTTTTCAGCAGCTGCCACCGTGTTCTCTGCATCTCGGAGCCTCTGGGGAGCAACGAGAATTTCCAAGGTGGGATGCATGAAAACTAAAATAAAAACTCAGGAAGGTTGTCCTGGAACACCTTCCATTGGCATGCCAAGGGTGAATTCAAGAGGCAGGAGAGCGGCAGCCACCGTCCTGCAGCTGTGTGCGAGCTTCGCGCACTAGCCGGCTTCTTCGCGGCTTCGTTCTTCGCCTCTTGCAAGCTACCGCGATCTCCGGCTGCCGGAGGCCAAGAAGCGGCTACTTCGCGCACAGCTCAGTGGAGCGGTAGCGGTGAGCTCCGGAGCGCCGCTTTTGCCGAAAGACGCCGGGAAGCGGCACTTGCTTTCGGCCAGCTGCGGACCTGCGTATTCTGCCTCTCTGCTCGCCTACATCTTAGCGAAAAGCTTTTCGGCTCCAGTTCTCAAGGAGAAAGTGTACCAGCACTGCTCACTTAGCCCGACCTTGCCAGGAAATAAGATTTGCTGCACATTCCAAGGACACTGCATTTTCCTGGGCAAGCTGCAACCTGCTGGCAGATGGCCCTGCTCTCTGCCCACTCCTGCCCAGTTCTTGGAGTATACTAGCGGGCACGTTGCAGCCTGGCGAAGGCAAGAAACCTGGAGAGCTGTCACAGAGCAGAAGGGCAGCTGAGATGCTGAAAAGCAGCAAAGCTGAACTGCCTGCCTCAGCTTCAGCAGTGTGTAATTGACTGAAGGCGAAAAACCAAGCAGCAGAGCAGCGGGCTTCTGTGCGCACTGAAGGCAATTGCAAGAATCCAGCAGCTGCTCCTTGCCAAGCACAGGCAGCTGCCTGGGTTCTTGGTTTTTGACCAACTCACAGTTGCCCTTCTTTTCAGCAGCTGCCACCGTGTTCTCTGCATCTCGGAGCCTCTGGGGAGCAACAAGAATTTCCAAGGTGGGATGCATGACGATTATGTCAAAACCCAGGAAAGTTGTCCTGGAACACCTTCCATTGGCATGCCAAGGGTGAATTCAAGAGGCAGGAGAGCGGCAGCCACCGTCCTGCAGCAGTCTGCGAGCTTCGCACACAAGCTGGCTTCTTCGCGGCTTCGTTCTTCGCCTCTTGCTAGCTACCGTGATCTCCGGCTGCCGGAGGCCAAGAAGCGGCTACTTCGCGCAGAGATCACAGGAGCGGCAGCGGTGCGCTCCGGAGAGCCGCTTCTGCCGAAAGACGCCGGGAAGCGGCACTTGCTTTCGGCAAGCTCCGGAGCTGCGTATTCTGCCTCTCTAGTCGCCTACATCTTAGCGAAAAGCTTTTCGGCTCCAGTTCTCAAGGAGAAAGTGTACCAGCAGTGCTCACTTAGCCCGACCTTGCCAGGAAATAAGATTTGCTGCACATTCCAAGGACACTGCATTTTCCTGGGCAAGCTGCAACCTGCTGGCAGATGGCCGTGCTCTCTGCCCACTCCTGCCCAGTTCTTGCTACTAGCGGGCACGTTGCAGCCTGGCGAAGGCAAGAAACCTGGAGAGCTGTCACAGAGCAGAAGGGCAGCTGAGATGCTGAAAAGCAGCCAAGCTGAACAGCCTGCCTCAGCTTCAGCAGTGTGTAATTGACTGAAGGCGAAAAACCAAGCAGCAGAGCAGCGGGCTTCTGTGCGCACTGAAGGCAAATGCAAGAATCCAGCAGCTGCTCCTTGCCAAGCACAGGCAGCTGCCTAGGTTCTTGCTTCTTGACCAACTCACAGTTGCCCTTCTTTTCAGCAGCTGCCACCGTGTTCTCTGCATCTCGGAGCCTCTGGGGAGCAACAAGAATTTCCAAGGTGGGATGCATGAAAACTAAAATAAAAACTCAGGAAGGTTGTCCTGGAACACCTTCCATTGGCATGCCAAGGGTGAATTCAAGAGGCAGGAGAGCGGCAGCCACCGTCCTGCAGCTGTCTGCGAGCTTCGCACACAAGCCGGCTTCTTCGCGGCTTCGTTCTTCGCCTCTTGCAAGCTACCGCGATCTCCGGCTGCCGGAGGCCAAGAAGCGGCTACTTCGCGCACAGATCAGTGGAGCGGTAGCGGTGAGCTCCGGAGCGCCGCTTTTGCCGAAAGACGCCGGGAAGCGGCACTTGCTTTCGGCCAGCTGCGGAGCTCCGTATTCTGCCTCTCTGCTCGCCTACATCTTAGCGAAAAGCTTTTCGGCTCCAGTTCTCAAGGAGAAAGTGTACCAGCAGTGCTCACTTAGCCCGACCTTGCCAGGAAATAAGATTTGCTGCACATTCCAAGGACACTGCATTTTCCTGGGCAAGCTGCAACCTGCTGGCAGATGGCCGTGCTCTCTGCCCACTCCTGCCCAGTTCTTGGTACTAGCGGGCACGTTGCAGCCTGGCGAAGGCAAGAAACCTGGAGAGCTGTCACAGAGCAGAAGGGCAGCTGAGATGCTGAAAAGCAGCAAAGCTGAACTGCCTGCCTCAGCTTCAGCAGTGTGTAATTGACTGAAGGCGAAAAACCAAGCAGCAGAGCAGCGGGCTTCTGTGCGCACTGAAGGCAATTGCAAGAATCCAGCAGCTGCTCCTTGCCAAGCACAGGCAGCTGCCTGGGTTCTTGGTTTTTGACCAACTCACAGTTGCCCTTCTTTTCAGCAGCTGCCACCGTGTTCTCTGCATCTCGGAGCCTCTGGGGAGCAACAAGAATTTCCAAGGTGGGATGCATGACGATTATGTCAAAACCCAGGAAAGTTGTCCTGGAACACCTCCCATTGGCATGCCAGAAGTGAATTCAAGAGGCAGGAGAGCGGCAGCCACCGTCCTGCAGCAGTCTGCGAGCTTCGCACACAAGCTGGCTTCTTCGCGGCTTCATTCTTCGCCTCTTGCAAGCTACCGCGATCTCTGGCTGCCGGAGGCCAAGAAGCCGCTACTTCGCGCAGAGATCACTGGAGCGGCAGCGGTGCGCTCCGAAGCGCCGCTTTTGCCGAAAGACGCCGGGAAGCGGCACTTGCTTTCGGCCAGCTGCGGAGCTGCGTATTCTGCCTCTCTAGTCGCCTACATCTTAGCAAAAAGCTTTTCGGCTCCAGTTCTCAAGGAGAAAGTGTACCAGCACTGCTCACTTAGCCCGACCTTGCCAGGAAATAAGATTTGCTGCACATTCCAAGGACACTGCATTTTCCTGGGCAAGCTGCAACCTGCTGGCAGATGGCCGTGCTCTCTGCCCACTCCTGCCCAGTTCTTGCTACTAGCGGGCACGTTGCAGCCTGGCGAAGGCAAGAAACCTGGAGAGCTGTCACAGAGCAGAAGGGCAGCTGAGATGCTGAAAAGCAGCAAAGCTGAACTGCCTGCCTCAGCTTCAGCAGTGTGTAATTGACTGAAGGCGAAAAACCAAGCAGCAGAGCAGCGGGCTTCTGTGCGCACTGAAGGCAATTGCAAGAATCCAGCAGCTGCTCCTTGCCAAGCACAGGCAGCTGCCTGGGTTCTTGGTTTTTGACCAACTCACAGTTGCCCTTCTTTTCAGCAGCTGCCACCGTGTTCTCTGCATCTCGGAGCCTCTGGGGAGCAACAAGAATTTCCAAGGTGGGATGCATGACGATTATGTCAAAACCCAGGAAAGTTGTCCTGGAACACCTCCCATTGGCATGCCAGAAGTGAATTCAAGAGGCAGGAGAGCGGCAGCCACCGTCCTGCAGCAGTCTGCGAGCTTCGCACACAAGCTGGCTTCTTCGCGGCTTCGTTCTTCGCCTCTTGCTAGCTACCGTGATCTCCGGCTGCCGGAGGCCAAGAAGCGGCTACTTCGCGCACAGATCACAGGAGCGGCAGCGGTGCGCTCCGGAGAGCCGCTTCTGCCGAAAGACGCCGGGAAGCGGCACTTGCTTTCGGCAAGCTGCGGAGCTGCGTATTCTGCCTCTCTAGTCGCCTACATCTTAGCGAAAAGCTTTTCGGCTCCAGTTCTCAAGGAGAAAGTGTACCAGCAGTGCTCACTTAGCCCGACCTTGCCAGGAAATAAGATTTGCTGCACATTCCAAGGGCACTGCATTTTCCTGGGCAAGCTGCAACCTGCTGGCAGATGGCCGTGCTCTCTGCCCACTCCTGCCCAGTTCTTGCTACTAGCGGGCACGTTGCAGCCTGGCGAAGGCAAGAAACCTGGAGAGCTGTCACAGAGCAGAAGGGCAGCTGAGATGCTGAAAAGCAGCCAAGCTGAACTGCCTGCCTCAGCTTCAGCAGTGTGTAATTGACTGAAGGCGAAAAACCAAGCAGCAGAGCAGCGGGCTTCTGTGCGCACTGAAGGCAAATGCAAGAATCCAGCAGCTGCTCCTTGCCAAGCACAGGCAGCTGCCTAGGTTCTTGCTTCTTGACCAACTCACAGTTGCCCTTCTTTTCAGCAGCTGCCACCGTGTTCTCTGCATCTCGGAGCCTCTGGGGAGCAACGAGAATTTCCAAGGTGGGATGCATGAAAACTAAAATAAAAACTCAGGAAGGTTGTCCTGGAACACCTTCCATTGGCATGCCAAGGGTGAATTCAAGAGGCAGGAGAGCGGCAGCCACCGTCCTGCAGCTGTCTGCGAGCTTCGCACACAAGCCGGCTTCTTCGCGGCTTCGTTCTTCGCCTCTTGCAAGCTACCGCGATCTCTGGCTGCCGGAGGCCAAGAAGCCGCTACTTCGCGCAGAGATCACTGGAGCGGCAGCGGTCCGCTCCGAAGCGCCGCTTTTGCTGAAAGACGCCGGGAAGCGGCACTTGCTTTCGGCCAGCTGCGGAGCTGCGTATTCTGCCTCTCTAGTCGCCTACATCTTAGCGAAAAGCTTTTCCGCTCCAGTTCTCAAGGAGAAAGTGTACCAGCAGTGCTCACTTAGCCCGACCTTGCCAGGAAATAAGATTTGCTGCACATTCCAAGGACACTGCATTTTCCTGGGCAAGCTGCAACCTGCTGGCAGATGGCCGTGCTCTCTGCCCACTCCTGCCCAGTTCTTGCTACTAGCGGGCACGTTGCAGCCTGGCGAAGGCAAGAAACCTGGAGAGCTGTCACAGAGCAGAAGGGCAGCTGAGATGCTGAAAAGCAGCAAAGCTGAACTGCCTGCCTCAGCTTCAGCAGTGTGTAATTGACTGAAGGCGAAAAACCAAGCAGCAGAGCAGCGGGCTTCTGTGCGCACTGAAGGCAATTGCAAGAATCCAGCAGCTGCTCCTTGCCAAGCACAGGCAGCTGCCTGGGTTCTTGGTTTTTGACCAACTCACAGTTGCCCTTCTTTTCAGCAGCTGCCACCGTGTTCTCTGCATCTCGGAGCCTCTGGGGAGCAACAAGAATTTCCAAGGTGGGATGCATGACGATTATGTCAAAACCCAGGAAAGTTGTCCTGGAACACCTCCCATTGGCATGCCAGAAGTGAATTCAAGAGGCAGGAGAGCGGCAGCCACCGTCCTGCAGCAGTCTGCGAGCTTCGCACACAAGCTGGCTTCTTCGCGGCTTCGTTCTTCGCCTCTTGCTAGCTACCGTGATCTCCGGCTGCCGGAGGCCAAGAAGCGGCTACTTCGCGCAGAGATCACAGGAGCGGCAACGGTGCGCTCCGGAGAGCCGCTTCTGCCGAAAGACGCCGGGAAGCGGCACTTGCTTTCGGCAAACTCCGGAGCTGCGTATTCTGCCTCTCTAGTCGCCTACATCTTAGCGAAAAGCTTTTCGGCTCCAGTTCTCAAGGAGAAAGTGTACCAGCAGTGCTCACTTAGCCCGACCTTGCCAGGAAATAAGATTTGCTGCACATTCCAAGGACACTGCATTTTCCTGGGCAAGCTGCAACCTGCTGGCAGATGGCCGTGCTCTCTGCCCACTCCTGCCCAGTTCTTGGTACTAGCGGGCACGTTGCAGCCTGGCGAAGGCAAGAAACCTGGAGAGCTGTCACAGAGCAGAAGGGCAGCTGAGATGCTGAAAAGCAGCCAAGCTGAACTGCCTGCCTCAGCTTCAGCAGTGTGTAATTGACTGAAGGCGAAAAACCAAGCAGCAGAGCAGCGGGCTTCTGTGCGCACTGAAGGCAAATGCAAGAATCCAGCAGCTGCTCCTTGCCAAGCACAGGCAGCTGCCTGGGTATTTGGTTTTTGACCAACTCACAGTTGCCCTTCTTTTCAGCAGCTGCCACCGTGTTCTCTGCATCTCGGAGCCTCTGGGGAGCAACGAGAATTTCCAAGGTGGGATGCATGAAAACTAAAATAAAAACTCAGGAAGGTTGTCCTGGAACACCTTCCATTGGCATGCCAAGGGTGAATTCAAGAGGCAGGAGAGCGGCAGCCACCGTCCTGCAGCTGTCTGCGAGCTTCGCACACAAGCCGGCTTCTTCGCGGCTTCGTTCTTCGCCTCTTGCAAGCTACCGCGATCTCTGGCTGCCGGAGGCCAAGAAGCCGCTACTTCGCGCAGAGATCACTGGAGCGGCAGCGGTGCGCTCCGAAGCGCCGCTTTTGCTGAAAGACGCCGGGAAGCGGCACTTGCTTTCGGCCAGCTGCGGAGCTGCGTATTCTGCCTCTCTAGTCGCCTACATCTTAGCGAAAAGCTTTTCCGCTCCAGTTCTCAAGGAGAAAGTGTACCAGCAGTGCTCACTTAGCCCAACCTTGCCAGGAAATAAGATTTGCTGCACATTCCAAGGACACTGCATTTTCCTGGGCAAGCTGCAACCTGCTGGCAGATGGCCGTGCTCTCTGCCCACTCCTGCCCAGTTCTTGGTACTAGCGGGCACGTTGCAGCCTGGCGAAGGCAAGAAACCTGGAGAGCTGTCACAGAGCAGAAGGGCAGCTGAGATGCTGAAAAGCAGCCAAGCTGAACTGCCTGCCTCAGCTTCAGCAGTGTGTAATTGACTGAAGGCGAAAAACCAAGCAGCAGAGCAGCGGGCTTCTGTGCGCACTGAAGGCAAATGCAAGAATCCAGCAGCTGCTCCTTGCCAAGCACAGGCAGCTGCCTAGGTTCTTGCTTCTTGACCAACTCACAGTTGCCCTTCTTTTCAGCAGCTGCCACCGTGTTCTCTGCATCTCGGAGCCTCTGGGGAGCAACAAGAATTTCCAAGGTGGGATGCATGACGATTATGTCAAAACCCAGGAAAGTTGTCCTGGAACACCTCCCATTGGCATGCCAGAAGTGAATTCAAGAGGCAGGAGAGCGGCAGCCACCGTCCTGCAGCAGTCTGCGAGCTTCGCACACAAGCTGGCTTCTTCGCGGCTTCGTTCTTCGCCTCTTGCAAGCTACCGTGATCTCCGGCTGCCGGAGGCCAAGAAGCCGCTACTTCGCGCAGAGATCACAGGAGCGGCAGCGGTGCGCTCCGGAGAGCCGCTTCTGCCGAAAGACGCCGGGAAGCGGCACTTGCTTTCGGCAAGCTGCGGAGCTGCGTATTCTGCCTCTCTAGTCGCCTACATCTTAGCGAAAAGCTTTTCGGCTCCAGTTCTCAAGGAGAAAGTGTACCAGCAGTGCTCACTTAGCCCGACCTTGCCAGGAAATAAGATTTGCTGCACATTCCAAGGACACTGCATTTTCCTGGGCAAGCTGCAACCTGCTGGCAGATGGCCCTGCTCTCTGCCCACTCCTGCCCAGTTCTTGCTACTAGCGGGCACGTTGCAGCCTGGTGAAGGCAAGAAACCTGGAGAGCTGTCACAGAGCAGAAGGGCAGCTGAGATGCTGAAAAGCAGCCAAGCTGAACAGCCTGCCTCAGCTTCAGCAGTGTGTAATTGACTGAAGGCGAAAAACCAAGCAGCAGAGCAGCGGGCTTCTGTGCGCACTGAAGGCAAATGCAAGAATCCAGCAGCTGCTCCTTGCCAAGCACAGGCAGCTGCCTGGGTATTTGGTTTTTGACCAACTCACAGTTGCCCTTCTTTTCAGCAGCTGCCACCGTGTTCTCTGCATCTCGGAGCCTCTGGGGAGCAACGAGAATTTCCAAGGTGGGATGCATGAAAACTAAAATAAAAACTCAGGAAGGTTGTCCTGGAACACCTTCCATTGGCATGCCAAGGGTGAATTCAAGAGGCAGGAGAGCGGCAGCCTCCGTCCTGCAGCTGTCTGCGAGCTTCGCACACAAGCCGGCTTCTTCGCGGCTTCGTTCTTCGCCTCTTGCAAGCTACCGCGATCTCCGGCTGCCGGAGGCCAAGAAGCGGCTACTTCGCGCACAGATCAGTGGAGCGGTAGCGGTGAGCTCCGGAGCGCCGCTTTTGCCGAAAGACGCCGGGAAGCGGCACTTGCTTTCGGCCAGCTGCGGAGCTCCGTATTCTGCCTCTCTGCTCGCCTACATCTTAGCGAAAAGCTTTTCCGCTCCAGTTCTCAAGGAGAAAGTGTACCAGCAGTGCTCACTTAGCCCGACCTTGCCAGGAAATAAGATTTGCTGCACATTCCAAGGACACTGCATTTTCCTGGGCAAGCTGCAACCTGCTGGCAGATGGCCGTGCTCTCTGCCCACTCCTGCCCAGTTCTTGCTACTAGCGGGCACGTTGCAGCCTGGCGAAGGCAAGAAACCTGGAGAGCTGTCACAGAGCAGAAGGGCAGCTGAGATGCTGAAAAGCAGCAAAGCTGAACTGCCTGCCTCAGCTTCAGCAGTGTGTAATTGACTGAAGGCGAAAAACCAAGCAGCAGAGCAGCGGGCTTCTGTGCGCACTGAAGGCAATTGCAAGAATCCAGCAGCTGCTCCTTGCCAAGCACAGGCAGCTGCCTGGGTTCTTGGTTTTTGACCAACTCACAGTTGCCCTTCTTTTCAGCAGCTGCCACCGTGTTCTCTGCATCTCGGAGCCTCTGGGGAGCAACGAGAATTTCCAAGGTGGGATGCATGAAAACTAAAATAAAAACTCAGGAAGGTTGTCCTGGAACACCTTCCATTGGCATGCCAAGGGTGAATTCAAGAGGCAGGAGAGCGGCAGCCACCGTCCTGCAGCTGTGTGCGAGCTTCGCGCACTAGCCGGCTTCTTCGCGGCTTCGTTCTTCGCCTCTTGCAAGCTACCGCGATCTCCGGCTGCCGGAGGCCAAGAAGCGGCTACTTCGCGCACAGCTCAGTGGAGCGGTAGCGGTGAGCTCCGGAGCGCCGCTTTTGCCGAAAGACGCCGGGAAGCGGCACTTGCTTTCGGCCAGCTGCGGACCTGCGTATTCTGCCTCTCTGCTCGCCTACATCTTAGCGAAAAGCTTTTCCGCTCCAGTTCTCAAGGAGAAAGTGTACCAGCACTGCTCACTTAGCCCGACCTTGCCAGGAAATAAGATTTGCTGCACATTCCAAGGACACTGCATTTTCCTGGGCAAGCTGCAACCTGCTGGCAGATGGCCCTGCTCTCTGCCCACTCCTGCCCAGTTCTTGGAGTATACTAGCGGGCACGTTGCAGCCTGGCGAAGGCAAGAAACCTGGAGAGCTGTCACAGAGCAGAAGGGCAGCTGAGATGCTGAAAAGCAGCAAAGCTGAACTGCCTGCCTCAGCTTCAGCAGTGTGTAATTGACTGAAGGCGAAAAACCAAGCAGCAGAGCAGCGGGCTTCTGTGCGCACTGAAGGCAATTGCAAGAATCCAGCAGCTGCTCCTTGCCAAGCACAGGCAGCTGCCTGGGTTCTTGGTTTTTGACCAACTCACAGTTGCCCTTCTTTTCAGCAGCTGCCACCGTGTTCTCTGCATCTCGGAGCCTCTGGGGAGCAACAAGAATTTCCAAGGTGGGATGCATGACGATTATGTCAAAACCCAGGAAAGTTGTCCTGGAACACCTCCCATTGGCATGCCAGAAGTGAATTCAAGAGGCAGGAGAGCGGCAGCCACCGTCCTGCAGCAGTCTGCGAGCTTCGCACACAAGCTGGCTTCTTCGCGGCTTCGTTCTTCGCCTCTTGCAAGCTACCGTGATCTCCGGCTGCCGGAGGCCAAGAAGCCGCTACTTCGCGCAGAGATCACAGGAGCGGCAGCGGTGCGCTCCGGAGAGCCGCTTCTGCCGAAAGACGCCGGGAAGCGGCACTTGCTTTCGGCAAGCTGCGGAGCTGCGTATTCTGCCTCTCTAGTCGCCTACATCTTAGCGAAAAGCTTTTCGGCTCCAGTTCTCAAGGAGAAAGTGTACCAGCAGTGCTCACTTAGCCCGACCTTGCCAGGAAATAAGATTTGCTGCACATTCCAAGGACACTGCATTTTCCTGGGCAAGCTGCAACCTGCTGGCAGATGGCCGTGCTCTCTGCCCACTCCTGCCCAGTTCTTGCTACTAGCGGGCACGTTGCAGCCTGGTGAAGGCAAGAAACCTGGAGAGCTGTCACAGAGCAGAAGGGCAGCTGAGATGCTGAAAAGCAGCCAAGCTGAACAGCCTGCCTCAGCTTCAGCAGTGTGTAATTGACTGAAGGCGAAAAACCAAGCAGCAGGGCAGCGGGCTTCTGTGCGCACTGAAGGCAAATGCAAGAATCCAGCAGCTGCTCCTTGCCAAGCACAGGCAGCTGCCTGGGTATTTGGTTTTTGACCAACTCACAGTTGCCCTTCTTTTCAGCAGCTGCCACCGTGTTCTCTGCATCTCGGAGCCTCTGGGGAGCAACGAGAATTTCCAAGGTGGGATGCATGAAAACTAAAATAAAAACTCAGGAAGGTTGTCCTGGAACACCTTCCATTGGCATGCCAAGGGTGAATTCAAGAGGCAGGAGAGCGGCAGCCACCGTCCTGCAGCTGTCTGCGAGCTTCGCACACAAGCCGGCTTCTTCGCGGCTTCGTTCTTCGCCTCTTGCAAGCTACCGCAATCTCCGGCTGCCGGAGGCCAAGAAGCGGCTACTTCGCGCACAGATCAGTGGAGCGGTAGCGGTGAGCTCCGGAGCGCCGCTTTTGCCGAAAGACGCCGGGAAGCGGCACTTGCTTTCGGCCAGCTGCGGAGCTCCGTATTCTGCCTCTCTGCTCGCCTACATCTTAGCGAAAAGCTTTTCCGCTCCAGTTCTCAAGGAGAAAGTGTACCAGCAGTGCTCACTTAGCCCGACCTTGCCAGGAAATAAGATTTGCTGCACATTCCAAGGACACTGCATTTTCCTGGGCAAGCTGCAACCTGCTGGCAGATGGCCGTGCTCTCTGCCCACTCCTGCCCAGTTCTTGGTACTAGCGGGCACGTTGCAGCCTGGCGAAGGCAAGAAACCTGGAGAGCTGTCACAGAGCAGAAGGGCAGCTGAGATGCTGAAAAGCAGCAAAGCTGAACTGCCTGCCTCAGCTTCAGCAGTGTGTAATTGACTGAAGGCGAAAAACCAAGCAGCAGAGCAGCGGGCTTCTGTGCGCACTGAAGGCAATTGCAAGAATCCAGCAGCTGCTCCTTGCCAAGCACAGGCAGCTGCCTGGGTTCTTGGTTTTTGACCAACTCACAGTTGCCCTTCTTTTCAGCAGCTGCCACCGTGTTCTCTGCATCTCGGAGCCTCTGGGGAGCAACGAGAATTTCCAAGGTGGGATGCATGAAAACTAAAATAAAAACTCAGGAAGGTTGTCCTGGAACACCTTCCATTGGCATGCCAAGGGTGAATTCAAGAGGCAGGAGAGCGGCAGCCACCGTCCTGCAGCTGTGTGCGAGCTTCGCGCACTAGCCGGCTTCTTCGCGGCTTCGTTCTTCGCCTCTTGCAAGCTACCGCGATCTCCGGCTGCCGGAGGCCAAGAAGCGGCTACTTCGCGCACAGCTCAGTGGAGCGGTAGCGGTGAGCTCCGGAGCGCCGCTTTTGCCGAAAGACGCCGGGAAGCGGCACTTGCTTTCGGCCAGCTGCGGACCTGCGTATTCTGCCTCTCTGCTCGCCTACATCTTAGCGAAAAGCTTTTCCGCTCCAGTTCTCAAGGAGAAAGTGTACCAGCACTGCTCACTTAGCCCGACCTTGCCAGGAAATAAGATTTGCTGCACATTCCAAGGACACTGCATTTTCCTGGGCAAGCTGCAACCTGCTGGCAGATGGCCCTGCTCTCTGCCCACTCCTGCCCAGTTCTTGCTACTAGCGGGCACGTTGCAGCCTGGCGAAGGCAAGAAACCTGGAGAGCTGTCACAGAGCAGAAGGGCAGCTGAGATGCTGAAAAGCAGCAAAGCTGAACTGCCTGCCTCAGCTTCAGCAGTGTGTAATTGACTGAAGGCGAAAAACCAAGCAGCAGAGCAGCGGGCTTCTGTGCGCACTGAAGGCAATTGCAAGAATCCAGCAGCTGCTCCTTGCCAAGCACAGGCAGCTGCCTGGGTTCTTGGTTTTTGACCAACTCACAGTTGCCCTTCTTTTCAGCAGCTGCCACCGTGTTCTCTGCATCTCGGAGCCTCTGGGGAGCAACAAGAATTTCCAAGGTGGGATGCATGACGATTATGTCAAAACCCAGGAAAGTTGTCCTGGAACACCTCCCATTGGCATGCCAAAAGTGAATTCAAGAGGCAGGAGAGCGGCAGCCACCGTCCTGCAGCAGTCTGCGAGCTTCGCACACAAGCTGGCTTCTTCGCGGCTTCGTTCTTCGCCTCTTGCTAGCTACCGTGATCTCCGGCTGCCGGAGGCCAAGAAGCGGCTACTTCGCGCAGAGATCACAGGAGCGGCAGCGGTGCGCTCCGGAGAGCCGCTTCTGCCGAAAGACGCCGGGAAGCGGCACTTGCTTTCGGCAAGCTCCGGAGCTGCGTATTCTGCCTCTCTAGTCGCCTACATCTTAGCGAAAAGCTTTTCGGCTCCAGTTCTCAAGGAGAAAGTGTACCAGCAGTGCTCACTTAGCCCGACCTTGCCAGGAAATAAGATTTGCTGCACATTCCAAGGACACTGCATTTTCCTGGGCAAGCTGCAACCTGCTGGCAGATGGCCGTGCTCTCTGCCCACTCCTGCCCAGTTCTTGCTACTAGCGGGCACGTTGCAGCCTGGCGAAGGCAAGAAACCTGGAGAGCTGTCACAGAGCAGAAGGGCAGCTGAGATGCTGAAAAGCAGCCAAGCTGAACAGCCTGCCTCAGCTTCAGCAGTGTGTAATTGACTGAAGGCGAAAAACCAAGCAGCAGAGCAGTGGGCTTCTGTGCGCACTGAAGGCAAATGCAAGAATCCAGCAGCTGCTCCTTGCCAAGCACAGGCAGCTGCCTAGGTTCTTGCTTCTTGACCAACTCACAGTTGCCCTTCTTTTCAGCAGCTGCCACCGTGTTCTCTGCATCTCGGAGCCTCTGGGGAGCAACGAGAATTTCCAAGGTGGGATGCATGAAAACTAAAATAAAAACTCAGGAAGGTTGTCCTGGAACACCTTCCATTGGCATGCCAAGGGTGAATTCAAGAGGCAGGAGAGCGGCAGCCACCGTCCTGCAGCTGTCTGCGAGCTTCGCACACAAGCCGGCTTCTTCGCGGCTTCGTTCTTCGCCTCTTGCAAGCTACCGCGATCTCCGGCTGCCGGAGGCCAAGAAGCGGCTACTTCGCGCACAGATCAGTGGAGCGGTAGCGGTGAGCTCCGGAGCGCCGCTTTTGCCGAAAGACGCCGGGAAGCGGCACTTGCTTTCGGCCAGCTGCGGAGCTCCGTATTCTGCCTCTCTGCTCGCCTACATCTTAGCGAAAAGCTTTTCGGCTCCAGTTCTCAAGGAGAAAGTGTACCAGCAGTGCTCACTTAGCCCGACCTTGCCAGGAAATAAGATTTGCTGCACATTCCAAGGACACTGCATTTTCCTGGGCAAGCTGCAACCTGCTGGCAGATGGCCGTGCTCTCTGCCCACTCCTGCCCAGTTCTTGGTACTAGCGGGCACGTTGCAGCCTGGCGAAGGCAAGAAACCTGGAGAGCTGTCACAGAGCAGAAGGGCAGCTGAGATGCTGAAAAGCAGCAAAGCTGAACTGCCTGCCTCAGCTTCAGCAGTGTGTAATTGACTGAAGGCGAAAAACCAAGCAGCAGAGCAGCGGGCTTCTGTGCGCACTGAAGGCAATTGCAAGAATCCAGCAGCTGCTCCTTGCCAAGCACAGGCAGCTGCCTGGGTTCTTGGTTTTTGACCAACTCACAGTTGCCCTTCTTTTCAGCAGCTGCCACCGTGTTCTCTGCATCTCGGAGCCTCTGGGGAGCAACAAGAATTTCCAAGGTGGGATGCATGACGATTATGTCAAAACCCAGGAAAGTTGTCCTGGAACACCTCCCATTGGCATGCCAGAAGTGAATTCAAGAGGCAGGAGAGCGGCAGCCACCGTCCTGCAGCAGTCTGCGAGCTTCGCACACAAGCTGGCTTCTTCGCGGCTTCATTCTTCACCTCTTGCAAGCTACCGCGATCTCTGGCTGCCGGAGGCCAAGAAGCCGCTACTTCGCGCAGAGATCACTGGAGCGGCAGCGGTGCGCTCCGAAGCGCCGCTTTTGCCGAAAGACGCCGGGAAGCGGCACTTGCTTTCGGCCAGCTGCGGAGCTGCGTATTCTGCCTCTCTAGTCGCCTACATCTTAGCAAAAAGCTTTTCGGCTCCAGTTCTCAAGGAGAAAGTGTACCAGCACTGCTCACTTAGCCCGACCTTGCCAGGAAATAAGATTTGCTGCACATTCCAAGGACACTGCATTTTCCTGGGCAAGCTGCAACCTGCTGGCAGATGGCCGTGCTCTCTGCCCACTCCTGCCCAGTTCTTGCTACTAGCGGGCACGTTGCAGCCTGGCGAAGGCAAGAAACCTGGAGAGCTGTCACAGAGCAGAAGGGCAGCTGAGATGCTGAAAAGCAGCAAAGCTGAACTGCCTGCCTCAGCTTCAGCAGTGTGTAATTGACTGAAGGCGAAAAACCAAGCAGCAGAGCAGCGGGCTTCTGTGCGCACTGAAGGCAATTGCAAGAATCCAGCAGCTGCTCCTTGCCAAGCACAGGCAGCTGCCTGGGTTCTTGGTTTTTGACCAACTCACAGTTGCCCTTCTTTTCAGCAGCTGCCACCGTGTTCTCTGCATCTCGGAGCCTCTGGGGAGCAACAAGAATTTCCAAGGTGGGATGCATGACGATTATGTCAAAACCCAGGAAAGTTGTCCTGGAACACCTCCCATTGGCATGCCAGAAGTGAATTCAAGAGGCAGGAGAGCGGCAGCCACCGTCCTGCAGCAGTCTGCGAGCTTCGCACACAAGCTGGCTTCTTCGCGGCTTCGTTCTTCGCCTCTTGCAAGCTACCGCGATCTCTGGCTGCCGGAGGCCAAGAAGCCGCTACTTCGCGCAGAGATCACTGGAGCGGCAGCGGTGCGCTCCGAAGCGCCGCTTTTGCTGAAAGACGCCGGGAAGCGGCACTTGCTTTCGGCCAGCTGCGGAGCTGCGTATTCTGCCTCTCTAGTCGCCTACATCTTAGCGAAAAGCTTTTCCGCTCCAGTTCTCAAGGAGAAAGTGTACCAGCAGTGCTCACTTAGCCCAACCTTGCCAGGAAATAAGATTTGCTGCACATTCCAAGGACACTGCATTTTCCTGGGCAAGCTGCAACCTGCTGGCAGATGGCCGTGCTCTCTGCCCACTCCTGCCCAGTTCTTGGTACTAGCGGGCACGTTGCAGCCTGGCGAAGGCAAGAAACCTGGAGAGCTGTCACAGAGCAGAAGGGCAGCTGAGATGCTGAAAAGCAGCCAAGCTGAACTGCCTGCCTCAGCTTCAGCAGTGTGTAATTGACTGAAGGCGAAAAACCAAGCAGCAGAGCAGCGGGCTTCTGTGCGCACTGAAGGCAAATGCAAGAATCCAGCAGCTGCTCCTTGCCAAGCACAGGCAGCTGCCTAGGTTCTTGCTTCTTGACCAACTCACAGTTGCCCTTCTTTTCAGCAGCTGCCACCGTGTTCTCTGCATCTCGGAGCCTCTGGGGAGCAACGAGAATTTCCAAGGTGGGATGCATGAAAACTAAAATAAAAACTCAGGAAGGTTGTCCTGGAACACCTTCCATTGGCATGCCAAGGGTGAATTCAAGAGGCAGGAGAGCGGCAGCCACCGTCCTGCAGCTGTCTGCGAGCTTCGCACACAAGCCGGCTTCTTCGCGGCTTCGTTCTTCGCCTCTTGCAAGCTACCGCGATCTCTGGCTGCCGGAGGCCAAGAAGCCGCTACTTCGCGCAGAGATCACTGGAGCGGCAGCGGTGCGCTCCGAAGCGCCGCTTTTGCTGAAAGACGCCGGGAAGCGGCACTTGCTTTCGGCCAGCTGCGGAGCTCCGTATTCTGCCTCTCTAGTCGCCTACATCTTAGCGAAAAGCTTTTCGGCTCCAGTTCTCAAGGAGAAAGTGTACCAGCAGTGCTCACTTAGCCCGACCTTGCCAGGAAATAAGATTTGCTGCACATTCCAAGGACACTGCATTTTCCTGGGCAAGCTGCAACCTGCTGGCAGATGGCCGTGCTCTCTGCCCACTCCTGCCCAGTTCTTGGTACTAGCGGGCACGTTGCAGCCTGGCGAAGGCAAGAAACCTGGAGAGCTGTCACAGAGCAGAAGGGCAGCTGAGATGCTGAAAAGCAGCAAAGCTGAACTGCCTGCCTCAGCTTCAGCAGTGTGTAATTGACTGAAGGCGAAAAACCAAGCAGCAGAGCAGCGGGCTTCTGTGCGCACTGAAGGCAATTGCAAGAATCCAGCAGCTGCTCCTTGCCAAGCACAGGCAGCTGCCTGGGTTCTTGGTTTTTGACCAACTCACAGTTGCCCTTCTTTTCAGCAGCTGCCACCGTGTTCTCTGCATCTCGGAGCCTCTGGGGAGCAACAAGAATTTCCAAGGTGGGATGCATGACGATTATGTCAAAACCCAGGAAAGTTGTCCTGGAACACCTCCCATTGGCATGCCAGAAGTGAATTCAAGAGGCAGGAGAGCGGCAGCCACCGTCCTGCAGCAGTCTGCGAGCTTCGCACACAAGCTGGCTTCTTCGCGGCTTCATTCTTCGCCTCTTGCAAGCTACCGCGATCTCTGGCTGCCGGAGGCCAAGAAGCCGCTACTTCGCGCAGAGATCACTGGAGCGGCAGCGGTGCGCTCCGAAGCGCCGCTTTTGCCGAAAGACGCCGGGAAGCGGCACTTGCTTTCGGCCAGCTGCGGAGCTCCGTATTCTGCCTCTCTAGTCGCCTACATCTTAGCGAAAAGCTTTTCGGCTCCAGTTCTCAAGGAGAAAGTGTACCAGCACTGCTCACTTAGCCCGACCTTGCCAGGAAAAAAGATTTGCTGCACATTCCAAGGACACTGCATTTTCCTGGGCAAGCTGCAACCTGCTGGCAGATGGCCGTGCTCTCTGCCCACTCCTGCCCAGTTCTTGCTACTAGCGGGCACGTTGCAGCCTGGCGAAGGCAAGAAACCTGGAGAGCTGTCACAGAGCAGAAGGGCAGCTGAGATGCTGAAAAGCAGCAAAGCTGAACTGCCTGCCTCAGCTTCAGCAGTGTGTAATTGACTGAAGGCGAAAAACCAAGCAGCAGAGCAGCGGGCTTCTGTGCGCACTGAAGGCAATTGCAAGAATCCAGCAGCTGCTCCTTGCCAAGCACAGGCAGCTGCCTGGGTTCTTGGTTTTTGACCAACTCACAGTTGCCCTTCTTTTCAGCAGCTGCCACCGTGTTCTCTGCATCTCGGAGCCTCTGGGGAGCAACAAGAATTTCCAAGGTGGGATGCATGACGATTATGTCAAAACCCAGGAAAGTTGTCCTGGAACACCTCCCATTGGCATGCCAGAAGTGAATTCAAGAGGCAGGAGAGCGGCAGCCACCGTCCTGCAGCAGTCTGCGAGCTTCGCACACAAGCTGGCTTCTTCGCGGCTTCGTTCTTCGCCTCTTGCTAGCTACCGTGATCTCCGGCTGCCGGAGGCCAAGAAGCGGCTACTTCGCGCACAGATCACAGGAGCGGCAGCGGTGCGCTCCGGAGAGCCGCTTCTGCCGAAAGACGCCGGGAAGCGGCACTTGCTTTCGGCAAGCTGCGGAGCTGCGTATTCTGCCTCTCTAGTCGCCTACATCTTAGCGAAAAGCTTTTCGGCTCCAGTTCTCAAGGAGAAAGTGTACCAGCAGTGCTCACTTAGCCCGACCTTGCCAGGAAATAAGATTTGCTGCACATTCCAAGGGCACTGCATTTTCCTGGGCAAGCTGCAACCTGCTGGCAGATGGCCGTGCTCTCTGCCCACTCCTGCCCAGTTCTTGGTACTAGCGGGCACGTTGCAGCCTGGCGAAGGCAAGAAACCTGGAGAGCTGTCACAGAGCAGAAGGGCAGCTGAGATGCTGAAAAGCAGCCAAGCTGAACTGCCTGCCTCAGCTTCAGCAGTGTGTAATTGACTGAAGGCGAAAAACCAAGCAGCAGAGCAGCGGGCTTCTGTGCGCACTGAAGGCAAATGCAAGAATCCAGCAGCTGCTCCTTGCCAAGCACAGGCAGCTGCCTAGGTTCTTGCTTCTTGACCAACTCACAGTTGCCCTTCTTTTCAGCAGCTGCCACCGTGTTCTCTGCATCTCGGAGCCTCTGGGGAGCAACGAGAATTTCCAAGGTGGGATGCATGAAAACTAAAATAAAAACTCAGGAAGGTTGTCCTGGAACACCTTCCATTGGCATGCCAAGGGTGAATTCAAGAGGCAGGAGAGCGGCAGCCACCGTCCTGCAGCTGTCTGCGAGCTTCGCACACAAGCCGGCTTCTTCGCGGCTTCGTTCTTCGCCTCTTGCAAGCTACCGCGATCTCTGGCTGCCGGAGGCCAAGAAGCCGCTACTTCGCGCAGAGATCACTGGAGCGGCAGCGGTCCGCTCCGAAGCGCCGCTTTTGCTGAAAGACGCCGGGAAGCGGCACTTGCTTTCGGCCAGCTGCGGAGCTCCGTATTCTGCCTCTCTAGTCGCCTACATCTTAGCGAAAAGCTTTTCCGCTCCAGTTCTCAAGGAGAAAGTGTACCAGCAGTGCTCACTTAGCCCGACCTTGCCAGGAAATAAGATTTGCTGCACATTCCAAGGACACTGCATTTTCCTGGGCAAGCTGCAACCTGCTGGCAGATGGCCGTGCTCTCTGCCCACTCCTGCCCAGTTCTTGGTACTAGCGGGCACGTTGCAGCCTGGCGAAGGCAAGAAACCTGGAGAGCTGTCACAGAGCAGAAGGGCAGCTGAGATGCTGAAAAGCAGCAAAGCTGAACTGCCTGCCTCAGCTTCAGCAGTGTGTAATTGACTGAAGGCGAAAAACCAAGCAGCAGAGCAGCGGGCTTCTGTGCGCACTGAAGGCAATTGCAAGAATCCAGCAGCTGCTCCTTGCCAAGCACAGGCAGCTGCCTGGGTTCTTGGTTTTTGACCAACTCACAGTTGCCCTTCTTTTCAGCAGCTGCCACCGTGTTCTCTGCATCTCGGAGCCTCTGGGGAGCAACAAGAATTTCCAAGGTGGGATGCATGACGATTATGTCAAAACCCAGGAAAGTTGTCCTGGAACACCTCCCATTGGCATGCCAGAAGTGAATTCAAGAGGCAGGAGAGCGGCAGCCACCGTCCTGCAGCAGTCTGCGAGCTTCGCACACAAGCTGGCTTCTTCGCGGCTTCATTCTTCGCCTCTTGCAAGCTACCGCGATCTCTGGCTGCCGGAGGCCAAGAAGCCGCTACTTCGCGCAGAGATCACTGGAGCGGCAGCGGTGCGCTCCGAAGCGCCGCTTTTGCCGAAAGACGCCGGGAAGCGGCACTTGCTTTCGGCCAGCTGCGGAGCTCCGTATTCTGCCTCTCTAGTCGCCTACATCTTAGCGAAAAGCTTTTCGGCTCCAGTTCTCAAGGAGAAAGTGTACCAGCAGTGCTCACTTAGCCCGACCTTGCCAGGAAAAAAGATTTGCTGCACATTCCAAGGACACTGCATTTTCCTGGGCAAGCTGCAACCTGCTGGCAGATGGCCGTGCTCTCTGCCCACTCCTGCCCAGTTCTTGCTACTAGCGGGCACGTTGCAGCCTGGCGAAGGCAAGAAACCTGGAGAGCTGTCACAGAGCAGAAGGGCAGCTGAGATGCTGAAAAGCAGCAAAGCTGAACTGCCTGCCTCAGCTTCAGCAGTGTGTAATTGACTGAAGGCGAAAAACCAAGCAGCAGAGCAGCGGGCTTCTGTGCGCACTGAAGGCAATTGCAAGAATCCAGCAGCTGCTCCTTGCCAAGCACAGGCAGCTGCCTGGGTTCTTGGTTTTTGACCAACTCACAGTTGCCCTTCTTTTCAGCAGCTGCCACCGTGTTCTCTGCATCTCGGAGCCTCTGGGGAGCAACAAGAATTTCCAAGGTGGGATGCATGACGATTATGTCAAAACCCAGGAAAGTTGTCCTGGAACACCTCCCATTGGCATGCCAGAAGTGAATTCAAGAGGCAGGAGAGCGGCAGCCACCGTCCTGCAGCAGTCTGCGAGCTTCGCACACAAGCTGGCTTCTTCGCGGCTTCATTCTTCGCCTCTTGCAAGCTACCGCGATCTCTGGCTGCCGGAGGCCAAGAAGCCGCTACTTCGCGCAGAGATCACTGGAGCGGCAGCGGTGCGCTCCGAAGCGCCGCTTTTGCCGAAAGACGCCGGGAAGCGGCACTTGCTTTCGGCCAGCTGCGGAGCTCCGTATTCTGCCTCTCTAGTCGCCTACATCTTAGCGAAAAGCTTTTCGGCTCCAGTTCTCAAGGAGAAAGTGTACCAGCAGTGCTCACTTAGCCCGACCTTGCCAGGAAAAAAGATTTGCTGCACATTCCAAGGACACTGCATTTTCCTGGGCAAGCTGCAACCTGCTGGCAGATGGCCGTGCTCTCTGCCCACTCCTGCCCAGTTCTTGCTACTAGCGGGCACGTTGCAGCCTGGCGAAGGCAAGAAACCTGGAGAGCTGTCACAGAGCAGAAGGGCAGCTGAGATGCTGAAAAGCAGCAAAGCTGAACTGCCTGCCTCAGCTTCAGCAGTGTGTAATTGACTGAAGGCGAAAAACCAAGCAGCAGAGCAGCGGGCTTCTGTGCGCACTGAAGGCAATTGCAAGAATCCAGCAGCTGCTCCTTGCCAAGCACAGGCAGCTGCCTGGGTTCTTGGTTTTTGACCAACTCACAGTTGCCCTTCTTTTCAGCAGCTGCCACCGTGTTCTCTGCATCTCGGAGCCTCTGGGGAGCAACAAGAATTTCCAAGGTGGGATGCATGACGATTATGTCAAAACCCAGGAAAGTTGTCCTGGAACACCTCCCATTGGCATGCCAGAAGTGAATTCAAGAGGCAGGAGAGCGGCAGCCACCGTCCTGCAGCAGTCTGCGAGCTTCGCACACAAGCTGGCTTCTTCGCGGCTTCGTTCTTCGCCTCTTGCAAGCTACCGCGATCTCTGGCTGCCGGAGGCCAAGAAGCCGCTACTTCGCGCAGAGATCACTGGAGCGGCAGCGGTGCGCTCCGAAGCGCCGCTTTTGCCGAAAGACGCCGGGAAGCGGCACTTGCTTTCGGCCAGCTGCGGAGCTCCGTATTCTGCCTCTCTAGTCGCCTACATCTTAGCGAAAAGCTTTTCGGCTCCAGTTCTCAAGGAGAAAGTGTACCAGCACTGCTCACTTAGCCCGACCTTGCCAGGAAATAAGATTTGCTGCACATTCCAAGGACACTGCATTTTCCTGGGCAAGCTGCAACCTGCTGGCAGATGGCCGTGCTCTCTGCCCACTCCTGCCCAGTTCTTGCTACTAGCGGGCACGTTGCAGCCTGGCGAAGGCAAGAAACCTGGAGAGCTGTCACAGAGCAGAAGGGCAGCTGAGATGCTGAAAAGCAGCAAAGCTGAACTGCCTGCCTCAGCTTCAGCAGTGTGTAATTGACTGAAGGCGAAAAACCAAGCAGCAGAGCAGCGGGCTTCTGTGCGCACTGAAGGCAATTGCAAGAATCCAGCAGCTGCTCCTTGCCAAGCACAGGCAGCTGCCTGGGTTCTTGGTTTTTGACCAACTCACAGTTGCCCTTCTTTTCAGCAGCTGCCACCGTGTTCTCTGCATCTCGGAGCCTCTGGGGAGCAACAAGAATTTCCAAGGTGGGATGCATGACGATTATGTCAAAACCCAGGAAAGTTGTCCTGGAACACCTCCCATTGGCATGCCAGAAGTGAATTCAAGAGGCAGGAGAGCGGCAGCCACCGTCCTGCAGCAGTCTGCGAGCTTCGCACACAAGCTGGCTTCTTCGCGGCTTCGTTCTTCGCCTCTTGCTAGCTACCGTGATCTCCGGCTGCCGGAGGCCAAGAAGCGGCTACTTCGCGCACAGATCACAGGAGCGGCAGCGGTGCGCTCCGGAGAGCCGCTTCTGCCGAAAGACGCCGGGAAGCGGCACTTGCTTTCGGCAAACTCCGGAGCTGCGTATTCTGCCTCTCTAGTCGCCTACATCTTAGCGAAAAGCTTTTCGGCTCCAGTTCTCAAGGAGAAAGTGTACCAGCAGTGCTCACTTAGCCCGACCTTGCCAGGAAATAAGATTTGCTGCACATTCCAAGGACACTGCATTTTCCTGGGCAAGCTGCAACCTGCTGGCAGATGGCCGTGCTCTCTGCCCACTCCTGCCCAGTTCTTGGTACTAGCGGGCACGTTGCAGCCTGGCGAAGGCAAGAAACCTGGAGAGCTGTCACAGAGCAGAAGGGCAGCTGAGATGCTGAAAAGCAGCCAAGCTGAACTGCCTGCCTCAGCTTCAGCAGTGTGTAATTGACTGAAGGCGAAAAACCAAGCAGCAGAGCAGCGGGCTTCTGTGCGCACTGAAGGCAAATGCAAGAATCCAGCAGCTGCTCCTTGCCAAGCACAGGCAGCTGCCTAGGTTCTTGCTTCTTGACCAACTCACAGTTGCCCTTCTTTTCAGCAGCTGCCACCGTGTTCTCTGCATCTCGGAGCCTCTGGGGAGCAACGAGAATTTCCAAGGTGGGATGCATGAAAACTAAAATAAAAACTCAGGAAGGTTGTCCTGGAACACCTTCCATTGGCATGCCAAGGGTGAATTCAAGAGGCAGGAGAGCGGCAGCCACCGTCCTGCAGCTGTCTGCGAGCTTCGCACACAAGCCGGCTTCTTCGCGGCTTCGTTCTTCGCCTCTTGCAAGCTACCGCGATCTCTGGCTGCCGGAGGCCAAGAAGCCGCTACTTCGCGCAGAGATCACTGGAGCGGCAGCGGTCCGCTCCGAAGCGCCGCTTTTGCTGAAAGACGCCGGGAAGCGGCACTTGCTTTCGGCCAGCTGCGGAGCTCCGTATTCTGCCTCTCTAGTCGCCTACATCTTAGCGAAAAGCTTTTCCGCTCCAGTTCTCAAGGAGAAAGTGTACCAGCAGTGCTCACTTAGCCCGACCTTGCCAGGAAATAAGATTTGCTGCACATTCCAAGGACACTGCATTTTCCTGGGCAAGCTGCAACCTGCTGGCAGATGGCCGTGCTCTCTGCCCACTCCTGCCCAGTTCTTGCTACTAGCGGGCACGTTGCAGCCTGGCGAAGGCAAGAAACCTGGAGAGCTGTCACAGAGCAGAAGGGCAGCTGAGATGCTGAAAAGCAGCAAAGCTGAACTGCCTGCCTCAGCTTCAGCAGTGTGTAATTGACTGAAGGCGAAAAACCAAGCAGCAGAGCAGCGGGCTTCTGTGCGCACTGAAGGCAATTGCAAGAATCCAGCAGCTGCTCCTTGCCAAGCACAGGCAGCTGCCTGGGTTCTTGGTTTTTGACCAACTCACAGTTGCCCTTCTTTTCAGCAGCTGCCACCGTGTTCTCTGCATCTCGGAGCCTCTGGGGAGCAACAAGAATTTCCAAGGTGGGATGCATGACGATTATGTCAAAACCCAGGAAAGTTGTCCTGGAACACCTCCCATTGGCATGCCAGAAGTGAATTCAAGAGGCAGGAGAGCGGCAGCCACCGTCCTGCAGCAGTCTGCGAGCTTCGCACACAAGCTGGCTTCTTCGCGGCTTCGTTCTTCGCCTCTTGCTAGCTACCGTGATCTCCGGCTGCCGGAGGCCAAGAAGCGGCTACTTCGCGCAGAGATCACAGGAGCGGCAGCGGTGCGCTCCGGAGAGCCGCTTCTGCCGAAAGACGCCGGGAAGCGGCACTTGCTTTCGGCAAACTCCGGAGCTGCGTATTCTGCCTCTCTAGTCGCCTACATCTTAGCGAAAAGCTTTTCCGCTCCAGTTCTCAAGGAGAAAGTGTACCAGCAGTGCTCACTTAGCCCGACCTTGCCAGGAAATAAGATTTGCTGCACATTCCAAGGACACTGCATTTTCCTGGGCAAGCTGCAACCTGCTGGCAGATGGCCGTGCTCTCTGCCCACTCCTGCCCAGTTCTTGCTACTAGCGGGCACGTTGCAGCCTGGCGAAGGCAAGAAACCTGGAGAGCTGTCACAGAGCAGAAGGGCAGCTGAGATGCTGAAAAGCAGCCAAGCTGAACTGCCTGCCTCAGCTTCAGCAGTGTGTAATTGACTGAAGGCGAAAAACCAAGCAGCAGAGCAGCGGGCTTCTGTGCGCACTGAAGGCAAATGCAAGAATCCAGCAGCTGCTCCTTGCCAAGCACAGGCAGCTGCCTAGGTTCTTGGTTTTTGACCAACTCACAGTTGCCCTTCTTTTCAGCAGCTGCCACCGTGTTCTCTGCATCTCGGAGCCTCTGGGGAGCAACGAGAATTTCCAAGGTGGGATGCATGAAAACTAAAATAAAAACTCAGGAAAGTTGTCCTGGAACACCTTCCATTGGCATGCCAAGGGTGAATTCAAGAGGCAGGAGAGCGGCAGCCACCGTCCTGCAGCTGTCTGCGAGCTTCGCACACAAGCCGGCTTCTTCGCGGCTTCGTTCTTCGCCTCTTGCAAGCTACCGCGATCTCCGGCTGCCGGAGGCCAAGAAGCGGCTACTTCGCGCACAGATCAGTGGAGCGGTAGCGGTGAGCTCCGGAGCGCCGCTTTTGCCGAAAGACGCCGGGAAGCGGCACTTGCTTTCGGCCAGCTGCGGACCTGCGTATTCTGCCTCTCTGCTCACCTACATCTTAGCGAAAAGCTTTTCCGCTCCAGTTCTCAGGGAGAAAGTGTACCAGCACTGCTCACTTAGCCCGACCTTGCCAGGAAATAAGATTTGCTGCACATTCCAAGGACACTGCATTTTCCTGGGCAAGCTGCAACCTGCTGGCAGACGGCCCTGCTCTCTGCCCACTCCTGCCCAGTTCTTGGAGTATACTAGCGGGCACGTTGCAGCCTGGCGAAGGCAAGAAACCTGGAGAGCTGTCACAGAGCAGAAGGGCAGCTGAGATGCTGAAAAGCAGCAAAGCTGAACTGCCTGCCTCAGCTTCAGCAGTGTGTAATTGACTGAAGGCGAAAAACCAAGCAGCAGAGCAGCGGGCTTCTGTGCGCACTGAAGGCAATTGCAAGAATCCAGCAGCTGCTCCTTGCCAAGCACAGGCAGCTGCCTGGGTTCTTGGTTTTTGACCAACTCACAGTTGCCCTTCTTTTCAGCAGCTGCCACCGTGTTCTCTGCATCTCGGAGCCTCTGGGGAGCAACAAGAATTTCCAAGGTGGGATGCATGACGACTATGTCAAAACCCAGGAAAGTTGTCCTGGAACACCTTCCATTGGCATGCCAAAAGTGAATTCAAGAGGCAGGAGAGCAGCAGCCGCCGTCCTTCAGCTGTCTGCGAGCTTCGCACACAAGCTGGCTTCTTCGCGGCTTCGTTCTTCGCCTCTTGCAAGCTACCGTGATCTCCGGCTGCCGGAGGCCAAGAAGCGGCTACTTCGCGCACAGATCACTGGAGCGGCAGCGGTGCGCTCCGGAGCAGGGCTTCTGCCGAAAGACGCCGGGAAGCGGCACTTGCTTTCGGCCAGCTCCGGAGCTGCGTATTCTGCCTGTCGAGTCGCCTACATCTTAGCGAAAAGTTTTTCGGCTCCAGTTCTCAAGGAGAAAGTGTACCAGCACTGCTCACTTAGCCCGACCTTGCCAGGAAATAAGATTTGCTGCACATTCCAAGGACACTGCATTTTCCTGGGCAAGCTGCAACCTGCTGGCAGATGGCCGTGCTCTCTGCCCACTCCTGCCCAGTTCTTGGTACTAGCGGGCACGTTGCAGCCTGGCGAAGGCAAGAAACCTGGAGAGCTGTCACAGAGCAGAAGGGCAGCTGAGATGCTGAAAAGCAGCAAAGCTGAACTGCCTGCCTCAGCTTCAGCAGTGTGTAATTGACTGAAGGCGAAAAACCAAGCAGCAGAGCAGCGGGCTTCTGTGCGCACTGAAGGCAATTGCAAGAATCCAGCAGCTGCTCCTTGCCAAGCACAGGCAGCTGCCTGGGTTCTTGGTTTTTGACCAACTCACAGTTGCCCTTCTTTTCAGCAGCTGCCACCGTGTTCTCTGCATCTCGGAGCCTCTGGGGAGCAACAAGAATTTCCAAGGTGGGATGCATGACGATTATGTCAAAACCCAGGAAAGTTGTCCTGGAACACCTTCCATTGGCATGCCAAGGGTGAATTCAAGAGGCAGGAGAGCGGCAGCCACCGTCCTGCAGCAGTCTGCGAGCTTCGCACACAAGCTGGCTTCTTCGCGGCTTCGTTCTTCGCCTCTTGCTAGCTACCGTGATCTCCGGCTGCCGGAGGCCAAGAAGCGGCTACTTCGCGCACAGATCACAGGAGCGGCAGCGGTGCGCTCCGGAGAGCCGCTTCTGCCGAAAGACGCCGGGAAGCGGCACTTGCTTTCGGCAAGCTCCGGAGCTGCGTATTCTGCCTGTCGAGTCGCCTACATCTTAGCGAAAAGCTTTTCGGCTCCAGTTCTCAAGGAGAAAGTGTACCAGCAGTGCTCACTTAGCCCGACCTTGCCAGGAAATAAGATTTGCTGCACATTCCAAGGACACTGCATTTTCCTGGGCAAGCTGCAACCTGCTGGCAGATGGCCCTGCTCTCTGCCCACTCCTGCCCAGTTCTTGCTACTAGCGGGCACGTTGCAGCCTGGCGAAGGCAAGAAACCTGGAGAGCTGTCACAGAGCAGAAGGGCAGCTGAGATGCTGAAAAGCAGCCAAGCTGAACTGCCTGCCTCAGCTTCAGCAGTGTGTAATTGACTGAAGGCGAAAAACCAAGCAGCAGAGCAGCGGGCTTCTGTGCGCACTGAAGGCAATTGCAAGAATCCAGCAGCTGCTCCTTGCCAAGCACAGGCAGCTGCCTGGGTTCTTGGTTTTTGACCAACTCACAGTTGCCCTTCTTTTCAGCAGCTGCCACCGTGTTCTCTGCATCTCGGAGCCTCTGGGGAGCAACGAGAATTTCCAAGGTGGGATGCATGAAAACTAAAATAAAAACTCAGGAAGGTTGTCTTGGAACACCTTCCATTGGCATGCCAAGGGTGAATTCAAGAGGCAGGAGAGCGGCAGCCACCGTCCTGCAGCTGTGTGCGAGCTTCGCGCACTAGCCGGCTTCTTCGCGGCTTCGTTCTTCGCCTCTTGCAAGCTACCGCGATCTCCGGCTGCCGGAGGCCAAGAAGCGGCTACTTCGCGCACAGCTCAGTGGAGCGGTAGCGGTGAGCTCCGGAGCGCCGCTTTTGCCGAAAGACGCCGGGAAGCGGCACTTGCTTTCGGCAAGCTGCGGACCTGCGTATTCTGCCTCTCTGCTCGCCTACATCTTAGCGAAAAGCTTTTCGGCTCCAGTTCTCAAGGAGAAAGTGTACCAGCACTGCTCACTTAGCCCGACCTTGCCAGGAAATAAGATTTGCTGCACATTCCAAGGACACTGCATTTTCCTGGGCAAGCTGCAACCTGCTGGCAGATGGCCGTGCTCTCTGCCCACTCCTGCCCAGTTCTTGCTACTAGCGGGCACGTTGCAGCCTGGCGAAGGCAAGAAACCTGGAGAGCTGTCACAGAGCAGAAGGGCAGCTGAGATGCTGAAAAGCAGCCAAGCTGAACTGCCTGCCTCAGCTTCAGCAGTGTGTAATTGACTGAAGGCGAAAAACCAAGCAGCAGAGCAGCGGGCTTCTGTGCGCACTGAAGGCAATTGCAAGAATCCAGCAGCTGCTCCTTGCCAAGCACAGGCAGCTGCCTGGGTTCTTGGTTTTTGACCAACTCACAGTTGCCCTTCTTTTCAGCAGCTGCCACCGTGTTCTCTGCATCTCGGAGCCTCTGGGGAGCAACAAGAATTTCCAAGGTGGGATGCATGAAAACTAAAATAAAAACTCAGGAAGGTTGTCCTGGAACACCTTCCATTGGCATGCCAAGGGTGAATTCAAGAGGCAGGAGAGCAGCAGCCGCCGTCCTTCAGCTGTCTGCGAGCTTCGCACACAAGCTGGCTTCTTCGCGGCTTCGTTCTTCGCCTCTTGCAAGCTACCGCGATCTCCGGCTGCCGGAGGCCAAGAAGCGGCTACTTCGCGCACAGATCACTGGAGCGGCAGCGGTGCGCTCCGGAGCAGGGCTTCTGCCGAAAGACGCCGGGAAGCGGCACTTGCTTTCGGCCAGCTCCGGAGCTGCGTATTCTGCCTGTCGAGTCGCCTACATCTTAGCGAAAAGCTTTTCCGCTCCAGTTCTCAAGGAGAAAGTGTACCAGCAGTGCTCACTTAGCCCGACCTTGCCAGGAAATAAGATTTGCTGCACATTCCAAGGACACTGCATTTTCCTGGGCAAGCTGCAACCTGCTGGCAGATGGCCGTGCTCTCTGCCCACTCCTGCCCAGTTCTTGCTACTAGCGGGCACGTTGCAGCCTGGCGAAGGCAAGAAACCTGGAGAGCTGTCACAGAGCAGAAGGGCAGCTGAGATGCTGAAAAGCAGCAAAGCTGAACAGCCTGCCTCAGCTTCAGCAGTGTGTAATTGACTGAAGGCGAAAAACCAAGCAGCAGGGCAGCGGGCTTCTGTGCGCACTGAAGGCAATTGCAAGAATCCAGCAGCTGCTCCTTGCCAAGCACAGGCAGCTGCCTGGGTTCTTGGTTTTTGACCAACTCACAGTTGCCCTTCTTTTCAGCAGCTGCCACCGTGTTCTCTGCATCTCGGAGCCTCTGGGGAGCAACGAGAATTTCCAAGGTGGGATGCATGAAAACTAAAATAAAAACTCAGGAAGGTTGTCCTGGAACACCTTCCATTGGCATGCCAAGGGTGAATTCAAGAGGCAGGAGAGCGGCAGCCACCGTCCTGCAGCTGTCTGCGAGCTTCGCACACAAGCCGGCTTCTTCGCGGCTTCGTTCTTCGCCTCTTGCAAGCTACCGCGATCTCCGGCTGCCGGAGGCCAAGAAGCGGCTACTTCGCGCACAGATCAGTGGAGCGGTAGCGGTGAGCTCCGGAGCGCCGCTTCTGCCGAAAGACGCCGGGAAGCGGCACTTGCTTTCGGCCAGCTGCGGAGCTCCGTATTCTGCCTCTCTAGTCGCCTACATCTTAGCGAAAAGCTTTTCCGCTCCAGTTCTCAAGGAGAAAGTGTACCAGCAGTGCTCACTTAGCCCGACCTTGCCAGGAAATAAGATTTGCTGCACATTCCAAGGACACTGCATTTTCCTGGGCAAGCTGCAACCTGCTGGCAGATGGCCGTGCTCTCTGCCCACTCCTGCCCAGTTCTTGCTACTAGCGGGCACGTTGCAGCCTGGCGAAGGCAAGAAACCTGGAGAGCTGTCACAGAGCAGAAGGGCAGCTGAGATGCTGAAAAGCAGCAAAGCTGAACTGCCTGCCTCAGCTTCAGCAGTGTGTAATTGACTGAAGGCGAAAAACCAAGCAGCAGGGCAGCGGGCTTCTGTGCGCACTGAAGGCAATTGCAAGAATCCAGCAGCTGCTCCTTGCCAAGCACAGGCAGCTGCCTGGGTTCTTGGTTTTTGACCAACTCACAGTTGCCCTTCTTTTCAGCAGCTGCCACCGTGTTCTCTGCATCTCGGAGCCTCTGGGGAGCAACGAGAATTTCCAAGGTGGGATGCATGAAAACTAAAATAAAAACTCAGGAAAGTTGTCCTGGAACACCTTCCATTGGCATGCCAAGGGTGAATTCAAGAGGCAGGAGAGCGGCAGCCACCGTCCTGCAGCTGTCTGCGAGCTTCGCGCACTAGCCGGCTTCTTCGCGGCTTCGTTCTTCGCCTCTTGCAAGCTACCGCGATCTCCGGCTGCCGGAGGCCAAGAAGCGGCTACTTCGCGCACAGATCAGTGGAGCGGTAGCGGTGAGCTCCGGAGCGCCGCTTTTGCCGAAAGACGCCGGGAAGCGGCACTTGCTTTCGGCCAGCTGCGGACCTGCGTATTCTGCCTCTCTGCTCGCCTACATCTTAGCGAAAAGCTTTTCCGCTCCAGTTCTCAGGGAGAAAGTGTACCAGCACTGCTCACTTAGCCCGACCTTGCCAGGAAATAAGATTTGCTGCACATTCCAAGGACACTGCATTTTCCTGGGCAAGCTGCAACCTGCTGGCAGACGGCCCTGCTCTCTGCCCACTCCTGCCCAGTTCTTGGAGTATACTAGCGGGCACGTTGCAGCCTGGCGAAGGCAAGAAACCTGGAGAGCTGTCACAGAGCAGAAGGGCAGCTGAGATGCTGAAAAGCAGCAAAGCTGAACTGCCTGCCTCAGCTTCAGCAGTGTGTAATTGACTGAAGGCGAAAAACCAAGCAGCAGAGCAGCGGGCTTCTGTGCGCACTGAAGGCAATTGCAAGAATCCAGCAGCTGCTCCTTGCCAAGCACAGGCAGCTGCCTGGGTTCTTGGTTTTTGACCAACTCACAGTTGCCCTTCTTTTCAGCAGCTGCCACCGTGTTCTCTGCATCTCGGAGCCTCTGGGGAGCAACAAGAATTTCCAAGGTGGGATGCATGACGACTATGTCAAAACCCAGGAAAGTTGTCCTGGAACACCTTCCATTGGCATGCCAAAAGTGAATTCAAGAGGCAGGAGAGCAGCAGCCGCCGTCCTTCAGCTGTCTGCGAGCTTCGCACACAAGCTGGCTTCTTCGCGGCTTCGTTCTTCGCCTCTTGCAAGCTACCGCGATCTCCGGCTGCCGGAGGCCAAGAAGCGGCTACTTCGCGCACAGATCACTGGAGCGGCAGCGGTGCGCTCCGGAGCAGGGCTTCTGCCGAAAGACGCCGGGAAGCGGCACTTGCTTTCGGCCAGCTGCGGAGCTGCGTATTCTGCCTGTCGAGTCGCCTACATCTTAGCGAAAAGCTTTTCGGCTCCAGTTCTCAAGGAGAAAGTGTACCAGCAGTGCTCACTTAGCCCGACCTTGCCAGGAAATAAGATTTGCTGCACATTCCAAGGACACTGCATTTTCCTGGGCAAGCTGCAACCTGCTGGCAGATGGCCGTGCTCTCTGCCCACTCCTGCCCAGTTCTTGGTACTAGCGGGCACGTTGCAGCCTGGCGAAGGCAAGAAACCTGGAGAGCTGTCACAGAGCAGAAGGGCAGCTGAGATGCTGAAAAGCAGCAAAGCTGAACTGCCTGCCTCAGCTTCAGCAGTGTGTAATTGACTGAAGGCGAAAAACCAAGCAGCAGAGCAGCGGGCTTCTGTGCGCACTGAAGGCAATTGCAAGAATCCAGCAGCTGCTCCTTGCCAAGCACAGGCAGCTGCCTGGGTTCTTGGTTTTTGACCAACTCACAGTTGCCCTTCTTTTCAGCAGCTGCCACCGTGTTCTCTGCATCTCGGAGCCTCTGGGGAGCAACAAGAATTTCCAAGGTGGGATGCATGACGATTATGTCAAAACCCAGGAAAGTTGTCCTGGAACACCTTCCATTGGCATGCCAAGGGTGAATTCAAGAGGCAGGAGAGCGGCAGCCACCGTCCTGCAGCAGTCTGCGAGCTTCGCACACAAGCTGGCTTCTTCGCGGCTTCGTTCTTCGCCTCTTGCTAGCTACCGTGATCTCCGGCTGCCGGAGGCCAAGAAGCGGCTACTTCGCGCACAGATCACAGGAGCGGCAGCGGTGCGCTCCGGAGAGCCGCTTCTGCCGAAAGACGCCGGGAAGCGGCACTTGCTTTCGGCAAGCTCCGGAGCTGCGTATTCTGCCTGTCGAGTCGCCTACATCTTAGCGAAAAGCTTTTCGGCTCCAGTTCTCAAGGAGAAAGTGTACCAGCAGTGCTCACTTAGCCCGACCTTGCCAGGAAATAAGATTTGCTGCACATTCCAAGGACACTGCATTTTCCTGGGCAAGCTGCAACCTGCTGGCAGATGGCCCTGCTCTCTGCCCACTC